>NC_139221.1:136922250-137522250 GCF_055691185.1 Crinia signifera
TCTGGGAAGGGGACAGCGTACACACGGGGGCACTGGGATGGGGACAGCGTACACACGGGGGCACTGGGATGGGGACAGCGTACACACGGGGGGCACTGGGAAGGGGAAAGCGTACACACGGGGGCACTGGGAAGGGGACAGCGTACACACGGGGCACTGGGAAGGGGACAGCGTACACACGGGGGCACTGGGAAGGGGACAGCGTACACACGGGGGCACTGGGAAGGGGACAGCGTACACACGGGGGCACTGGGAAGGGGACAGCGTACACACGGGGGCACTGGGAAGGGGACAGCGTACACACGGGGGCACTGGGAAGAGGACAGCGTACACATGGGGGCACTGGGAAGAGGACAGCATACACATGGGGGCACTGAGTACACACGCGTGTGGGGTGGGGGCCGGGTGCACACAGGGACAGTGGGGGGACGGATTTACCTGGATGCAGCTGCTCCTCTGATGGTCCGGGTGGCTTCTTTCTGCCTTCTCAGTGGCAGAGGCAACTCAAGGAAGCGCCTGAATCTGGTCCGCAGGCTGTGGAAGCTCCTCAGTCCTGGCGGTGGCATGGGGAGGTCAGCATCTGGGCAGGAAATATAATAAATAATAATATTAAAGGGCTCAGCGTACACAGGGGGGGGGCACAGCGTACACACGGAGGAGGGGGGCACAGCGTACACACGGGAGGAGGGGGGCACAGCGTACACACGGAGGAGGGGGGCACAGCGTACACACGGAGGAGGGGGGCTCAGCGTACACACGGAGGAGGGGGGCTCAGCGTACACACGGAGGAGGGGGGCACAGCGTACACACGGAGGAGGGGGCACAGCGTACACACGGAGGAGAGGGGCACAGCGTACACACGGAGGAGGGGGGCACAGCGTACACACGGAGGAGGGGGGCACAGCGTACACACGGAGGAGGGGGGCACAGCGTACACACGGAGGAGGGGGGCACAGCGTACACACGGAGGAGGGGGGCACAGCGTACACACGGAGGAGGGGGGCACAGCGTACACGGGGGGCACAGCGTACACACGGAGGGGGCACAGCGTACACACGGAGGGGGCACAGCGTACACACGGGGGGCACAGCGTACACACGGGGGGGCACAGCGTACACACACAGCATACCACCAAGCATACACACGGGGGGCACAGCATACACACGGGGGGCACAGCATACACACGGGGGGGCAAAGCATACACACGGGGGGCACAGCATACACACGGGGGGCACAGCATACACACGGGGGGGCACAGCATACACACGGGGGGCACAGCATACACACGGGGGGCACAGCATACACACGGGGGGCACAGCATACACACGGGGGGCACAGCATACACACGGGGGGGGCACAGCATACACACGGGGGGGCACAGCATACACACGGGGGGGCACAGCATACACACGGGGGGCACAGCATACACACGGGGGGCACAGCATACACACGGGGGGCACAGCATACACACGGGGGGCACAGCATACACACGGGGGGGGCACAGCATACACACGGGGGGCACAGCATACACACGGGGGGGCACAGCGTATACACAGTATATGCAGTGAGGGGGGCGGGGGACACACGAGGACAGTGAGGGGGGTCCATGCACTGACATGCAGCAGCTGCGGCTCTCATGCCGCCGCTGCATCACTGGCACATACAGCGCTGGGTCCCCCTACCACCAACCCCAGAACCAGCCTTGCTGACACAAACCACCCCACCCACCCACAAGAATACTTGCAGCCGCGGCGCTGCAGACACGGCACGGAAGCTTCCTTAGTTTGTTTGCCAGTGTAAACACACAGCTCCCGGCCGCCGCGCGCATACACACACTGACCTGAGCGCCGCAGCAGCACGGGCTCATGTCAGTGTGTGTATGCGCGCGGCGGCCGGGAGCTGTGGGTTTTAAACAGGCAAACCAAGAAAGCTTCCCCTCCCGAGTCTGCGGCGCTATTATTCTTGTGGGTTGGTGGGTGGGGTGTTAAGTGTCAGCCGCCCATAGCAATCGCGTGCCGGGTGGCTGACCGCAAAAATACGTTTGGAACCTTTTAGCTCCTGTCTGTGGTGCGCCGACGGTCCTCTCCCCTTGGAGGGATTGCGGGGCTGCAGCAGCGGGACCCCTGTAGGCAGCAGGTCTAAAGTTCTAGCCCCTCGCATCTCCGTCGGCCATCTTGGTACTCCCAAGTGAGGCCTGTCTGTAACTCTGTACTCCCCCTGCTGGCCACACACTGCGCATGCGCAACAAGTTGGAGACTCCTATCTTTATAATGGGGGACGTTTCACTAAATTAAAAAAAAACTGTACCTATCTGAAAATCCTCAACCCCAAAAGGCACTCCACTGGGACAATATCTACCTAATAAAACAAACCCCAAGTCTCAATTGTTCCCCTACCCCGAGTTATGCCTTCCCAAAAAAAACCTCATAGACTAACATGGGTGACAAAGTGTCATTTCTGAAGTGGCAGAAAAAACTGGCAGTTGGAAGTTTAGATCGCTCCCAATTGGTCATTTTTAACATTTCGCCCTGAAATTTAGCACGCAGCACCTGTTGACGATTCTACGCGTACCTGCCAAATTTCAGCTCAGTACGCCCAGTCACTTTTGAGGTGCAGTCCCTCAAACACCATGACCCCATCCGAAAAGTTCCCTATGGGAAAAATCCGTTCGTTGGATTCAGCCTTAATATAAGGGCACTACCGTGCCCTTATAATATATATATATATATATATATATATATAAATACCCTTCTCTGCTTTTAGCTATTGACCAAGTTTATACTGCCTTTACTCTGTGTTTTGACAGTATAATATTCTCCTTTGCATTTTGCGGCCAGTAGTGTCAAGTGTAAGGGGGACCCCCTGTCTACGGTGACCCACCTTCCCCCGAAGGCTTAATCGACCCCTGTGCCACAATGCGAATGCAGGGCAACCAGAGCAAGGCCCTATATCTGTAGATGGGTAATTTTTTACATTGTGTTAATGAGTCTCAGTTTAGGGAATAAAATGTAACAAAATATGGAAGCAAAATAAAACATAAATGTAAAAAATGAAATGAAATGGAAACTACAAAAACAGAAACTGGAAATAACATGTATTCAGACAATTGAAACAGGCTGCATACTTTTTAAAAGCTATGACAACTGAAGACAAAAACAAGGCAAAAAGGCACAGTCTGCTGTTCTATTTTGACATAGCAATACAAAATGTGATTGTAGATTATGACTGCAGATTGCACCTTTAGGCTGAGAATGCTGACAGCAGTGCAGAAGCAATAACAGTGACAACTCTAATTTGTGCACATAGAAGTGTTATGTGGTAACTGAAAAGAATCACATGAGCTGCTGAGGATGCATATAGAAACATCCATTCATTGCACATGAATCAAATGAAGGCAGTAAAACACAGCAGTAATCCCTTGTAAAGAGCACTTACATGTGATAGAGTTTGATTAGCTAAAAATGTTGTAACTTTGCATCACCTACTGCACCACTAAAATTTGTAATTAAGGGCGAAAGGTATTGCTATTGTACAGCATAAGTAAGAGGCAGAACTATCATTGGTGCAGTGTACTGGCAGCGGCATAGCGAGGGTGGAGCCAGCGGAGCACGACCCCCGAGCACTGAGAGTTCACAGGGCGCCAGAGCTGTGCACTGCAAAAGGCATATGTCCCACCCACCCGCCCTGTGCCAATGTGTGTGCCCGCCTGCCCACCCTGTGTGTCACCCGCCCATCCTATGTGCCACCCAACTGCTCTGTGTGCCACCCACCCTGTGTGCCGCCCGCCTGCTCTTTGTGCTACCCTAAAGGCTCCATGTGCTCCCCGGTCTCCCCCCTCCCTCTGCAAAAGGTACATTTAATAATCATTGATGAGGGGGGTGGCAGCCTGCTACAAATTGGGGAGGAGGTGGCAGCCTGCTACAAATTGGGGGGGCGGGAAGGGGAGGGGGGTGCGAAACATGCCCCTGCTCTGGGCACTGTGACTCCTAGCTGCACCACTGTGTACTGGGGCCCCTGAGGACTAAGGGTCACTCTGCTGCCCCTGTCACCCTCTTTCTGTCACCTACTGCTTTCCCTGTCACACTCTGCCTCTCCCTGTCATCCTCTTTCTATCCCTGTCACCCAATGGTGTGTTGCATGTTGTGAACTTGGGTTGGGGTGAAGTAGGGGGACCCAAATTACATTTTTGCACCTGGACCTACAACCCACAAGTTCCACCACTGGCATAAGTACTGCTGCTTTGCAGGCACTTTAGTGGTATTGATCTTGTGAGGAGATGGTGGGTGTATGCGTATCATGTTTGGGATCAGTACTATAATGGGGATGGGTGCTGTATTGCAATAATTTAGAAGGGTTGTGGAGTAATGCTGCCATGAGGAGTATTGATGACATGTGGGGGTGATACAACTGATTGTTGTGCTTAGGAGCAGGGCTGCCGAGAGGTATGCCGGGCCCTGGTAAAATTTGTGTGTGTGGCCTAATTGCAGTAGGCGTGACCACCTACCACAATTAGGCCACACCCCCAACTTGTTTAGGGGATGAAAAAAATAGTTGAAGGGGATTGTTGGTTTTATCTCCCACCCCTCAGCAGCAGCACACACCTACAGCATGTGCTGTGCTGACAGCAGGCTCAGCATGAGCTCTCACACTGTCAGTGAGACACTCATGAGACATCAATGAGACCTCCAGCAAGCCCAGGCCCAGGTAATTAGTATCCATCCCCCCTTCCTCCCTCGGTGGCCCTGCTTAGGAGCATGGGAGAGTGCTGCTGTTATAATGTGTGTTTGTGAGGGCAAGATCATATACTGATATGATGGGAGAAGCTTCTAATATTAAATTATGTTGGTGTAATTAGGAAATTAGGCTTTTTTCTACATGAATTCTATTGATTTTGTTGGAACCAGCTGGAGGTTTTTTGTTAGTTTGTTTTCTAGGAAATGTATGTCTTTAAAAAAAAAAAAAAAAGCTACACAATAAGAGGATGGATGATGAAAGCTGCAAGAATTTGTCAGTGGAAACTATTTGTCAAATGGTCTAATCATAGTAAAGGCCCATACACACTGGGTGACTTCGAGCTGCAAGCAGATTATTTTTACAGTACCACAAGGTGAGCAATGGAGTGGACGGTTTTCCATAGCATCTTGCTAAGAAAAGTTGTCCAGCCCCGTGAAAATCGCTCACAAGGGCGAAAATCACTCAATATGCATGATTTTCAGCCCAGTGATTGTCCCCATCATTGTTGTCCATCCTAGGACAGTCATGGAGTATGATCACAATACTGTATTATACTGAAGGTGGAGTCAGATGTTCCAGTTGCCCACTTACTGTTGATATGACATTACTGATAAGTTAGCCACACTTGCCTACATCACTCCCTACAGACGTAGACATATGGTGCCCGACGAAAGGGGATTCTGTATCAAATGTGGTGTCACTAAGGCAGACTATGCCCACTGTATGTGGGACTGCTATAAGCTACGGAGGTTTTGGTGCAAGGTTACATCCTTTATTAACTCAATGCTTTCAGTACAATGGTCTATGGACCCGTTAGCGTGCATGGGAATATCTTTTGATAAATGGTTTGCTGACTCAAAAGGGACAGAAAACTTTTATATTGTAATAGCTACGGTTACAGTAGCACGAAAATGCATTCTGTTAAACTGGACCAAGAAAACAGCACCTACCTTAGACAGTGTGAAGCAAAAACTGTTACAAATATTGTTTTTTGAAAAGAAATATGCGCGATTAGAACAACAGTCTTGACTACAGAAGTTTTGTTCCAAATGGTTGCCATTTATTAATTCAGTAGATGAAACAACAAAAATGTATATTATGTTTGATATAGAAAACCTTTAAAAAAAAAAAATCAACGGATGATAACAGGAACACCAAAATGAAAAAAAAAAAAAAAAATTTATTATTGGTGTAGGATTTTGTGGGACAGAGGCCTCATCTGGACAGATCCAGGAAAAACTCTTCTCTATAGCTTTACTCTTTATGCTATCTAAATGGTTCTTGAACTTAGTAATTCGTAATATAAAATGAATGGACATCGGAAATATATGAATATTGGAATAGATAAACATTTGGAAAACTGTAAATCCCTCCCTTCCCCCCCCCCCTTCCCCTCCCTCCCTACCCAGTTTCCCTTCCCCCTTCTGTCTATGTATGTACGTGTATGTGTGTTATTATTATGAATATTCTTAGTATTGTATAGATAATTATTCAGAGTAATTGTGTCATAGTACTGGAACTGAGACATATCACCATCAGCACCATTAAGGTTATTGATGTTAGCAACAGAGGTCTTATAAACATCATAACTGCCGTATTGGTTAAGTTGATAGAAAGAGAGAAGTAGATGTATTTTACTGTATTTTACATGGAGACAAGGTAATCCACCATATACGCTGTAATACCATGAACATAATGATCTGGATGGATGTATAATGCACTACAATATTTTTATGAACACTGTAACTGTTTGTGTTAATTTGAAAATGTACAATAAAAAGAAATAAAAAAAAAAAAAAAGTTAGCCACACTTACCTTGTGTGCCCACTTTCCCATTATATTCCAGGACCACTCTGAGTTGCCAATCTATCCCTACCTGAGGACCTTGTGAGTTGTCAAATTTCTAGCTAATTGTTTATGATTATTTGCTGAAAAGAAGGCAAATTATTTAAACAGGTGGCAGTAGCGCACGCAGGGGGGGGGTTTCTGAGTACCAAGAAACCCCCCCAGAAGTCTAAGGGCCCTAGGCTGAAAGCTGAGGGTCCCCTCTTTCCATGGATACAAGAATTTTAAAAATCGGCCCTTGGGAACCGGAGATATCTGACTTCAAACAGTGATCCATATCCAAGCCTGTTAATTGGTCTTCCCAGTCAAATATATCACTTTCTGTCTGACTTAGAGTATTTCTGAGGATATATTCCAAAAGCTAGGATTCTCCTTCTTTGATGGACACTAGCAGCTTGTCTCTACTGTTCCCAGAACCAGAGATATCAGCCTTCCAGCAGCTGGTTACTGCTCCAGCTCCACACACCTGGTATGTAGTTTTATATACTCCTTGGCAGATTGCTCTGCCTCCTGAACTCTGATCCCCTAGTACCCAATACCATTTGGTAGGTGGGATTCTATAGTTTTAAATTCCATTAAAATCTAAGAAATCTATTTCTGGGAACTGGAGATATCTGCAGTCAAGCAAGCTGTCCTCCCACCAGAAAATTATGAATAATAAGCCAACTCCACTATACACCCCTCCTCTGCATATTAAACATCCTCTACCACCCTGGAAGTTATGTATCAAGGTCCCTTCATTCAGCCCAATGCCCCCTTCTCCCACCCCATCTCCCACTATCTGTGCAGTAAAGGGGTAATTAGTGGAAATTACTGATCCAGGCCCTACATGCTGAGCGGTTGATATAATACCCCCTACCACCCAGGGGACATCAAAGCTTCCCCCACCCCTACCGCTGGAGGATCGGTATGTGCCCCAATACATTGCTATGCCCAGGGGTCTACACTGCTGTTGACGCCCCTGTATTGAGATATATATATATATATATATATATATATATATATATATATATATATATATATGTGTGTGTGTGTATATATATATTATTAATTATTACTATTTATATACATTTGGTCTATCAATAATACTTTAACTGATCCGGCATATACTGGGTCACCTAAGTGTCCATCTCTGTGCTTTGCTCCACCCCTCTGGAAACCCCCTTCTGAAAATCCTGCATTTGCCACTGGGTGGAAGTATGACATGGACATGGGCTGTGAATCAGAAGTGTTCAATCAAAACAGAGGAGCATCTAAGTGAGTATACAAATATAATTAAACTTTTGCTTTTATCTAAAATTGCTGTTCATGCAGAATGTGTACAGTCCAGACAAAACAAAATAAAAATGTTGTAAGAAAGAGAAAAATTAGGCTAGAAAGTTAGAAATTAGGACTGGAATATACCCCATGGTAATTGGTTGAAGTAAAGAAATGTAACATTTCTCAATTACCTTATCTATGTAATATGCTGGCATGCAGGATGGTGTATCAGAGGAATATACAGAATTTAAGGGAAAAAACGGAAACTTATTCTGCGTGTTTGAAAACGTATGACCGTCCACGGTTGGAGCATAAAATGTGACAAAAGACAAGTTTAATCATATAAAACAAGTTATGCAGGAGAGCGCTCGGAGCAAAACAAATACCTGAAAAAGAAATGTGTAGCTTAAAGCAGTAGCTTTATATAAAGACAAAGATAATTATTTGATTATTATTTCTCCAATCTAGTCCCATTAAAAGAATATTCCCCTTTTCTCTTTAAGATTTACCAATATTACTATACAGTGAAAATCTAATTTAATTAAAATTACTCTCAACCCTGCAAATAAGTTTTATACATAGGAACCCCGTCTTATGCCCTCTACAAATAGATTAAAAATTTAATTTTCGTCATTAAACACTTAAGTTATAGACACATCTTTACCTTCTGTCTAAATTAGGCATGTCCAAAGTCCGGCCCGGGGGGCCAATTGCGGCCCGTGCTGTCACTTCATGCGGCCCGAAGCCTCCAGCCTGAAGCAGGTAGAGCATCAGATGCAGGACACACAGCACAGGACACTAAAGGTTGGGACCCGACAAGCGCGGGTCCCCACCTTTAGTGCAGCAGTGAGGAGGTGCCTGCCACCACAGTTAGATGTGTTTGGCATCTTTCGGGTGAGTATGCGTCCAACCCCTGCTGCTACAATCATATATCACCAGGGCCGTTTCTAGAGGCGGACAAGCCGTGCAGCCGCCCAAGGCGCCGCACGGCTTGTCCGCCTCTGTTTAGCAGCCAGGGCGCCCGCCAGCTTCCCCCACGCCGCTGTCCCCCCCGCACGCCCCGTCCGCCGCCCCAAAAAGATGATCTCTCTCTTGGACTTGGAGGGGAGAGGAGCGCATAAGTCTCTCCTTCCCCTCGCTGTGTCACTGGGCTGTTAGCCTATCAGCTCACGGGCCGGTAGCCAAAAAGGAGCCAGCCCGCGAGATATGATTGTCTGACAGCCCAGTCACAGTGAAGGGGAAGGAGAGATGCGCTATGCGCTCCCCTCTCCTCCCCTGGGAAACAGAAGCAGCAGCGGCGGCAACGGGACTCGGAGACCCGGACTCTGCTCTCCCCAGCAGCAGCAACGGTGAGTTGTGCTGCTGCTGGGATATTATCCTCTGGCACTGTGGGGGCATATAGGTCTGGCACTGAGGGGGGCAGATGTGTGGCACTGTGGGGGCACATTTGCCACTGTGGGGGAATATATGTGGCACTGTGGGGGCATATATGTGGCACTGTGGGGGCATATATGTGGCACTGTGGGGGCATATATGTGGCACTGTGGGGGCATATGTGTGGCACTGTGGGCGCATATGTGTGGCACTGTGGAGCATATTTGGCACTGTGGGGGCATATGTGTGGCACTATGGGGGCATATATGTGGCACCGTGGGGGCATATTTGGCACTGTAGGGGCATATGTGTGGCACTGTGGGGGCATATCTGGCACTGTGGGGGCATATCTGTGGCACTGTGGGGGCAAAGCTGTCACTGTGGGGGCATATATGGGTGGCACTGTGGGGGCATAGCTCTCACTGTGGGGGCATATATGTGTGGCACTGTGGGAGCATAGCTGTCACTGTGGGGCATATATGTGTGGCACTGTGGGGACATATGTGTGGCACTGTGGGGGCATATCTGCCACTGTGGGGGCATATATGTATGGCACTGTGGGGGCATATTAGTAAACGGCATCGGTTGTGCGGCAGCGGCGAGTTGGGCACAATGTGTTATAGGCATTACATTGTGGGGAGTATTGTGTACTTGCCATTATGGTGTGCGGCGTAATATGTAATGTGTAATTGGCATAACGGATAAAAAAGTGTATAATGATTTAAGTAGCCTGTCATTGTTTGGCCTTGATCTGTGAGGCATACTAGGTAACTGTGTGGGGCTTTATATTTTTATGTCACCGTGTGGTCTTCAGCCCGCCAACTTAAGTGCGGGAGGACAATGACAATTCCTGCGGTAACCAATGTCTGGACATGCAGGTTGCAAAAGTGAGATGTAAGGTAATTGTTTTGCTGATAGACCTCACCCTTATTTTAAGCCACACCCCCTTTTAAAATAAACCATGCCCCCTATTTTGGGGGGGGGGGCGCATTTTTATTTATTTGCCCTGGGAGCTAAATTGTCTAGAAACGGCCCTGTATATCACCCTCCACTGCAATCACAGTGGCAGCTGTGTGCAGAGAGGGGGGGGGGGAGCAGCAAGGGGGAAGCTTGCTCCCATAACATGTAAAGCGGAGGAGGGAAGCAGAGGGAGCCCAAGCATCTGTCTCCTGTCCATCACCTGTGGGGAGCTAGGTAAAGGTGTCTCACCACAGGTGATGGCAATCATACATTACCAGGGAAGTCCAGGAACAGAGCATTTTCTCCTGCATGGGTCAGGTAGGGAAGTATGATGCAGTCTAATTGAATATTGTTGCAATTAAGCTTATAACTAAGCACCCTCTGCTCAAATTTTCACAATTTAGTTACTACACTCAGAGGTGTAGTCTTTTACCTTTTAATAATTGTATTTTGTGTGCTGTGTGTTTTTTCTTCATATGTTTTTTTTTTCATGTTCTATGATCACTTTATTTTATAGATAACTTTATTGAAAGCTAAGTTTTAAATTGAATATAATCGTGCATTACCACACAGTGTCTCTTACACGTACGCTATTTCTCAAAGTGTGCCCCCAAAAAAGAGTCTTCTTTTCTATGTGTGTGATTTATAAAGACAAAGATGCAGACAAAAATATTGAAACATTGCAGAGTGAACTTTATTTAATAGAAAAGGTCATATAAGCAAGACACAGAAGTAGCTGTCACTGTTTGTAAGGAGGACATCCATACTTCTGAATGTGAAGCAGCAGAGGAGGCCATCCTGAAAGAAAGCATGATAGTAAATGGATTGCAGCAAAGAGCGAAAAATTAAATTGTGTTTTGAACCATAAACTTGTGGTTCAGCAAGAGCTTCAAACATGAAGATGTATAAAGGGACATCAGAGTGAACTAGAGTGCATAAGGTAAGAAATTGTATGTCAGGCTCTGATTCAATTATTGCAACTGAGAGTTGTATAGTGTGAATTAGAAAAAGTTATTTGACCATAAAGAATGTAAACAAATAGTTTCAAATGTACAGTAATTGGAAATAAATGCGATGAGATAAAAAATATTAATGGAGTCTAATGGAGAATTGTTAAGAATCAAAAAGCAACTGCTGATGAGATGCAGGGCTTCAAATATGCTACAAAATAGACTGTGAATGTGTGGAGCCACGCAGATGCATTCTCGGGTTGCTGGTAACTCTGCTAGGCAGCAAGTGCAGTCAAGCAAATATACTATGGGCCAAGGACCTTATTTTGTTTCACTCACTCACCCACGCATTGGCACGGGGGAGCGAGGTTTTACTTTTGTGCATGTGTATATAGTGGGTGCAAGGGGGCACACTGCTAGTTCGCTATCCTGTTCGCACCTAGCAGGGCGGGTGTGGGGCAGCAGCTCCAGGCTGGGCGTTCCCATGGAAATTAGGCAAAAAAAGGGGGAAAACTCTCCCAAAAATTCTCTTTCTGATTCTCACACCCTATTACATTTGGCCTTATATGTGTTGAATGTAATGACTCCTCTTACACCAAGCATCTTTCTCACTCAAAATATGTATCTTATTCACATAAATAAACTGGAAGCGACAAAACTATTTTGCTAGATTACACTGATCAGTTTGATGTGTGACTTCTATATCTGTATGTGTGTGATAATAGCCATGGCTTTTTCTCACATCAGCTGTTTGATCTGAAACTTTGTATGTTTTTAAAACTAATTCCTGTATTTTTAAAGTTGCATCCCTGCATCTCTAGTACACTGTAATTGGTGTATTGCTGCATCTGTGATGGCAATAAGATGCACAGCTGGAAGAAAGCTACAGCATGCTTTTCTATTCTTCTCGAAGCATCTCAGTTGTGTAGGTAAAGTTGATTCAAATGATTTTGATACTGTATGTAATTAGCGTCTCAAAAGAAAAAAGCCACAAAGAAAAGTAGAATGATACAGAATATACTGGTAGTCTAGAAAGTGTAAAATACTCTATTGATAACTGGTTCTGAAATAATGAATGTAAAAAAGTTATCCCCCAGCTTGGATTCAAAAATACTGTTCTAGTTCTGTAATTGTGCAAAGAGGATAAGCTGCAGTTTTAGAAGTAAATTTAATAAAGCTTCTAAAAATAAAAAGGTGATGTTGCCGATAGCAACCAGTCATATTTTATCATTTCTCTTTTGCATCCTAGAAAATGATAGACAGAAGCTTTTCATTTTTAGAAGATTTATTATATTAGAGTATAAAAATGATTTTTTTTCCTGATCTAATTCTGCACGGTTAAGAGATATGTGGCCAATTATATTACATGGGTTGAACATAATGACTCCTTTTGCAGCTAGTAGCACAGCTCACATTCATGCTGTCAAAATCGGTATTTGGTATTGGCAAATGCTCAATCTCAGGATTCCCAGGATACACAGGAATGAGTTAGTCAAATAAAAAGATAAAGTCTAAGCCCCCACCCCCGCCCACCTCCCAGCAGTGTCATCCACATGTGGGTTGGACGATGGTGTCAAACAGCAGTAGGGCCATTCTTGGGTGGGATTGGTGCAGATACTGGACAGGCAGTAGCCTGGAGCGGTGTGGCTGCTGGAAGTGGCACGGAGGACAGGCACTATACGGAAGTTGGGCTGCACAGTGTGACCTTTGACATCATGTCACACTACGCACAAGGCAAAGCCAGGGGCAATAGCAGCTGGGCAGTGTCCCTGCTCAGCACTGCCCGGCATAAAAATAAATAAAATTCAGCATGCACAGACTAATTCTGAAATCTCAGGATTAGAATCTCCAATCATAGTATTCAATTACTGGTGATTTTAGGCCAAATTCCCAGGATCCCACTGTCACCTGGATTGGTTTCCCTACTTAGGATCATACAGACAGACACAGGATTGCATCTGTTCTATCAGTAAGGTTAGAGCTGGAGAGAAGTTTAGGGCTTAAGGGCCAGATGTAGCAAGCTTTAAAAAGTGATAAAATGGAGAGTGATAAACAACCAGCCAATCCGCTCCTACCTGTCATTTTTCAAATCCAGCCTGTAACATGGCAGGTATGGCTGGTTGTTTTTCACTCTCCATTTTATCACTTTTTGAAGCTTGATACATCTGGCTCTAAAAGTGTTCCGGTCATTACTTAGCAAACATTCTTTTTCTTGAATTCCCATCTGTGGCTCAAGCATCTACCTCTAGGATAATCCAGTGTGGTGTTGGGTAACCTCCATTGCGTTTATGCTGTAACACACTATTGCTAATGTGTGCTGATATTAGTCTCAAAATTAATAAATTCAGAATTATGAATGTACAGCAACTAGTTGAAATCTGTGTTGTTGCTCATAAGGCATTCTCGTTCTGACACAATTCCTACAAGCCTCAGAATTAAGCAATGACACTATAGAGAGTATTATGGTAACATTTATTGGGGTCGACCATCAAATGGTGAAATATTATTTATTAGCCAGTTATTTAAATAGCATACAAATCAGTCCCTGCCCCTGTGGAGCTTACAATCTATAATACCTACCACATATACATGTACACACATTCATTCTAGAGTTCATTTTTGTTTGGAGCCAGTTAACCTACCAGTATATTTTTGGATTGTGGGAGGAAACCATAGTACCCAGAGGAAACCCACGCAAATTCCTTAGACGAAAAAACTTGTGATTTCACATGTCCCATTAAGTCTTCTTACACCTGTTGTAACTCTTCCACTCAAACTCCAAAAAGCAATGAAATTCTGATCATTAAGGCTGGCGCCTTAATGGACGTGTTCCTTGTGGAATACAGATATGGTACGCCATCACAGCCTGTGGGTAAGTGCAGATTGAGCACTCTCACAGAGGGGTTTATTCTAGTTCATTCTTTCTGACAAAATCCTTCTTAGACGGACAAAACCATGTGCACTGCAGGGGGGGCAGATGTAACATGTGCAGAGAGAATTAGATTTGGGTGAGTTATTTTGTTTCTGTGCAGGGAAAATACTGACTGCATGATTTTACACTGCAATATAGATCTCACTTTGAAGTAAAACCCCACCCAAATCTAATTCTCTCTGCACAAGTTACATCTGCCCCACCCGCAGTGCACATGGTTTTGTCCATCTAAGAAGGATTTTGTCAGAAAGAATGAACTAGAATAAACCCCAGAGTGAGATTGCTGTCACTCACACAATGGTCGAGCTGCTAATTCACAGATTTGTGTGCTCATTGGAATACACACATGCGGTCTATGCAACTGATGGTCTAAGCAGTTATGTCCCATCCCACTCAGTGCCCACTGCCATCCCATTTGGGCACCACAACATTTCCACCTTGTTCCAACATCCTTCTCACTCCATACATCCATCTCATTTAATATACACATTTAGCTCCCTCAAACATTTAGATTAATTGATAAAACTATAATACCCCATCTACTGTCTGTGCATCTATGCTTACTTCCATTAAACACTTCCATGCTGCTCTGTCTTCCCCAAACCCTACTACTGTGTTCTCCCATCTGTGCTAGTCTGTATTAATTTATCTGCACCATATGTCTTTCCCCATCTGTGCCTTGTCCATACCACCATTTTCTTCTCTCTGCGCTGCTCAATGTTTCCCTCTTCAACATCACTCTGCCTCCTCCCATACATGTTAACCTGTCTTCTCTCCAATCTTCACCAGTTTTCTACCCATCCTTGCCAGTGATTTCAACCCATCTGCATCTTTGCCCCTCATCCGCACCACTCTGTCTCCATTCTGCATTATCTCCCCTCCCCCCTCTATTCACCACTCTTACCCCATTTAGCTGACATTGGTGGCAAGGTAAGTAATGAGGTCACTTTTAGGGCTATGGCCCTGGGGGCCTAGCTGCCACTCCCAAGGGTAGGTAGAAATACTTAATCCATCCATGCTGCTTTGCACCACATCTATGCCACTGTTTATTTCCATCTGTGTTGCTCTGTTCCCCTCATCCACACAGCATTGTCCAACCATCCACACCACTCTATCTCCCACCAACTGTGCTACTGTCTTTCCCCCATCTGCAACAGTATTTTTACCCTATATGTTGCACTCTGTCTTCCCCCCACTGCATCACTCTATCTTACCTTCCCCCGACTGCACCACTGTTTTCCACCCACCTGTGTTGCTTTGTCCCCCAACGAGTGTTGCTGTGTCTTCCCCCTATCCACACATCTCTGTCCCCCCATCCACACTGCTCTGTCTTCTCCCTCCAATCAACACCACTATTACCTGATCCAAGCAGCTTTGTCTTCTGCTTTGACCTTTGAATAGACTGCATGTGTGTATTCCAATGAGCACACAAATCTGTGAATTAACAGCTCCACCATTGTGTGAGTGACAGCAATCTCACTCTCATATCTCATATCTGTATTGCACAAGGAACATGTCCATTAAGGCACCAGCCTTAATGATCAGAATTTTATTGCTTTTTGGAGTTTGAGTGGAAGAGTTACAACAAGTTTCTGAAATGTCAGATCATGTGTAAGAAGCCTTAATGGGACATGTGAAACCATAACGTTTTTTTGTCTATGGAATTCTCTTATTATGTGCGTGGGTTTCCTCTGGGTACTATGGTTTCCTCCCACAATCCCAAAATACACTTGTAGCCTTAATGGGACATGTGAAACCATAAGGTTTTATGTCAATGGAATGTCATAGTTTTTATTTATTTATTTAACTCAGAAATGTAAAATGTAACTGTAAGAATACATATTGGATTTTTTATAAAATGTTTAATGAATATGTGTATGTGGGGATAATGTATCACCACCAGGTGGCGCTGCTCCATTCAATAATAAGTAACAATGAGGCACTGTTTATGAAAATATAAAGAATCTCACGTTCCATTTTGGCCCTCTATTCTGTGGGGACATAATTTACTCTGGGTGTCACCCCTAAAAAAAACTGTTCTCTCCTTCTATATGGAGTAATGAGTTCTTCCTCATTTCTCCAAACCCCTCCTAGTTCCTCTTCATAGGACCTCTTGGCTCCTCTATGGTGATGTAGGAGTGTACAATGCCCTGTTCATAATCTGTTTTGTCCCTATCTAAAATGTGGAATATTTTGAAAATTACTGTACACTCCTATAATAGATCAAGAGGAAAGGGATGGGATACAAGATACCCCCCTAGGAATGAATATGAGAGGAGACCCTATGGTGGTAATAACCAGGAACAAAGAAATAAAATATTTAATAACTATAGACCCCAACAGAAAGTTAGGAGGAATGAAAGGGAAAAAGAAAAATATCTAATAACAACAAGGAATAGATATGAACCCCTTTCAGAAGCTGTCAGAATTCTATTGGCTGGTGATCATGCCTAAAGAAATGTACGAGGCCGAAATTAAACGCCAATTAAGTGACTCCAGTACATATAGCTTACTAAGAAAGGACCCTACAGAAAGGATTTTAAATGAATTGATTATATTGGTTAATAAATTCAAAACAAAAGGGGTTATAACAGAAAAAGAGGCAGATTTTCTGGTTAACAAAGAACCAGTTATTTACATTTCACCAAAAGTCCATAAGGACAGTCAGAATCCCCCAGGACGGCCAATTGTGGCCGGCATTGACTCGGTGACAGCAAACCTGTCGGCCTTCATTGATCACTATCTGCAGCCACTGGTAGGGACCAATATTTCCCATCTTAAAGACACAGGGGATTTTATCACTTACCTGAAGGAAGTCCAGTGGACTCCCGATATGGTCCTAGTGACCGCCGACGTACGTGCGTTGTACACAATTATAGCGCACGAGGAAGGACTAAAAGCAACCTCCAATTTCTTGAAAAAGAGTCAGCTACCTTCAGAGTTACAAAACTTCATTTTGGAAGGGGTCAAGCTAATTTTATATAACAACTACTTTGTATATAATGATGACTTTTACTTACAACAAAGAGGAACAGCAATGGGCACCAGGTTCACTCCGAGTTATGCAAATATTTTTATGGGTCAATGGGAGAGTGACAACATTTGGGCCCACAACCCATTCGGAGCGAACCTGGTGTCTTGGCGCAGATATATAGATGATGTGTTTTTTATTTGGAGAGGGGAAGAATCCATTTTAGAACAATTTTTTACCTTTTTAAACACCAATAATTTAAACATAGAATTAACTTTTACTAGCAGTAAGATAGAAGTCAATTTCTTAGACTTGACAGTCTACATTTCAGAAAACACCATACAGACGAAGAATTTCACAAAACCGACCGACTCAGGCACTTTTATTCCTACCTCAAGCTGCCACCACCCGGATTGGTTGAAAGCCATTCCTGGTGGACAATTTAGACGGGTCAAAAGAAATTGCTCAGAACAAGGAGTATTCGAACAACAAGCAGAATACTTACAAAAAAAGTTCCTATCCTCAGATTACAATGGCCCACAAGTGGAAAAAACTAAGAATGATGTCACTAGGATACCCCAGGAAATGCTTCTAAAATCAAAAGAAAAAACAAAAACAGATTCCAAATTAGAATTTGCATTCATTACGTCATTTAACAATCAATATAAACTGATTGAAAAAACTTTACAGAAGCATTGGGGGATAATTCAAAAGGACCCTATAATTGGACCATTATTACCATCTAAGCCAAAATGTATATACCGAAGAGCCCCTAATCTGAGCTCAAAACTAGTCCACAGTGCCCTGCCCCCCAAAAAGGCCATTACTACAATCAAGTCGAAGGGCTTTTTTAGATGTGGCACGTGTATAGGATTTAGACACGTCCAAGGGTCAGGCCAGAGGCTTAATGAAATAAATATCAACACATACTTGTTTAAAATTGCTGATTTCATAACCTGCAATACAAAAAATGTGGTGTATGGAATACAGTGTACCTGTGATCTGTGGTACATTGGGCGAACGGACAGACCATTTAAATTGAGTCTTAGTGAACACATTCGGAACATTAAAATGGGCCTAGAGACCCATGCGCTATCAAATCACTTTGACAAATGCCACCACAGAGATGTATCATGCATCAAAAGGTTCTGTAGGTTGAAATGGATAAAGGGGCACTGGAGGCAAAGAGATCTGGGCACCCAACTAGCAAAAGGCGAAATGAAGCTAATATATGAATTAGGTACCCTGATACCCAAAGGCCTGAACGCCGATTATGAAATAAAATGTTTTTTGTAATTTTTTAACTGAGTTTTACATTTTAACAATTGGATAGCACTGCCACTTTAAGATAATAAATACCTCCGACATGCTCTGTCACTTTTATATATAAAAATAAGGGAGTTGCATCCTATACGGAGGTTAAATCTGTATGCACTGTCACTTTGTATTAATGGGAAGAACTGCATGTATAACACTACCAGTGACGTATTGTTCTTCAAAAAATGTATACTCATACTGTATGCAACAATAGAGTAAGCACCGTCACTTTTGTATACTTGCTATTCATAAGCACTGTCACCTTATAAGAAGAGAGACTCAATGTTTACAATTGATTATGCACTGGCACTTTATAGAAATAAGAAATACCATATGCATAAAAACACCATCTGATGTTACTTCCCTCGATTTCAGCCGGACCATGGCAACGCAATAAACAAAGCCAAACCGGATATGACGTATCGGCGCATACAACCTAAGCGTCCATAACCAAGGCAACCACAGAGGCCCCGATGCACGACGTCACTTCCGGACTGGAGTCCGGAAGCTAAACAGCTGACACTCGGCTCACATATCCCGAGCGTCAGTAAATAAGGTAATCCATGACCGACGCCAGACGTCACTTCCGGACTGGAGTCCGAGAGTTACATGACGAACACCTGGTAACTATGGCGACGCCGGGTAAATAAAATACGTCACATCCGGGCTAGAGCCCGGAAGTGAACGGAAAATCCCACACTGATTAGCAAATTATCTTCAAAGACAGTATATAAGACGGCCTGGACACCTTGGCAAATTATACCCACCTGAGACTTTGAAAAAGACTCCAGAAGGAGTCGAAACGCGTCAGTCTAAGAAGAACCTCTGGAGTGACCAGGAAGTGAGGCACCGAGACTCGAGGGAGCTGATACCTGTGATTCTGCCCCGGGACACTTTCACATGCGCTATACGAACTGGCGATTCAGTTCCACTGTATCTGGTAATTGCCTCATTGTTTTGAGTCATTCAGAGGACTTCCCATAAGGAATTATTTTAATCATTTTTGTCACTGGAGTTTTTAATTGTATTTGCACATTTCTGGAGGATTTGATTGTAACCTACCAGAGGGTGCACTGTGTTCATTAAAACTTTGTTGTACTAAAGCTGTACTTCACTATATGAATGCTTTCCCTCTGCATGGTACACTGAATACATCTACAACAAAGAAGTACCATAGAAGCAGAACATATCAGCGCCTGTCCAAAAGTTATGTATATCTTCTGTTTGCACAGAATTCTATTGGCTGCTCAGCGGCCAATCAGAAGCGCTGCTGAGCGGCCAATAGAATCATTCTGATGAGAGGCGCAGAGGATGAAGGATCTCTGAGCCTCTCAGTCTGCTGCGGGGAGATGCCAGAGTCACCGACAGCTTGAAGAAGATGGAAGAAGCCCAGGACTACGGCGGATCAAGACTGAAGAACTTCCATGGCGGACCTGGGTGAGTAGGATTTCCTTCCACAGGTCCACAATGGATTTCTTCGGACCGGACACTGACCCCCGGACACCAGACATCGGAGCCAGGGACCCGGGACCCAGGGACCTACCGACAGGATCAAGATAGGTAAGTATCAGTATGTGTGTGTTATGTATGTATTAAAGTTTTATTTTTCTGGTGTGTCAGTGTGTATTTATTTAACTATTTTTTTAACTGTGGAACTACAAGACCAGCCGGCCCTTTAATGCCCCGCAGGATGGGACTCATAGTTCCACAGTTTAAAACAATAGTTTTTAAATCTATTTTTTTAAATGTATTTATTTTACAATTTTTTTAACACTAAAGCCTGCATGGATCTGATTGATCCGTGCAGGCTTCTGCCAAATACGACAGGAAAATAAAGTGTATTTTTTCCTGCCGTATATTCGTGGCAGTTTTACACTAATTAGCAGCCGTATTTTCAACACGGCTGCTTAGTAAATCATTAACCACCATTCTTTTGAATGGTGATTCCTGTTGTATTCTATCAATGGTGTAGACATTCGTATTTGTAAATACAAATACGAATGTCCCATCAATATGAATACGAATATTTGTATTTTTGGCATAGTAAAATGCCAAAAATACAAATATACCCCAAAAAATTGTATTTTCGTAGGAAAATACGATTTTTGTCTACTAAATCATCTTAGTAAATTTCCCCCATAGTGTGCAGAGGACTGTAGATAACGCAGGGTGCAGGAGATAAACATGGAATTAGACAAAAAAAATCACAGTTCCCTTTATGTTACACCCCCACAGACCCCGTGTGTCACCCCCTACAGTCCCCTGCACCCTGTCTGTCACCACCCTACAGTTCCCTGCTCCTTGTGTGCAGGGGACTATCTTTATAATGGGTCATATTTCACTAAATAAAAATAAAAAAACCTGTAACTATCTGAAAAACCTTAACCCCAAAAGGCACTACACTGGGACAATCTCTATCTAATAAAACAAACCCCAAGTTTTAATTCTTCCTCTACCCTGAGATATGCTTTCTCAAATATCCCCTCAATGACTATATGGGAAAACGGTGTCAAAAAGCTATACAGGAAGTAGCAAAAAAAAAATGACAGTTGAAATTTTAGGTTACTTCCAATTCCTCATTTTTTAAATTATTTTACCCTAAAATTTGACATGAACCACCAAGTGACTATTCTACGCGTTCACGCCAAATTTCACCTAAGTACGTCCAATCACTTTTGAGGTGTAGCCCCTCAAACACCATGCCCCATCTCAGAAGTTCCCTATGGGAGAATTCCATTTGTTCGATTCAACCTTAATATAAGGGCATGACCTATAATATACAAACTCCGCTGAGTTAGGGCCAAGGTGGGAATCAAACCTATGACCTCAGTGCTGTGATATAGTGTTATAGTGTTATATCATATGTGCTGCCACCATCTTATCCGTCACATGACAGGACCAACCAGGAAAAATAAAGTTATACAGTACTTGTTGTCATGGTTAATAGGCAAAAAATAATAAGCCATATTTTATGCAAAAACATTTTTATAACTGATATCTGTTGCCAATAATGAATCCGAATTTAGGGCCTTATTCGAGTTCACTCTTTCAGACAAAATCCTTCTTAGATGGACAAAACCATGTGCACTGCAGGGGGGCAGATGTAACTTGTGCAGATCTAATTAGATTTGGGTGGGGTTTTACTTCAAAGTGAGATCTATATTGCAGTGTTAAAATAAAGCAGCCAGTATTTACCCTGCAAAGAATCACCAAAAAATCACCAAATCTATTTCTATCTGCACATGTTACATCTGCCCCCCTGCAGTGCACATGGTTTTGTCCATCTAAGAAGGATTTTGTCAGAAAGAATGAACTTGAATAAGGCCCTTAGTGATAATTACTTAAGGTACTTATATGTTAGTTGGGCGCCCACTAAGCTATTTGCTTAGTTTTCCACGTCTCCTCGTGGGGTTCGCTACGCTCGCCACACTATATAAAATCAACTCCATGCTGACATGGATAGTGGGGATATGAGCGTACTAACGATAGTGGGTGTCCAATTAACATATAAGCACCTTAATTAACAAATAACATGCAGTTACTAGTAGTGCACTAGCAACACCTGTCATCTGTAGTTCCTATTGCAAAGAATCATCACAAATCACCATACTGATTTATTACTAAATATAAAAATACATGTACTTTCTGTGAGAACTAATCTCATCCTCCCACACATCCAGAACTTGCCTTTCTCATTCTATACACACATAAATGTTCAAATCATACTAGTTCCTAAATTTAGAGTACGATCCAATAAAAGGACTATTACATTTAGATTATTTTTTAAATTGAACCAGGCTACAGTATGCTGGGGAAAGAAATTTTTTTAATCAGTAATTTATTTATTAACCCCTTCACGACATTTGACGTATATATACGTCATGGTCGGGAAGTACTTCCCGACACATGACGTATATATACGTCATGACTTCTAACTGTCACTGCGTCTAGAGACGCAGTGACAGTTAGGTGATGTCTGCTGTCCCTGACAGCAGACATCCCCCCTCGCCGCCCAGGGGGGGCAGGGGTGCCCCCCCCGGTCGGCGATCGCTGTGATTGGCTGTTCAAATCTGAACAGCCATTCACAGCGTTTCCTGTGTTACCGGCGGCTAAGCCGCTCGGTAACACAGGGATTCACTGGTGATCGGTGCTGTCAAGTACAGCACCGATCACCACCGATGTGCAGCCCCCCCTCGAACCCGCCGGGCACTCACCCGGCAGCAGCAGCTCCCCCGGCTCCCCCGGAGCGTCTGGAGCGCACGCAGCGCTGCCCTCCTCCCCCTCCCCCCCGCAGCAGCAGCAGCAGCATCAAGCTGCAGAAAAAGTAAAAAATTAAATATATGCACTGAAAAAATATATTTATATATATATATATATATATATATATATATATATATACACACACATATATATATATATATATATATATATATATATATGTGTGTGTATATATATGTATATATATATATATATATATATATATATATACACATATATATATATATATGTGTGTGTGTGTGTGTGTATATACCGCACCGATTACCACCGATCGCCAGCCCCCCCCTCCCACCCGGCAGCCCCCCTCCCTCCCACCCACCCGGCTGCCGCAGCGCCAGCACCCCTCCCACCCCCCCGCCAGCCGCAGCGCCAGCCCCCCTCCCAAAGCTGGTGACTAAAATGGGGTCACTTGTGGGGGGGTTCCACTGTATTGGTGCTTCGGGGGTCTTGCTAATGCGACATAGCACCCACCATTCATTCCACCACCAAAAATCACTCCTTCCCTTCTGAGTCCTGCCATGCACCCAACTGGTATTTTTTGGTCACACGTGAGGCATTGCCGTACTCGGGAGAAATTGGGGCACAGATTTTGGGGTGCTTTGTCTCCTTCATTCCTTGTGAAAATAAAAAATTTTGAGCCAATTTTTACACAAAAATGCAGATCTGGCTCAAAATTTTTCATTTTCACAAGGAATGAAGGAGACAAAGCACCCCAAAATCTGTGCCCCAATTTCTCCCGAGTACGGCAATGCCTCATGTGTGACCAAAAAATACCAGTTGGGTGCATGGCAGGACTCAGAAGGGAAGGAGTGATTTTTGGATTTTGCAGCACAGATTCTGGTTGAATGACCCCCGAAACACCCATACAGTGGAACCCCCCCACAAGTGACCCCATTTTGCAAACTACACCCTTCAGGGAATTCATCAAGGGGTATAGTGTACATTTCAAACCCCCCAGGGTTTCACCAATTTTGATACAACTGAGCTGTGAAAATGAAAAATTAATTTTTTTCATTTTCACTGCCCAGTTGTACCACAATTGGTGAAACCCCTGGGGGTTTGAAATGTACACTATACCCCTAGATGAATTCCCTAAAGGGTGTAGTTTGCAAAATGGGGTCACTTGTGGGGGGGTACCTAACTTTTAGCATCTTATGGTGCCTAGAAACCTACATGGTGCCTAAAAAATAATCTCATAAAAAGGAGGCTCCAAAATCAAGTAGGTGCTCCTTCTATTATGAAGCCTGTGGTTTGGTCACCGTGCACACTAGGGCCACATATAGGATATTTGTGAAAACCAAAGAATTGGGGGGATCAATTTTTAGTCACATTTCTCTAGTAAAATCTACTGTGTTCCTTAGAAAAATGTATTAAAATTGCAAATCTGCAAAAAAAATGAAATTTTGAAATTTCACCTACACTTTCTTTTAATTCCTGTGAAACACCTAAAGGGTTAACAAACTTCCAAAATGCTGTTTTGAATACTGTGAGGGGTGCAGTTTTTGAAATGGCATCATTTATGGGGGTGTCTCACATACAAGTCACTCAAAGTCACATCATAACTGACCTGGTCCCTAAAAAAATCAGAGTTTGAAATTTTCTTGAAAATTTGAGAATTTGCTATTCATATTGTAAGCCTCCTAGTGTCCAAAAAAATGAAAATGAGGTTGAAATAATGATGGCAACATAAAGTAGACATATGGTCTATGTTAGTTATTCACTATTTTGAGTGGTAAGATTATTTGTCTCACAAGCAGAAAATTTAACATTTTGCAAATCGCAAAATTTTCCATTTTTTTACGACATTTTGGTATTTTTCACAAAAAAACACAGACTGTATCGACGAAAATTTACCACTAACTTGAAGTACAATGTGTCACGAGAAAACAATCTCAAAATCACTGGGATAAGTAAAAGCAAAAAAAAGTTATCCCCACTTAAGTGATACATGCCAGATTTGAAAAAAAGGGCTCTGTCAGGAAGGCAAAAACTGGCTCTGTCATGAAGGGGTTAAAGCCCCTTACCCATTAAACGACCTGTGGTGGTGCCATTATTGTTAACAAAATTGTTCAATGTCGTCATAAGGACCCCACTGCACAAGCAGTTTGTTGGCTACATAGCCAAAATTAACCTGCATGATCAGCCAATGGGGGAGTTGCTAATGACACATTAATAACCTGCAAGCAGGAGGAGGAGTTTGCAGGTGCACACTAAATATATATGCTATACCTTTTAATATCTTGCTATATTGCATTTGAGGTTATTAGCATAGTAATGGCCATTAGTATCGGCTTGTCCACCGCGTCCAGGTTACCTCAATAGGACAAGTCCCTAACACTACTCTGGGACAGGTCCAGGGCACAGGGCCCCCCAGGCCAGCCCAGCAGAACCACCCCATGGCATCACATTAGTGTGAAATTAAAGTGATAGTAAAAGGGATAGGGGAAATTATATGTGATAGGACTTACCTACAGTAGGTAAGAAGTAATAATAAATGTGAAGGGTGCTACATATATATTAAACAAACTAAAGGGGTGATTGAAAGTATACGATATGATGCCATGGAGCAGCCCAGCAACAGCAGCCCAAAGAGCCCTGCGCCCCAAACACAGTCCCACAGACTAACACTCAGCATATATGTATAGTAGGACTTACCCTCATAGTGCCAAGCTGAGGTGTGCAGTCTTGAATGTTGGGACTCCAACCTAATTAAAATCAATTTGGGACAGGTGGGTGGGGTGCAAGTTAAGGAGGAAGGCGTCTCTAGTTCCTTCCAGTGTGTATGAATACACAATATATAGTACATAGGGGGAGGGGCCCTATACTGCACACCCTGGACATATGAGGTGCTACCTGCTGAGACTTGTAGTGCAGCAAGCAGGAGGAGGAGTTTGCAGGTGCACACTAAATATATATGCTAGACCTTTTAATATCTTGCTATATTGCATTTGAGGTTATTAGCATAGTAATGGCCATTAGTATCGGCTTGTCCACCGCGTCCAGGTTACCTCAATAGGACAAGTCCCTAACACTACTCTGGGACAGGTCCAGGGCACAGGGCCCCCCAGGCCAGCCCAGCAGAACCACCCCATGGCATCACATTAGTGTGAAATTAAAGTGATAGTAAAAGGGATAGGGGAAATTATATGTGATAGGACTTACCTACAGTAGGTAAGAAGTAATAATAAATGTGAAGGGTGCTACATATATATTAAACAATCACCCCTTTAGTTTGTTTAATATATATGTAGCACCCTTCACATTTATTATTACTTCTTACCTACTGTAGGTAAGTCCTATCACATATAATTTCCCCTATCCCTTTTACTATCACTTTAATTTCACACTAATGTGATGCCATGGGGTGGTTCTGCTGGGCTGGCCTGGGGGGCCCTGTGCCCTGGACCTGTCCCAGAGTAGTGTTAGGGACTTGTCCTATTGAGGTATCCTGGACGCGGTGGACAAGCCGATACTAATGGCCATTACTATGCTAATAACCTCAAATGCAATATAGCAAGATATTAAAAGGTCTAGCATATATATTTAGTGTGCACCTGCAAACTCCTCCTCCTGCTTGCTGCACTACAAGTCTCAGCAGGTAGCACCTCATATGTCCAGGGTGTGCAGTTTAGGGCCCCTCCCCCTATGTACTATATATTGTGTATTCATACACACTGGAAGGAACTAGAGACGCCTTCCTCCTTAACTTGCACCCCACCCACCTGTCCCAAATTGATTTTAATTAGGTTGGAGTCCCAACATTCAAGACTGCACACCTCAGCTTGGCACTATGAGGGTAAGTCCTACTATACATATATGCTGAGTGTTAGACTGTGGGACTGTGTTTGGGGCGCAGGGCTCTTTGGGCTGCTGTTGCTGGGCTGCTCCATGGCATCATATCGTATACTTTCAATCACCCCTTTAGTTTGTTTAATATATATGTAGCACCCTTCACATTTATTATTACTTCTTACCTACTGTAGGTAAGTCCTATCACATATAATTTCCCCTATCCCTTTTACTATCACTTTAATTTCACACTAATGTGATGCCATGGGGTGGTTCTGCTGGGCTAGCCTGGGGGGCCCTGTGCCCTGGACCTGTCCCAGAGTAGTGTTAGGGACTTGTCCTATTGAGGTAACCTGGACGCGGTGGACAAGCCGATACTAATGGCCATTACTATGCTAATAACATCAAATGCAATATAGCAAGATATTAAAAGGTCTAGCATATATATTTAGTGTGCACCTGCAAACTCCTCCTCCTGCTTGCTGCACTACAAGTCTCAGCAGGTAGCACCTCATATGTCCAGGGTGTGCAGTTTAGGGCCCCTCCCCCTATGTACTATATATTGTGTATTCATACACACTGGAAGGAACTAGAGACGCCTTCCTCCTTAACTTGCACCCCACCCACCTGTCCCAAATTGATTTTAATTAGGTTGGAGTCCCAACATTCAAGACTGCACACCTCAGCTTGGCACTATGAGGGTAAGTCCTACTATACATATATGCTGAGTGTTAGTCTGTGGGACTGTGTTTGGGGCGCAGGGCTCTTTGGGCTGCTGTTGCTGGGCTGCTCCATGGCATCATATCGTATACTTTCAATCACCCCTTTAGTTTGTTTAATATATATGTAGCACCCTTCACATTTATTATTACTTCTTACCTACTGTAGGTAAGTCCTATCACATATAATTTCCCCTATCCCTTTTACTATCACTTTAATTTCACACTAATGTGATGCCATGGGGTGGTTCTGCTGGGCTGGCCTGGGGGGCCCTTTGCCCTGGACCTGTCCCAGAGTAGTGTTAGGGACTTGTCCTATTGAGGTAACCTGGACGCGGTGGACAAGCCGATACTAATGGCCATTACTATGCTAATAACCTCAAATGCAATATAGCAAGATATTAAAAGGTCTAGCATATATATTTAGTGTGCACCTGCAAACTCCTCCTCCTGCTTGCTGCACTACAAGTCTCAGCAGGTAGCACCTCATATGTCCAGGGTGTGCAGTTTAGGGCCCCTCCCCCTATGTACTATATATTGTGTATTCATACACACTGGAAGGAACTAGAGACGCCTTCCTCCTTAACTTGCACCCCACCCACCTGTCCCAAATTGATTTTAATTAGGTTGGAGTCCCAACATTCAAGACTGCACACCTCAGATTGGCACTATGAGGGTAAGTCCTACTATACATATATGCTGAGTGTTAGTCTGTGGGACTGTGTTTGGGGCGTAGGGCTCTTTGGGCTGCTGTTGCTGGGCTGCTCCATGGCATCATATCGTATACTTTCAATCACCCCTTTAGTTTGTTTAATATATATGTAGCACCCTTCACATTTATTATTACTTCTTACCTACTGTAGGTAAGTCCTATCACATATAATTTCCCCTATCCCTTTTACTATCACTTTAATTTCACACTAATGTGATGCCATGGGGTGGTTCTGCTGGGCTGGCCTGGGGGGTCCTGTGCCCTGGACCTGTCCCAGAGTAGTGTTAGGGACTTGTCCTATTGAGGTAACCTGGACGCGGTGGACAAGCCGATACTAATGGCCATTACTATGCTAATAACCTCAAATGCAATATAGCAAGATATTAAAAGGTCTAGCATATATATTTAGTGTGCACCTGCAAACTCCTCCTCCTGCTTGCTGCACTACAAGTCTCAGCAGGTAGCACCTCATATGTCCAGGGTGTGCAGTTTAGGGCCCCTCCCCCTATGTACTATATATTGTGTATTCATACACACTGGAAAGAACTAGAGACGCCTTCCTCCTTAACTTGCACCCCACCCACCTGTCCCAAATTGATTTTAATTAGGTTGGAGTCCCAACATTCAAGACTGCACACCTCAGCTTGGCACTATGAGGGTAAGTCCTACTATACATATATGCTGAGTGTTAGTCTGTGGGACTGTGTTTGGGGCGCAGGGCTCTTTGGGCTGCTGTTGCTGGGCTGCTCCATGGCATCATATCGTATACTTTCAATCACCCCTTTAGTTTGTTTAATATATATGTAGCACCCTTCACATTTATTATTACTTCTTACCTACTGTAGGTAAGTCCTATCACATATAATTCCCCCTATCCCTTTTACTATCACTTTAATTTCACACTAATGTGATGCCATGGGGTGGTTCTGCTGGGCTGGCCTGGGGGGCCCTGTGCCCTGGACCTGTCCCAGAGTAGTGTTAGGGACTTGTCCTATTGAGGTAACCTGGACGCGGTGGACAAGCCGATACTAATGGCCATTACTATGCTAATAACCTCAAATGCAATATAGCAAGATATTAAAAGGTCTAGCATATATATTTAGTGTGCACCTGCAAACTCCTCCTCCTGCTTGCTGCACTACAAGTCTCAGCAGGTAGCACCTCATATGTCCAGGGTGTGCAGTTTAGGGCCCCTCCCCCTATGTACTATATATTGTGTATTCATACACACTGGAAGGAACTAGAGACGCCTTCCTCCTTAACTTGCACCCCACCCACCTGTCCCAAATTGATTTTAATTAGGTTGGAGTCCCAACATTCAAGACTGCACACCTCAGATTGGCACTATGAGGGTAAGTCCTACTATACATATATGCTGAGTGTTAGTCTGTGGGACTGTGTTTGGGGCGCAGGGCTCTTTGGGCTGCTGTTGCTGGGCTGCTCCATGGCATCATATCGTATACTTTCAATCACCCCTTTAGTTTGTTTAATATATATGTAGCACCCTTCACATTTATTATTACTTCTTACCTACTGTAGGTAAGTCCTATCACATATAATTTCCCCGATCCCTTTTACTATCACTTTAATTTCACACTAATGTGATGCCATGGGGTGGTTCTGCTGGGCTGGCCTGGGGGGCCCTGTGCCCTGGACCTGTCCCAGAGTAGTGTTAGGGACTTGTCCTATTGAGGTAACCTGGACGCGGTGGACAAGCCGATACTAATGGCCATTACTATGCTAATAACCTCAAATGCAATATAGCAAGATATTAAAAGGTCTAGCATATATATTTAGTGTGCACCTGCAAACTCCTCCTCCTGCTTGCTGCACTACAAGTCTCAGCAGGTAGCACCTCATATGTCCAGGGTGTGCAGTTTAGGGCCCCTCCCCCTATGTACATTAATAACCTGCCTTTAAAAAATATATATATCTATATCTATATATATATATATATAGATATATATATATATATCTATATATATATATATATAGATATATATATATATCTATATCTATATATATATATATATATATATATATATATATATATATATATATATATATATATATATTTATATATCTCCAGAAGATGTGTTTGGGGCTCAAGGGAGAAGACACACATCAACATGGTTGTAGCATACAAGCTCCACGCAAGTATTCCCATACATGCCATACATTATTCCATTCAGGTGGATATCTGATATGAGCAAAGTCAGGCTTTTGCAACAAATGGACTTTGTGAGGGGAATTTACTGAGATGGGAGTTCTATTTCACATGGGATGATGCTATGGGCAACCAATCAGACACTATATATTATCTTCTAGAAGATGCTAAATAAATAAGTAGATTCTAATTGGTTGCCCTAGCAACATCCTATGTGAAATAGAACTACCATCTTACAAGTATGGGGGTGGACAGATGTTTGTTGGCTATATAAGCTGGGAGGCGGGCTGTTTCTGTATAATTATGTCTGCTGCACCTGGCTTGCAGTGGCTGTATGTTAACATACCAACTATGTTGTTAAAGGGCAGGAACCTTTAGTTTGTCCCCCCTATTTCAGTTTTGTACTGTGCTTCAACCGCCCAACCATGACAATGGCCACTGGTCCCATGTACATGTTCCAAAATTTTGAAGCTTGTAACCTTGTAGTAAGTGGAATTCTCCATTTAAATCACTTACTCAAAGCAAACTAATATGCCCTTGACCAGGAAAACATTATTTGGATACATTCAGAAAGTTATTTATTGATTTCAGAATCTATGGGGTTAGTTTAACACACGAGTAGACAAGTGTAGTTACACAATACAGACAAAACAAAGAAGAAAGTATGTATAGAATAAAGATGGGGCAGGCTACATCCTGGCTGGCGGATCGCCAGAACGTCCCCGCTGGTGATCCGCCAGCAGCCTCGCCATCCATCAGACTGAGACGCGCGTGCGTCTCACGTGCACGCGCGTCTCAGTCTCCATCGGTGGGGGCGACGGAAACCCTGTCCGTCTCCGCCTCAGGGAGACGGACAGGGTTAGGGGGGGTTAGGGGGGGTGCGGGCAGGCGCCAGGGACCCCGGGTTACCGCCGACACACCGGCGGGGACCCGGGGGAGCAGATGGAAGCGCCGTCGGAAGGGGACGCACGCGCCTCTCATGCGCGGGCGTCCCCTTCTTGCCATCGATATGGCGCTGGCGGGGGATGGCGGCTGATGTCGCCAGCGCCATCCCCTGCCATGATGGGACCATCTCCATCTGTAAGTGCACACTGTCTATTTAAAACATATATCTTCTAGAAGGTGCTAAATAATTAAGAAGTATATTTTGTTTGGTCGCCCATAGCACCATCCCATGTGAAATAGAACTCCTGTTTGCTTTGCTCACTCTATTGCAATTGATATTAAAGTTTTATTATCAATTGCATACCTCTCAAAATCGCTAATCGGGACACTCGTGTGGTGGTGGGCAGAAAAGGGATTACGGCCCATGGAAAGGGGGCATGGCCTTGCTGGATGTTGTGTCCTAAGGCCATGCCCCCACATGCACACAGGACACTGGAGCCCAGGGGGGACACAGGAACGTCCCTACAAACTGGGATGTCCCCGCAGAAAGCGGGACAGTTGGGAGGTATGCAATTTAAGTTAATCTATTAATGTGATGTTTGTAAGCAATGTTTATACAGTATTATAAAGTACATATATTGCTCATGTCAGTATTACATATTAAGCAAAAATCATGGAATTATTAAAGTGCAAATGCGTATTATTAAACTTATTATAATATTAAACTTATAACATAAAGCATATTACATAAGGTTTATTATACAATTTGTAAAATACATGGGGGTTAATTTAACATAGCATCACCTATTGTGCCGGTTTAGCGCTTCCTGCTTTATCTCTCTACCATGATGAGGCAAAAAGCTGTATCATCATAGTGGGGTGGGGGTGGAGTGTGTGGGAAAACTGCCCCTCTCTGTTTATGCCTGCAAAAGCACACAGAGCATCAGCCTAGTGCTTTATTACTTTGTCTTATTGCCTGGCCTGTTTACTGGGCATGTGGAAATATTGCAAATCTCCCAAGATCTCATGTGCAGCTTGGACCCAGCAGATGTTGCAGCCTGGGAGAACACTGCAGTGTTTGCGCAATGACACTGGAAGCTGTCAATATTGATAGCTGTAGGCGGCTGTCCTTTCAAACATTATCCACCTCCACCACACGCCCCCTGCCCGCAGTCTTGGGTGCATGCACCCAGTGATGCCATGGCCGCATGCACTCGGCTTATGCAAAAGTGCAGAAATGCACCTACGCATGTGCATATACACAACATTGGTCCCCAGGGAGAATCCACGGGTGATGCAAATGGCTCTAACAAGGTCACAATAAATGGTTTGTCAAAACCATATGGATCAAATGGACGATCTGTATAGATAAATTATAATTAGTTGCTGTGCCAGTTTTTTATTCACACACGCAGTTGGGCATATTAATAATCAGCACATACCCATGTTGGTTTTCAGTCTCAGTGACTATCTCCAGACTCTGGATGTCCTGTGGATGTTTGCACAATCCCTTTTTTTTCATCTCTCAGTGAACTGCTTGCACTAATTAATCACAGCATCGCATATGGACCCTATACATGTGGCGCTAGAAAACAAATACACAATATAATTCAAAATATAATTCAAAATAAATGTTATCTGAAACTACTTCTCCCCTATAGTGAGCATTCATACATTATTGAAAACTTTCTCTTATTCTATACGAACAATGTCATCATCAATGTATAGGGAAATGTTTTATAATATCTTTCTATCTCTAATGGATACCTTTCTCCACATCATAGATTTTTAATAGGAATATCAAATACTTATACATGCCCAAAATGTAAATGCCCAAATGCTCCATTTATACATTGCATGTGGAACTGCCACTTATATCACATTTTTATCAGAGGATTTGTATGGAGTTATCTCCCTTTGTCAGCTGAATGGGCGGTTTTATTGATTATTTCTACTGTTTACCAATCAAGACAAGGTAGTAAAAACTAATGCTGATAATATCAGCAGTCGTGGGAAACTCTATTTTATAACAATGGGAACATAAGGAACCCCCCTACCATAAATAACTTTAAAACTAAATGATTGAATGTATTTCATATGGACTGGTTAGAAGTTTCACTTTATAAAGATAAACACAGAATATTTTTTTGGTACCTGGGACGGATTCATTGATTCTCTATCAAAGCAATTAAAAATCCGCCTGCATAAAAGTTTCACACAGCCCAATGGTATGATACATGCTTGCTGTTAGAAGATGTTCCATTGCTTAAAGTTGCCCATACTTGGTACAATTGCTGAGTGCAATGAGATGTGCTCTCCCATAACACATCTCATAGCACAGCTCAAAAAGTATGTGCTGCACATACTTTTTCTACTAGATCTCATCTCATTGCATTGCAAAATCTATTCGTTGTGATGCAATCAAGTTCAAATTGTATACAATAATTGTGTATATATGGACTGCTTTAGTCTAAAATTGACCATGTCTACTTGTGACCTGTGAAGTATAGTTCTCATTTTTTTTTTCATACTTTTTTTTTGGAACCTTTGTTTCATGCACAAAAAAAATATATATTTGTGTGTATTTCATGGGTTTTATATAACATAAATGCATGATACCTCAATTAAATCTAAAAATATTCCCAAATATGGAATAATCCATAATCCCAATTTATTCTGGTTCCGAGCATTTTATATAAGGGATACTCAACCTGTATATAAAACAAACAAAAAAAATGCTCTTCTCACAAGATTAATGGAAGCAAATGGAAAAACAAACCAAAATCACTTGTTTGGATGTGCGTATGGATTGCTATTTGTGATGTATTTTGCAAATTTGAAAGTGGCGTTTTTTCTTTCTGTGTGGGCGTTACTTGCTGTTCACAGTCCACTGCAAATTCTCTGCTTAGCAATCTGTGCTCCAGTATGCCCTTTGTTCTAATCACTACCTGAATCAATATATAGGCTGTCGTTTTGTATTGAGCAAAAATCATGTTTGTAGTTAACTTAACAATGATATTCTTAAATTAAAAATTGAATTATAGGCTTTCCAAAATGGTAGCATTCTTATTTTATATATAATTTACCTTAAGAACTTCACCATACTGTATTTGTGTTATCTGGGATATTGCTTTATAAAGCAAACCATTAGTACTGAGCACTTAACTTTATTTGTGGGTGTCACAATTTTACAACCAGCAGCATCAGAAACATCATACATGGAAAATGTTAATTCTGTAATTTATTTCTACTTTTAAAAATGCTACCAGCAATAATTTCTCAAAGTGCTTCATTAATTCAGTGGTGGCATACTGTACTTTGAAAAAGTTTGCTTTTCACTTGACATACTATGAGATCAGAAGGAAATTAGGGATTAAACAAAGTGTGAGTGATAATAATTAAATGCAGCTGCTTAAAACCTGTCTAAACCCAGCTATATCTGAAGGACAGATAATCTCTTTCATTCCTGATTTGCAATTTAACCTTTCATGTTTATTATTCATGTTCTTATTAGTAAGATAAGTAAATCCTGTTGAATAACCTTATTAGCCTTTTTTATTTTATTAGAAGGATCAATGCCCTAATCACATTCTTACAATGATCTTTAAGAGTTTACTAGATGGTTGAAAGTGAATCCTTATATATATATATACATTATATGTTATACTTTTATATGTTACATTATTGGGTACTTATGTAATATCTGGGCTCCCGTTTTTCTTATGAGACCGCGTCCCCTCGCGGGGCTCGCTGCGCTCGCCACGCTTCAGGCACGGTGGCTCGCTGCGCTCGCCACACTATATAAAATCAACTCCATGCGTAGTTGGATAGTAGGGGTATGAAAAAATGGGGTGCATTTAACATGGGAGCCCAGATAATACATAAGTACCCATTATTGTATATGTAAATTATATGATCCCCTCTAACAATGCTATGACAGACACAGTAAATTCATAAAATGCTTGACAATTAAGAAGAGCTGGGATAGAACTCCCTTTCGTTGGAGACTAGAGCGCTCTTCACTTGGTCTCCTGTGTCCACTAGACATCACTGAGCATGCTTTGGTGAGTCCCCTAGTGTTAGGCCAATGCAGAAGGAACCTGATGGCTCAGTTCCTTCCTCCACTTTCTGAGAGAGTAGTGTGGTGCTGCTGAGCAGTAACACTGCAGAATGGAGCTTGGCATGACCTGAATGCAGCTTATACCGGAGAGTATCAGACTACAAGGCTCTTCAGGTGTCACCACTACAAGTTTGAGCCACTGTCATATACCCAATTCATAATAATTGTCTTTGCCTTGCTGTGTATGTGTATGTGTGGATCCTTGTGCTGCTTTAGAACCTCTTATATTTTCTACTACTGTTATCATCTGAATACTTAATAAACCAACATTCTCATTACTTTGTTGGATGGATTAACATCGCCCAAACATGGCAACACTCTGCCAACAGGTTATGGACCAAGGAACACATGTTTGAAAAAAGTACATCAGAAATAGAAAATTAAAGTGTATTATATCAAATAGAGACAACATTTTATCATAGTACAGACAAGATAGACAACACAGGGCACACTATCATACATCCCAACTGTCCCACTTCTCATGGGAAAATCCCAGTCTTCTGGGATGTTCCCACATCCAGCCCAGGGCCGGCAGTTTCCTGCGCATGCCTCTGGCGCGTGGTGTGTCCCTCATCCAGATCTTCTAATGAACTTTGCAAAGCTGAAAGGCTCATAGAATTATACTACATAGAAGTTTGCCATGGAGATGCAGCTTAAGTGCAAAAAGATGTGAAAAGTCACAATTAGTCCAGGAGCAAGTCCAAACACTGGTGAGCTGGATAGAGGGATGATAGGCTTTGCTATGGAGCAGAATGTTAATCCATTATAAGTATGAAATAATCCACAAAGGAGATGTGGAAACCCTTACATATGGTTTATGAAGACAGAGGTCTGATGAGATAGATAAGCCTGAGACATGCTACTGCATATGGCACAGTTAAGTACCTGCAAAGACATGAATGATCAATTGATACATTTTTGTCAATATCACAGCAGTTGGCATCTGTGGGGTCAACAGGTAGAAGATGAGGAGGTGGCACTGGCGATGTTGCAGAATATGATTCCCGAATTTTATTTCCTAGGGGTTGAATTGGAATCTAATGATAACAAGCTCACAACATACATTTTAAGGGCCAAGCTACTGCAGTTCAAAGAGCGTATTCTGGTCTAAACAAATGCTTAGGGTTCTGCCTTACTGAAAAAAGGTACAAAGCACAAGGCTTCAGATTGCAGATTAAGAAATGTCAGTGGTGCACAGAAACAGCATGACAACCAACTGAGTCAGCACTGAATGTAGCACATAGTCACAAGAAGAATTGCTGTTACATGGGCTCAGGTGCCACTTAACATTTCAGTTGTAATTGAAAGTGATTTACAGTAGTTCTTTGACAACATAGGAACCAACAACAGTTACAGGGATTGGAAATAAAGTCCTTACTGCTTCACAAGTTGGAACCATCACAGTGCATCTGAGATTTAAAGGTGAAACAATCATCTGGAATATCCAAGAGGTCTTGTTTGTTCCAGACTTGGGAAGTAATCTTATTGCTACTAGTGTTCTAGAGAAGAAAGTTTACATAGTCCAATCTGTGAAGGGCAAGTGCAAAATGGGAAGGGGACCATGATTACTTTAGCAACCCGGTACTACCAACTATATGTCCTGGACACAGAGAAGTGTTCTACAATGATGGCTTCTGATTCAAACAAGTCAATGGAAATATGGCATAAATGACTAGGTCATCCTGGATATGACAACTTCCAGAAACTACTAGATGGAATTGCAACAGGAATCACTGTGACACCACAAGAATTACACATGTATATTTTCACAAAGCTCAAAGTGAAGTTGTCAGCAAAACTACAGAATACAAGAGCTTAGTAGAGGTACAGATAGGTCTGAGGTTTAAAGTCTTGAGATCCGACAATGGCAGATAATATGAAAATAAAGATTTAGCCGCATTCCTGAAAAAATATGGCATAAAGCATCAGGTAACAATTGCCTACACACCAGATCAGTATGGAGTGAGTGAGCAGACAAACCACACAATTGTTGAAAGAACATGACTTATGTTAAGTAATGCAGGCCTGGAGAAGATATTTTGGGCAGAGGCAGTATATACTGCTGAATACCTCAAAAATCTGATGGTGGGTCCTGGCGATTGGCAATAGAATCGCCAGGACCAGGCTATATGAGAGGCGCTCCATCTGTAGCTAATGAGAAAAGAAGAAAGTTAAATCTAAAGTCAATTGAATGTTGGATTTATTTATTATTTATTTATTAACAGTTTCTTATATAGCGCATGCATATTGTGCAGCACTTTACAGAGTATAGTTGAACATTCACATCAGTCTCTGCCCCAGTTGAGCTTACAATCTATATTCCCTACCACATGCACACACACACACACACACACACAGATATTATAGGGTTACATTTTGTTGGGAGCCAATTAACCTACCAGTATAGTTTTGGATTGTGGGATGAAACCGGAGTACCTGGAGGAAACCCACACAAGTATGGGGAGAATATACAATCTCTGCACAGTTAGAGCCATGGTGGGAATCAAACCCATGACCTCAGTGCTGTGAGGCAGGAATGCTAACCATTACACCATTCGTACATCCGTACTGCCCAGATACTGTGAAGAGAGCAAAGGATACTGGCTTTGGGACATTACAAGTAAACGTCTTCTAAAATCCATAGATGTGGTGTTCCAAGAGACAGTACCATTAACTGGGATACTAAAACAAGAACCAAAACAACAATATGTATTATTGGATGTACAGGCAGCAGAAATTGTATCTAAGAATGAGTGTTCATGCAGACACCCAAATAGAAAACAGAAGCTCCATGAGGAGTAGCAAAGGTATTTCACCTAAGAAGTACATTGTAAACATAGCTTACTGTGATCCTAAAAATATCCAAGAAGCAAAATCAAGCAGTGACTGGACAGAATGGAAGTCAGCTATTGATACAGAGCTGTCAGCTTCGGAGGACAACAATGCATTTACAGTAGTTGATAGGCCAAGAAACCAAAAAACAATCAAGAACAAGTGGGTTTTGGGAAAAAAACAACTAAATGCAGGTGAGACAATTGCTCTTTACAAAGCTCAACGTGTTGCTAAGGGATACACCCAAAGATCTGGAAATGATTATGGAGTAAACTGATCACCTGTTGTGATTTATAGCACTTTGAGTTTAGTAATTGCCATTGCTACCATTTATGATTTATTGTTATACAGTACCAACTACACTTTGATTCTGCATTCTGGAATGGAGAGTTAAGGGCCTTATTCTGGTTGATGTGTAATTTTCCAAATTCTTTCGGATGGCGTTTTTTAGCCGTCTGCGCATGCGTGGGCAACGCTATGCGCATGTGCCACGCAAGGTCTCCATACTCGTTCTCACTAATACAGTACAGAAAAGTGCACCGCATTCACTCGGGAAATATGGGCGTAATATGGGCGTCATTCGGAAGTACACAGGGGCCTAGTTTCAAAGTGGGCTAAACTGGGCGTAAACATGGGCGTACACGAGGGAGTGCACTAATTCTGGTCGGCGTGCATTCGGAAAGAACACCGACTGCAAACGAACCAAAAGGCAGAAAATATGCGGTCTACATAAGCAAGTATTGCTTTGCGGACACCACTCGGTCATGCGCTAGGCATTCGGAACGCCCAATTAGTACGGTCGCACCTAAACCAATGTCAGCTGAACACAATACAATCCACTCCTCTACTCATTACTCATTAATTACACTCTTGTCATTGCTTCAATTGGAATCATTGCAGCTTAAATGGACCATTACAAAACACACAAATATATGCTGAAAGTACGGCTGCATTTTGTACACACATTTACACTGCAAGCAATGGACAGAACTTGCTATCACTAATATAAATATCCATGTCACTTTTACATTCACCAATAACAGCACACATTTGGGGATCAAATTAAAAATTTATTACAGTTAGGGAAAATATAAAATTTTAAGAGCATGTTATTTGGCACATGCCAAAAATTAAAGGTACCATAACAGGAATTTTACAAACAAACAAAAATGTACAAAAATGTATTATTTTCAAACATAGCCACAGCAGAATCATTAGGAACACATCAGGTGGCTTCACAACAAAAGTATAGCACCAACACTTCAAGTACAGCAGACAGTAATGGTAGCCGAAAGAGGGCAACAGAGGAACCAAACAAAACTTTCGAACCGAGGGCAAATGTGGGTACCCTGTGCACGGGATTGGGTTGCACACATGAAGCTGACACACACAGCAAAATGAAAGATTTGGGAAGACATAAGGGTGGAGATTAATGCAGAGCCAAGTTCATTTTCTGGCCCGTTTGGCCCTGGTAGTGTCCTTGCCACGTGCAGCAGCTCCTCGGCCACGGCCACGTTGGAATGGTGGGACAGGTGGAGCAGATGCTGTGGAAGCGGGGATGGTATTCCCCTTCTGCCAGCAGGGAGTGCTGGTGTAGGGAATGCACCAGAAACTGCTGACAATAGGGCCCTATTGGTGGTAAGTAGCTCCGCCACAAGCTCGTTATGGCGGAGGAGGAGGTCATTTTGGCGCAGGGCTTGCTCTGCCAACACCTGCAGGCTGCCAGCTATGGACTGCTGGGTGGCAGCCATGGCCTGCTGGGTGGCAGCAATGGTCTGCTGGGTGCTGGCAATACCCTGCATGACCTCCTCGGTCCTAAGCAGCCGCTCTGATGCTAAGTCTCCCTGATGGCGAATCTGCCCAAGCATCTGCACCCACCTGGCCAAATCCTGTGTAGCCGTTGGCTCCTGCTGCTGCACATGGCTGGCACGTGTGGCAGGTGGCACTGACTCCTCCGCCTCTTCAAGAGTTTCACTGCCGCACGGTGGGGATGATGCTGAAAGAGAAACTTACAATTACAACACATTCCGATAAAATTAGTACAAACTACTTATGCCATGCAAACAAATTACCTTCTAAGTCAGTAGCAAAAACGTCCACTGGGGCCTCACTATCCATGTTGCTCACCCCCCGGACCTCCTCAATTGCAATGCAGCCCACAGCCATCTCCTCCAGGGGGGTGAGCTTCAGGCGGCCTGGCATGGGGCCAGCCCCAGAGGTGTGGCTGTGTTCCCACCATTTGTTCAGTTTCTTCTTGAGGTTGGTTTTGAAGTCATGCCACCTGCAACCAAAGTTTACATATTATTACGTCACCCCTGACGTTTGATGTAGCATGCATTGTAATCTGCTACAGATTTCAACGTGTGCTTCATTCAACATAACTTACATTATGTTAAACTATAAAACCAACACTTAGAAGAAACATTCACACTCACCCTACAATAAATATAGAATAAGTGACATGGCAATCATGTCTGTTGCTCCTAGCAACGTGACCGACCATTTACCAACTCCATCTAACATCTAATAAAAACATTACTGGTCTTGTTCTGCTCAAATGTAACACACTTGAACTTGCCTCTTTTTCACGTGCTCCGTCTCACAAACCTGTGGAGCTACCGCATTAATCTCCACAGTTATGTCCTCCCAAATCTTCCATCTCCTTGTGTGTGTCAACCTCTCCTGTGGACACTCTATCCAATCTCGTGCACGGGGTACCAGTATGGCAAGCTCCTGCGGTTCAAATGCCATGTTCCTGCTGGTTGGTTCCTCTGTTGGCCTCTTTCGGCCACGCCCATGGCCACGGCCACCAGTCGCTGTACTTGAAGTGCTGGCCAGGCTACTCTCTTGGGAAGCCACCTGCTGTGTTCCCAATGATTCTGCTGAGGCAGAAGATGGCCCAGCTGTAGGTTGGGCAGCTGTAGATTGGCCAGCTGCCTGCTCACCTCCCAATGGCTGGTCTCTGGTGAGGGCCACATTGGAGGTGATAGAGTCCAGGCGAGCTAGGAGGCGCTGATGCTCCTGTTCTCCCTCTGATTGTGAACCAGACATGTTTGCAGCACAAAGTTGTATTTTGTGCAAACCTATATATACACATTGATGTAATAGGCGTACATCAGCCCCACCCTGCGTTCTGTGCGGCAGCGTACTGTACGGCGACGTACACCATGGTGTTTGTGTGGCGTATAGGCCACGCCCATACCAGCGGAAAATCAAATGTACAAAACCAGGCGTACATTCTAAGTCTGATTTTGAACTCAATGCCAGATTTTAATCACAATGAACAACTGCACCTTTAGACAGACATAAATTAGATCTGTGAATGTTCTTTTGTACTGTGCACTTGTTTGGTATGTACAACAAATGACACTAACCCATTCCATATGTTAATCCAGTCCACAACTCATGCATTAGTAATCACTGATTGCATCCCAATCACATGTGATAGCCCTATAAATACTGGCTTGCTGCTAGGTACATTTAAAACCTCATCTATAGTGTTGGCCGGTATAAGGTAAGTGTATAAATGGCACCATGGCCTATTAATGGGAAAAGGTATAGCACTGTTTTGTATGTTAGTGGTGTATTGCTTTCAGACCAATAAGGCTGTCTAATTTAGTACATTGTACAGATATATGTGCAACTGTATATTGTGGCACACTATTTAACCTGTTGTTTTCACCCATGATTGGTGAGTATTTTGGATCTCCTACTTCTTTCACCCTGTCTGCTTTGTATGTGTGGCGAAGGCCAGGTCAGCGATGCCAACCTATGGCAAGGGTTGTTTGGCGATGCAATATTTTAGCCGATTGTTGGGCACATACACAATGTTCATGTCAATATGAATAATAAAGTTAATACCAAATACTACACTTAACAACCAATCACAGGACATGAATATTTGTCATGTGCCAGTGGTAAAATGGCGACTTACCAGTGTGCAGCACCCTTTAGTACTGCGGAGCTGCTGGCATTAGTCTCCGTTATGGAGCGGAGGCTGGGACAGGCAGGTCCCTATATTTCTAATAGGGACAAGCGCCGGGCCTACGTTGCTGCCCGGCGCCGAATCTTTACCCGCACACAGGTGCGGAGGACCGTCGCCCAGCTGGAGAGGCGATGGTCCGACCTGCATCGGCGGCAGCCAGAATTACTCCAGCTTTTGAGGCGGCGTCTTGAACGCTGTAAGTATTGATGCAAATCACACATAATTAACAGTGAATGCTTTCATTTTGACCTTATTAACTAATTATATTACATGAGGTCAAGTGGTTGTTGATGATTTAGAAATGGCATATACTATATGTGTGATACTTCCTCTTTCACAAGCAGTAATGTGGATAGAATATGTAATTGTAATATAAATTTGACTGTTAAATGACACTCATCCATTTTGTTATTTTTACCCACAGCGCTGGAGAGAGGCAGACAGGCCCGTGAGGAGGCCCAGGAGGAGGCCCAGGTGGAGGCCCAGGTGGAGGCCCGTGAGGAGGCCCAGGTGGAGGCCCAGGTGGAGGCCCATGATGAGGCCCAGGTGGAGGCCCAGGTGGAGATGGAGGCCCAGGAGGAGGTGGAGGTGGAGGCCCAGGTGGAGGTGGAGGAGGAGGAGGAGGGCCGCCAGGAGGCGGAACACTTTAACTCCACTCCCCCTACACACACCCCTCCCCCTAGCCACTCACCAACCTCCTCATTCTCCCTTCCTTCCCCACCCATCTACCCTGGTCATGATGACCCACCCCTACCCCTACCCAACTACCCACCACCCAGCAACGTGGAGCAGGAAATGGGTGTGGAGCTGACAGGCAGTGGTAAGTAGACGTAATGCCTCATTACTGACTTATTTAGGTACAGTTTGTTATGTCGCACAGCTGATTTTGCTTTAATATAGTAAAGACTAGTAAAAACAAATGGATAACAACAGACAACAGACACACTTTGGGGTTATAGGGCCCTGCTGTAAACGTAGCATCTGGAGGCTCATGTAGGTGATGAGTGATTATTTATGAAGGGTCTTTCTATACAAGAACAAATAATACATAAATGGAGTATGGCCAGGCCTGATTTATAATGGAGTCACAAGTGGCCAGTGCCCCTGGGCCCCCCTCTAGCCAGTGGGCCTGTGTTGTTGCCATGTATTTTTGAAAGCAAAATGTTTGGTGCATGGGAGAGGATTAGTGCTGCACCTTCACCTATCTGGCAATGTGACGATGATTCATAGAGTAAGGAGTAGAGGGACTAGCCCAGGCTTTTAATGTGGTATGTATGTAATCTATCTATCTATCTATCTATCTATCTATCTATCTATCTATCTATCTATCTATCTATCAATCATGCAGTTTAGCATTGAGCAGTGACATGCAGGTTTATATGTATGTCAAAATGTGACAAGTTCTAGTGGATGTTGCTTTCTAGTACATTGGTGAGTTTTAAGGCAGGACAAGTGTGAGTGAGGCTCAAGTGTTGTTGAGATTTTGAAACATACATTGGCAATGTTATAAGTAACATATTCTGTAGTGTAAGCCACTGTGTGTGTGTTTAACCATCATAGTATTTATTTGAATTTGAAACACTATTGGCTATTTAATTGTGGATATGTATGATTTATCATGCTGTAGGTAGTTAGGATTGAATGTAGGTATCACAATGTGCAATGTCAACCTGAATAGCATATTTTAATGTTGAACCCCCTTTAACATGCCCACAGATGACCAGAGGGAAGAAGGCGAGGGTGTGCGAGGGGCCCTCCAAAGGCTGCGCCAGCACCTGCTCCTCCTGGCAGCTGATGTGCAGGACCTCTGTGACCTGCTGCTTTAAATGTTTTATTTTTTTATTTTTTCTATTTCAATAAATGTTTATATGAAAGTTAGAAGTGGTCTGTGTGTTTTTGTATCATTTTACAGTATAGGTATAAATAGTGTTGTATATATATGTAAGGTGCAAAAGGTATATACAGTATATAGATGGGTTTATTGCATACAGGTGCTTGAAAGTGAAGGGTAATGTAAAGATGTACATAGTGTGTTGATGTGTATATGTGTGTTTGCATTTGAAGAATAATTTATGATGTAATATGCATACATAGCACATGGGCGTAAAGGGCCAAGAAAGAATGTTTTGAACTTTGCATGATGTAAGGGTTAATCTAAAGTGGTAGTAAAGTGTTTAATTATCAATTTGAAAAATAATAGATGACCATTAAAAACAATCCCTTTTTAATGAGGTAGCCTAATTGCATAAGTGTGTCATGTGTGTGATGTATGAGTTCCGATGATAGTAGTATGTTTTGCGGAAATACACCGCATCGGTGCGTCCGGGCAGGTTCCTGTCCGTTCTGACGCTGTAAGACCGTGCAGACGTTGTAAGACGGTGCAGAATATGTGTGTGTCCATCGCACACGGAAGGTTTGGATGTCTTCCGTAAACACGCCCTCTTCTTAAAGTGTGAGTCCGTCCGAATGCGGAGGACCGGTGGGCGTTTCTTCGTACGATGTACGCACAGCGTGGCGTGCGGTCCGCTCCGAAAGAATTTGGAAATTTACGCACCAACCAGAATAACCTCCTAAGTGAGGAGATTTATACAGAACCACCAGAACATTGTGCTGAAAGCACATTCCAAACAGGGACAGTCATTTTTTTTATATAGCTTGAAAGAAAGGGGTCATTGTTGGTATGTGAAGCTGGGCAGGGGACCTGGGGAAGTGGGGACCCCCCAAAGAAGGGGTCCCCCCCCTCCAGAACTTACCTGCCCATGCTGAAGCCTGGGGCTGTCCTTGATGCCCCTGGGTGGTGGGCATCGAGCTGTTTATTGTGTAAAAAAATAGAAAAACGATTGTGTATTGCTGTGGAACTATGAGTCCCAGCAAGCCTGCACCACATGCAGGGACTTGGAGAACCACAAGTCCCAGCATGTGGGGCATTAAAGGGCCCACTGGCACTTGTAGTTCCACAGTAATAAAAATAGTCAAATAAACACACACAGACACAATAAAAATAAAACTTGAATACATCCAAAGCCCACACATACTGATACCTATCTTGAGCCCGTAGGTAGGTCCCTGGGTCCGGGGTCCAGGGTCCGGTGCCTTGGTTCCTGGGTCTGGGGCTCCAGGGTCCGGGGCTCCATGGTCCAGGGTCCAGTGCCTTGGTTCCTGGGTCCGGGGCTGCAGACTCCAGGGTCCGGGACCTTGGTTCCGGGGCTGGTCCGGGGCTCCAGGGCTGAAGAGTCTGGGGTCCTGGATCCGAAGAAATCCATGGGAGACCTGTGGAAGGAAATCCAACTCTCCAAGCTCCTCCTGTGAAGATCTGTCCTCTTCGTTCCGAAGTAGTCCAGATCTTCTGCCAAATGCTGGCGATTCCGGCAGCTCTCCGCATCGGACTGAGAAGAGACGCAGAGATGTTTCATCTTCCGCGCCTCTCCTCCGAATGATTGTAATTGCCGCCTAGCGGCCAATCAGGAGCCGACATATTTCGGCTCCTGATTGGCCGCTAGGCGGCCAATAGAATCTTTCGGAGGAGAGGCGCAGAAGATGAAACATCTCTGCATCTCTTCTCAGTCCGATGCAGGGAGCTGCCGGAATTGCCGGCATTTGGCAGAAGACCTGGACTATTTCGGAACGAAGAGGACAGATCTTTGCAGGAGGATCTTGGTGAGTTGGATTTCCTTCCACAGGTCCCCCATGGATTTCTTCGGATCCAGGACCCCAGACTTTTCAGCCCTGGAGCCCCGGACCAGCCCCGGAACCAAGGCCCCGGACCCCAGACTCTGCAGCCCCGGACCCAGGAACCAAGGCACTGGACCCTAGAGCCCCGGACCCTGGAGCCCGGGACCCAGGAGCACCGGACCCCGGACCCAGGGACCTACCGACTGGCTCAAAATAGGTAAGTATCAGTATGTGTGGGGTTTTGATGTATTAAAGTTTTTTTTTTTTTTTTTCTGTGTGTTTATTTGACTATTTTTATTACTGTGGAACTACAAGTGCCAGCGGGTCCTTAAATGCCCCACATGCTGGGACTTGTGGTTCTCCAAGTCCCTGCATGTGGTGCAGGCTTGCTGGGACTCATAGTTCCACAGCAATACACAATAGTTTTTCTTTTTTTTTTACACAATCATCAGCTCGATGCCCACCGCCCAGGGGCATCAAGGACAGCCCCGGGCTTCAGCATGGGCAGGTAAGCTCTGGAGGGGGACCCCTTCTTTGGGGGGTCCCCACTCCCCCAGGACCGCTGCCAATGCTGACCAGCCAGGAGGTGAATGCTTTGCCCATGGGACTTGTATAAAAAGTCTCCCCCCAGCTGTGGCATTACCCCGCTGGCTGGTTGGGCCCGGGGCTGGTTCTTGAAATACGGGGGACCCCTAGTCATTTTGTCCCCTGTGTTTTTGTAACCAGGACCGGCCCTTGTTCCTGGTGCTGGTTTTATAAAATCCAGGGAACCCCAACGTGTTTGTCCCTGTGATTTTATGAAACCAGGACCGGCTCTTTCAGCCCGGGGCTGGTTATGCTCAGGAGGGGGGACCCCACGCAGTTTTTTTCCATGTTTTCCATGTTTTCACATGTTTTAAAATGCGCACATTTTCATGACTAAAAATTCCCCGAAATCGCACCATATCACACTTTTTTGCCGCAAATTCGCATCTCATTACATATGCGAATTCACGGCAAAAAAATTGATTTTTAAAAATGCGATTAGGTGTGAATTTTTTGGCAAGCAAAAAAATCGCACCCTATTACATTTAGCCCAGTATGTATATTTATTTGGAGGTTTAACTGAACATCATATCTACATTACCTCTCCAGTGCGACTGACAAAACCCCTTTCAGTTTGCAATCATTCCTGGGAGGCAAAACAGGATTGCAGTCAAGCATATAATGAGATACTGTACCTAAAAGGTACAAATTCTTTAAAGTTCGGATTTACAAAATCAAAAGATTCAACTTTAAAAGTATTCTGTGATGCTGACAGGGAATCAAATGAGGACAATCATTGTTCTTATATGGGATACCTGTTCATTTAGCAGGTGCAGTTGTCAGCTGGTCAAGTAGAAAACAACCCACTTTTGCCCTTTCCACCACCAAGGCAGAGTATATGGCACAGAAATGGTGAAATAATTTTTTTGGATAAAGAAAACTTTATGTGAATTAGGACTTCTTTACCACAGTGAGACCATAAACATTGTGTGTGATAACAAGGGAGCATTTGATTTGTCTTTCAGCACCAAGCATTATGGACGTCCCAAACACATTGCATCAAACATGATTTAGTGGCAGTGGCGGTTTTTACTTATGGGCTGCAGGGCTGCAGCCCCCCCCCCCCCCAATGTAATCTATGCCACTGTTTCTGCCTAAAGTGAAGCCAGATGCAGTCTGTTAGACTGCTCTGACTTCAATGTGACTGGCAGTGACTTCCTATTGGAAGTCCAACCTGCCAGTCACTCAAGGCAGTCCCATTGGAAGGTGTTCCCTACCTCCGGGATGCCTCTCTTTGTGCAAATGTGCGGCATCCCCCAAAACAGGTTCCGTGCATGTGTAGTACCACGGACCATACTGGGCATGTACTGGACACGGGAACCGCATTAAGCCTCTGGGAGCTGCTGCAAAGGCAGCCCATGGAGGCTTGGGCCAGCGCAAGCGCAGTATGTATGAAGTTACTGCGCATGCACTGTCCCTATATAGGGGACCAGAAGGTGTGGGAGCATGGCAGTGGAGGGGGGGGGGGCATAGGGGCAGCCCCCCTCCTCCAAAATGGTAAGAGCTGCCTCTGGTTAGTGGAGAATAAGTCTGTCAATGTAGATAACATAACAAGTTTGTTCTTACTGTTTTACTTCATAACCATATGTTTTATATGATGACTCAGTTCCTTCCTCCACTGTCTGTGAGAGTAGTGTAGTGCTGCTCAGCACTAACACTGGAGAGCAGAGCCTGGCGTGATCTCAATGCCCCTTATACCGGAGAGTCTCAGACTGCATGACTAGGTTAATTATTACTAAGAATGGTACAGATCTGTAAAGGTCATTAAGTCTCTCTTCAACTGATTTGCATTTATTCTACACATCCCTCCTTTACTACCCATCATTCAATTCAATAAACTGCATTTCCATTTAGCATTTCAATCAATTGTATTTTATTTTTGTATCTCCACTATAATCACGACTACAGTATATTCAACTGTGGATGAGTTTGTGCTCTATCCTTCACAATATTAGTACCATAGTTGCCTACCCTCCTACATTCTGCAGGAGACTCCCTGAAATTTCAGCAATCTCCCTCTCTCCCTCATTATTCTAGCAATCTCCCTAATTTCACCTAGCCCACATTACACTGTTACATTTTTGGTGAAAAAAGGAATGAGAGATAGATACATTTACATTGAATCATCAGTGCCATTTCCCAGCACTTTAGCAAGTATATTAGCTCTTAGTAACTGCTTTGGGGCTCATGTGGATCTAAGTCATTTTATGTTACACACCCATGCTTCCAGGTACCACATTCACAATCTCTTTTCACAATCTCTTCGTACAGTACATGGAACTAGACACACCCTTTGGGTGGAGCATGACACACCCCCTTAATGGGGCACTATGCAAAATTCTACTACCGACTATAATCTCACTGAAACTAGTTTTCAAAAGTAGGCAAGTATGATTAGTAGTGTGTATCTGTTTGCAACTTACAAGTGTGAAAGTCCAGGAATCACTACATGTCTAAGTTGTACCATGCTTCTCAAATGAAATGGTGCAAGAAAGATAAGTATATGAGGACAAATCTGTATTAAATATGACAGTAAATATATGGTTTATTTTATGAACTTAAAACACCAAATAAGTTCTTTGGTGCAGGTGTAATGAAATCTTTATAATAATTAGTAACTGAAGTGCTTATCTTTAAGATGTTATAGGTATACATTTGCATGCATAGATATACTAAGCCTTTGAGAATGATAAAGCGGAGAGAGAAAATTTACCAACCAGAGAGTGTCTTAGATCTGCATGCACTGTAAAAATCATTTGAATATCGAATGATTTCTTACCTGCATGCAAACTGTGAATGGATGTTAATGCAAAACATCCAATCGCATGCAGGGGGGCCTTCACAGTGCATGCTGCAGGTGTCTGTGCGGGCGGCGGTTTATTAACTCGCACATCTGCAAATTTTGTATCTTTGCGAGTCAAACAGAATGACCTCCACTAACTGACTATCAAAGAGAGATAATGTTCTGACTATACCAAACTGTCAATTTACAGACTGTGGGGCAGATGTATTAAGCCTGGTGAAGAGATAAAGTGAAGATAGAGTGGAAGGTGAACTTCTACCTGTCATTTTTTCAAACATGACTGATTAGCTGGTGCGTTATCCCCTTCTACTGTATCTGCACTTTAACTCTTTACCAATCTTAATACATATGCCCCTTGTAAAATGTCAGTTTGGACATGAACTGTTGGTGTTTAATTCATCACATATTCAAAACTTTTTTTTTTAAATAATATGACAGATAGGTGACGAAATATCAAGGTATGTACATCACAACACATACCTAAAACATTTTGGTGGGATAGATAAAGATAGTGATAAAAAGTCCAGAGATAACGATAGCAGAGCTTTAAACTGGAACATATTGTGGCTGCTAGAGGGCATACCTCCAAACAGTTTTGATACCTGCGGGAGCGTCCCAGTTTGGATGTTCCTGCATCCCTCCCGCCGCCGGCAGTGTCCTGTGGTGGGGGGCTGTTGGGAGTCCCCCCTGCAGCCTCTGAGCAGCGCTAAATAGATGCTGTGCTTATGCGCACAACGTCTATTCCCGCAGCCAGCGGGGCTGGGGCATGGCTAGAGGCTCACAGAGCCTCTGGGCCATGCCCCCACAGCGTCAAAAAGGGGGCATGACCTTCGGCGCGCACCTGTGTCCCTCCTTACGGAGACTACAAATTGGGAGGTATGCTAGAGAGTTGTCTCTAGAAGCTTATTGAGTTTGGTGCTGGGTTCCTAGGAGCAATACAACATTAAATAATTAGATCAGAACATCCCCAGTTAAAGAAATCAATCATTTGGAAATCGCAGCCAGACACATACTGTACCTTTTAAAACATTTTTACAGTTTGTAATATCGGAAATGTAATTCATATAGCCGCAATATTCTGTATACTGTACAGTATGTCAACAAAACATAGGTAGAAATTATCCATATACTGTAGTGCAATTATATTATTGTTATACAGTACATATACTGTAACAGAAATTTATAGTGTGAGAAAAAAATACAACATTTTTATCTTTTTTAATAACATTTTTATTTAAATTTAACATTACATATTTTTTATTGCCTGAAGTATTGCCCTACTAACACCAAACACTTCATTACTAGTTCATTTTGATACATTATGTAAAAGATGTGGGAATATATTACACATACATTTTTTATATTTTTGTAAAATATTTATTGCTCCTTGGAAGCTTCTTTTTCCTACAGTATGTTTTCATGTAGTCCATTACAATCCTGTTGAACAAATGGCATTACTATTCTATGGATAAGTGTCATGTTTGCTTTAAGTATACTTAGTATTTTATCATACATTGCTGTTGTACATGACAGTGAGTACCAAAGTGTTTTTTTTTTACTAAACAGTCCTAATAGATTAGTATTAGCATTACTAAAATGTTTTTAATACATATATTAAAGCAAAAATCGTATTTGCTGCAATAATATGTGAAGCCATGGTTATGTCATCACAACGACAATATCTTGTTGCAGACTCAGAAGTAAATGTACGAAGCCTCATTATGGTGGAGAATCAATATCAGTGCTGATACCTCTTATTCCAATGTGTGAATGAGAAGCATTTTCAGCAACAGGAGTGCCTGTCATTATTGTCACTAATATCCTAAAGATAGGAAGCTGATAGCAGGGGGCAAGGTATTAATGGTCAACAACTAAGACCATTCCGACACCTGCAGCTATCTATTTTAACTGCTGAAGGTGTTATTGTCTGTACCAAAAGCCATTGGGGGCAGTGAGACATAGTGCATCAGCACTACTCTTATGTGCTATGGGCTTTAGTGGGTTTTTCACTACCTCACTTTAGCATCTGCTATAGTAGATATACTCCTCAGTGACATCATTCATCCAATATATGTCATCCTGTCCTTATAGTATTGCTGAATAGTCCAACAATTGTATGTGTGTAAGTGTGTGTGAGAGAGAATTCTGCACTCATTAAAAATATTAAAACTGGGGGATGGTTCACATGGGCCAAAATCTGGATTAAGGGGATGTGTGCTGGGAGTACATCTCCCCAGGCCCCCTTCCACACTAAAGGGATCCCCACTAATATGCATTTACCCTCCCTGCTGCCTCTGTCCTATCCACATGGAGAAGGAGCACTGTAATGTACCATGTACAGTGCCATCATTTCCAGGTGGAAGCGGCGTGTCAGAGAACCTAACTGTGCACTGTTTCTTTCTTAATTCACAAGCTCTCTGATGAAGTTTGACACAAAATGCCTTAGGGCGGTGCTTAGTGATGCTTGCTTGTACTGTGTCTGGTATCCCCCTACCGCTTCTTTTCCTGTTTGGTTCTCCAACATGCCGCTTCCACCCAGTGGTGTAGCTAGGTCCCACGGTGCCCGGAGCAAGGGCATGTTTCGCCCCCCCACCCCTGATTTGTAGTAGGCGGGGCTCTTGCACAGCAAAAAGGGGGCGCGGCCTAACACTATACCACACTAATGCCCATTGCACATTTTTGCAAACTTTGTAATACCCATTACACATAAAGCCACATGCCCTAATGCCAATTACACGTAAGGCCACACATGAACACATTATGCCCATTACATACTCTATAACAAACTGTAACGCCCATTGCACATAATGCCGCACACCGTAATGCTCATTACATATTATGCCTCACGCCATAATGTCATTACACATTATACCAAACACTGTAATGCCACAGACATTGGGTAGGGGTACAGGGGGGTCAAACACCAGGGAAGAGTTGGGGTAGAGAGGGTCACACACAGATTGTAGTGTACAGAAGTTCACATAAAAAGGAGGGGGGGGGGTACAGCGATCCTTGGGTACTCGCCAATCTGCGGAGGGAGTTGCAGGGTGTCAAAGAGGCTTGAGAATTCAGGGACAGGGCAAAGGGATCCCCGAGAGGGTCTGTCTCGCGCTGCCCGGCTTGAAATACATACAAGGGAGACCTGGCCCCTGCGCAGTAATAGGACTTGGAGGAAGTGCTTCCTCCATATTGCGGCAGCAGGAGGACGGAGTTTCTGCTTCCCCCATAGTGCGAGGGAACTATTGATAGACAGTTGAAGTTCCTTTAATCAGCGCTCCAGCCGAGCAGCGCTGGCTATGGATGCGCTGAGCTCCTCTGACAGACACTAGAGGTCATGTTCACCTCTTGTGTCTGTGTCCTGCAAGGCAGTGGCCATCTTTGGAGTGGCCACTGCAGGCAACAGGGGCAAACGCATGGATTTTCGTGAGGGGGTATCTGTCCACCCTCTCATCAAAAATGCATTAAAGTAATTCTAAAATTATATCGCAGCATGTTGCCTAGTTTACTCTATTCAGATATGACTGCAACTTATGCTGCACTGGTCCTTGTATATAACCAATTTACAGCCACACACATAGTATACATACACATAGCTGACACACACAAACACACCTAGCATACATACACATATACACACATATTATACATACACATAGCCGACACACACAAGCACATAGATAAGGTGACACACATATATATTACATACAGACAGCTGACACACACACACACACACATATTAGTATACATACAAACAGCTAAGAACACACAATGTATACAAACAATCCTGACAAAAACACACAAATGGTATACACATAGTTGTCACACAAACAAGGTATACATACACACACATGCACAGTATACATACATACACACACATGCACAGTATACATACACACACATGCACAGTATACATACACACATGCACAGTATACAAACACACACATGCACAGTATACATATACACACATGCACAGTATACATACACACACATGCACAGTATACATACACACACATGCACAGTATACATACACACACGTAACACACCCACCTGCACAGTATACATACACACACACACACACACATGCACAGTGTATACATACACACTCATGCACAGTATACATACACACACATGCACAGTATACATACACACACATGCACAGTATACATACACACACATGCACAGTATACATACACACACATGCACAGTATACATACACATAAGTAACACACCCACTTGCTTCACATACAAATGAAAACCAGCATAATTACAGCACATATATATCCTGGCTTCCAGAGCCCCCAGACAGAAAGTCATGGAGAGGGCCAGTCCAGTATTATTTATTATACTGTATATACAGCCCCCCTCAATCCAGCATCAACACATACCTTAAAGTGTGTCAAACGCTGCCTCACCCGGCCGGCCAGTGCAGACAGAGTGCTGCCGGAGGAGCTGTGCGTCGGAGCTCCCCCTACAGGCAGCCCAGCGGCCTGTGTCAGTGTAATAGATTAGAACGAAGCCAAGCAGGGAAATTACACTCTGCTCTGACAGCCCTGCGAGTGCGTCCGGCCCCTGCTCTGCTCGCCGAGGCAGGCAGAGACCGACAAGTGCGGCGCCGGCGGGGTGAGCTGGGGGAGCGGGCGAGCAGGGCGGAGGAGCCGGCGGCAGAGTGCACGGCTCCGGCGCCTTGTGATATCCCTGCGCCCGGAGCTTGTGCTCCGCCCGCTCCGCCCTAGCTACGCCGCTGCTTCCACCTAGAGTGTGTCCAGCGATGGTCCGTGAGCTTCCACAGTGCCCTGGATGGTGATAGGAGTTTTGCATGGCCTATTAAAATTGAACCTTGTGGTAACCAGTCCACAATTTTTTTATTCAGTGCGAGTACTGATTGTCTGTACCAGTGCATATTGTGTGCTTATAATAAATGTCAGTTTTACACTATGGAGGGCTGCTCCTTTGCTTTATTCTGATTTATAATATATATATATATATATATATATATATATATATATATATATATATATATATATATATATATATATATATATATATATATATATATATATATATATAGGGGTAGGAATCAGGCGGCACTCCCGGATTTGTTGCAAAGGTGAAAAAATCTTTAATCAATCATCCGACATGTTTCGGGCACGTGGCCCGTCCTCAGGGATATACAACAGTGATAAAACCACACATATAAATACTCAATACAAGTGAAAAACACTCCCCCCCAGGGTCAGCCAGCGCCGCCCTCCCTACCTGCGCCATCCAGGTCTCGGTCCTCGCTTTCGCCTTTCCCCACGTGCAGTCGCATACATACCGCCATTGAGAAGGCTGTGTCAAAACCGGCACCTCTCTCTGACGTCATCACGCTCCTACCACGTTGCGGGTCAGCTGAACAGCCAGGCCTCGCTCTGGATCCCGCAAGTTGGACGGTTGCCTGGGCGACCATATACATTGTGACGTGATCTGCAATAAACAACAAATACAAAGAATAAAAAACAGTGCACTTAAGAGGCCCATGAATGGCCATTTAAAAGGCATGTGTATGCCAGTGTTAAGTTAAGAATAATGAAAAAAAGTAGATCAAAAAATGAACATACATACATAAAAAGTTAAAAATCTGCAGGCAATTAGTTATGCACAGTAACTTTAACGGTGCATGTATTTAACTACATACTGCGTCTCATGAAGTAGTATATCACTATCAATATATTGTTATTCATACTGTGCATGGGGCTGTGAGTCATTAATCAATAAACATAATACATAGGCTGAAAATTTTTAAGCATACTTATAAAAAATGATACAAGCCATGTTGCTCATTAAGCCCTCTAGGTGCGAGTGTCCCAAGTTTGTGTATCCATCTCGCCTCGAGCTGTAATAACTTCTTTTTTCTGTTACCGCCTCTGACAGGTATGGGGACATGGTCAACAATTTTGGACCTAATGCTAGCCAAGTTATGTTTTCTCTCCGCACAATGTCTAGCCACAGGCTGCTCGCTCTGACCAGATGTCAGAGCTTGCCGTATGGCCAGGCGATGATTCGCCATTCTTTCTTTAAATTGTCTCTCTGTCTTGCCCACGTAGTATAACCCACATGGACAAGACAGAATATAGACCACATAGCGGCTAGAACATGTGACAGAGTGTCTGATGTTGATTTTTTGTCCAGTGTGGGGGTGGCTCACCGTATCCCCTATAATCATGGAGCTACAGGTCACACACCCCCCCACACATCTGTAACAGCCTTTAGGGCGTGACAAAAAATATGTGGGTTTCTTATCCTTGGTTAATCTAGCAATGTCAGTTTTTACTAACAGGTCCGCCAGATTGCGTCCCCTCTTGTATGCTGGCATAATCTGTGTGTTATGTAAGCTTTTAAGATCTTTGTCTGACGTAAGTAAGGGCCATAATTTTTTAACTTTTCTTGTAGTTTCACAGCTGCCCATCGCATGCTGTGTGACCCAAGGGATTCTAAGTCCTAGTTCTTTCTTGTTGGTGCTGGTTTTTAAAGCTGTCTCACGTGTGATGTTTAATACTTTTTCTTTAATTTTGGACAATTCTTTCTTTTTGTATCCTCTCTGCTCAAATTTGGCTTGCATGTCATTTAACTCAATCTGTGCTTGGGCCTCATTGCTGACTATCCTCCGTACTCTGAGCATCTGCGAGTAGGGTAACCCCTCCCGCAGTGCTCTGGGGTGGCAGCTCTCATACCTAAGGAGGGTGTTGCGGTCAGTCTCCTTTACATGTAATGATGTAGTTATTAGATTGTTGTTTAAACTAATTTTTACATCTAGGTAATTAATGACGGTTTTACTCATATTGTACGTCAATTTAACAGGATGAGCTAATGCATTATATGCTTCAATAATTCCTTTAAGCTCCTCCATGCTGCCTCTCCAAAAGATGAGCAGATCATCTATGTATCTGCGAAATAACAAAATTTTGTCTGCATACGGGGCTTGAAAGATTAACTGCTGGTCAACTTCATTCATGTAAGCATTGGCGTAGGATGGGGCCACATTCGATCCCATCGCTACGCCAAGGCGCTGGCCGTACACCACATCATTGAATACAAAATAATTTCGGCTTAAAACCAACTGTAGCAAATTCATGAACAGAGAGATAGGTGGACCATTGTAAGTCTCATTATTGCTGATCAGGTTCTCCACAGCCCGCATCCCATCAATGTGGGGTATGCAGGTGTAGAGCCCCGTGACGTCAGCACTACACATGACGACATTATCAGGCAGGGGGCCTAATGCATTGAGCAATTCTAGAAGATGATTTGTATCTTTAAGATACGATCTAGTCTTCTGTACACATGGATTTAAAAGAGCATCCAAGTATGTAGATACGGATTGAAACAATGACCCCCTGGCAGAGATGATGGGTCTGCCAGGGGGCTTGTCCAAGCTCTTGTGTACTTTGGGTAACATATATAAGAGTGGAGTAATCGGATGATCCGTGCTCAATGCTCTGCCCAATGCCTCTGAGATGATGCCATCACGTGTAGCTGCCCCAATTAGATCGTCCAACTCTTTTTTATAGACCTGAGTTGGGTCTCTACATAAGGCTTCATACACCTGTGTGTCAGACAATTGACGCATACATTCAGCGACATAATCAGGTAGGTCCTGGACAACCACGGACCCACCTTTATCCGCTTTGCGGATTACGATGTCTGTTCTGGCTTTAAGACCCTTCAGAGCGTCCCTCTCAGATTTGGACAAGTTGTTGCGTTGTAAATGCCTGATGATGTCGTCATGTGTAGTGCTGACGTCACGGGGCTCTACACCTGCATACCCCACATTGATGGGATGCGGGCTGTGGAGAACCTGATCAGCAATAATGAGACTTACAATGGTCCACCTATCTCTCTGTTCATGAATTTGCTACAGTTGGTTTTAAGCCGAAATTATTTTGTATTCAATGATGTGGTGTACGGCCAGCGCCTTGGCGTAGCGATGGGATCGAATGTGGCCCCATCCTACGCCAATGCTTACATGAATGAAGTTGACCAGCAGTTAATCTTTCAAGCCCCGTATGCAGACAAAATTTTGTTATTTCGCAGATACATAGATGATCTGCTCATCTTTTGGAGAGGCAGCATGGAGGAGCTTAAAGGAATTATTGAAGCACATAATGCATTAGCTCATCCTGTTAAATTGACGTACAATATGAGTAAAACCGTCATTAATTACCTAGATGTAAAAATTAGTTTAAACAACAAATTAATAACTACATCATTACATGTAAAGGAGACTGACCGCAACACCCTCCTTAGGTATGAGAGCTGCCACCCCAGAGCACTGCGGGAGGGGTTACCCTACTCGCAGATGCTCAGAGTACGGAGGATAGTCAGCAATGAGGCCCAAGCACAGATTGAGTTAAATGACATGCAAGCCAAATTTGAGCAGAGAGGATACAAAAAGAAAGAATTGTCCAAAATTAAAGAAAAAGTATTAAACATCACACGTGAGACAGCTTTAAAAACCAGCACCAATAAGAAAGAACTAGGACTTAGAATCCCTTGGGTCACACAGCATGCGATGGGCAGCTGTGAAACTACAAGAAAAGTTAAAAAATTATGGCCCTTACTTACGTCAGACAAAGATCTTAAAAGCTTACATAACACACAGATTATGCCAGCATACAAGAGGGGACGCAATCTGGCGGACCTGTTAGTAAAAACTGACATTGCTAGATTAACCAAGGATAAGAAACCCACACATTTTTTGTCACGCCCTAAAGGCTGTTACAGATGTGTGGGGGGGGGTGTGACCTGTAGCTCCATGATTATAGGGGATACGGTGAGCCACCCCCACACTGGACAAAAAATCAACATCAGACACTCTGTCACATGTTCTAGCCGCTATGTGGTCTATATTCTGTCTTGTCCATGTGGGTTATACTACGTGGGCAAGACAGAGAGACAATTTAAAGAAAGAATGGCGAATCATCGCCTGGCCATACGGCAAGCTCTGACATCTGGTCAGAGCGAGCAGCCTGTGGCTAGACATTGTGCGGAGAGAAAACATAACTTGGCTAGCATTAGGTCCAAAATTGTTGACCATGTCCCCATACCTGTCAGAGGCGGTAACAGAAAAAAGAAGTTATTACAGCTCAAGGCGAGATGGATACACAAACTTGGGACACTCGCACCTAGAGGGCTTAACTAGCAACATGGCTTGTATCATTTTTTATAAGTATGCTTAAAAATTTTCAGCCTATGTATTATGTTTATTGATTAATGACTCACAGCCCCATGCACAGTATGAATAACAATATATTGATAGTGATATACTACTTCATGAGACGCAGTATGTAGTTAAATACATGCACCGTTAAAGTTACTGTGCATAACTAATTGCCTGCAGATTTTTAACTTTTTATGTATGTATGTTCATTTTTTGATCTACTTTTTTTCATTATTCTTAACTTAACACTGGCATACACATGCCTTTTAAATGGCCATTCATGGGCCTCTTAAGTGCACTGTTTTTTATTCTTTGTATTTGTTGTTTATTGCAGATCACGTCACAATGTATATGGTCGCCCAGGCAACCGTCCAACTTGCGGGATCCAGAGCGAGGCCTGGCTGTTCAGCTGACCCGCAACGTGGTAGGAGCGTGATGACGTCAGATAGAGGTGCCGGTTTTGACACAGCCTTCTCAATGGCGGTATGTATGCGACTGCACGTGGGGGAAGGCGAAAGCGAGGACCGAGACCTGGATGGTGCAGGTAGGGAGGGCGGCGCTGGCTGACCCTGGGGGGGAGTGTTTTTCACTTGTATTGAGTATTTATATGTGTGGTTTTATCACTGTTGTATATCCCTGAGGACGGGCCACGTGCCCGAAACATGTCGGATGATTGATTAAAGATTTTTTCACCTTTGCAACAAATCCGGGAGTGCCGCCTGATTCCTACCCCTACATTAGGACCTTGTGTCCATGCTGGAAGGCACCGGGTCAGTAACTGTTTGCATCATCCCCCCTGGAGTGCCGGCTCACCCCACCACTACATATATATATATATATATATATATATATATATATATATATATATATATATATATATATATATATAGCAGGAGTAAGCGGCACTCGGAGACAGTAGTAAATGGTGAAATCCAAATAGGAATATTTATTCCATGTGCAGGAAACAAAACGTTTCGGAGCTCGCAGGCTCAGTCGTCAGTTGAGAGTAATATATATATATTGGTTTGTAGAGGCGGCACTCTTCAGGTCTTTGTAGAGAAATTCAGGCATGAAACACCATCAGTAATATATGATATAACCGATGGTGTTTCACGCCTGAATTTCTCTGCAAAGACCTGAAGAGTGCCACCTCTACACACCAATATCTACCCCACTCCTGGACTGTAGTAACTGAGGAAGGCACCTGGGCATCTTATACCAAGAAGGGATTGAGTGCCGGTCCTAACCCACACACATATATATATATATATATATATATATATATATATACGACGCCCTCTGACAAAGTTGTACTACGAAATGCGTTAGGGCGTCTGCTCCAACTGCTGCTCGGCTCCCTCCTCCGTAGCTGTTCCCGTGCGATTCCCGATACACTGACACCTGTTGGCGGTGATCCCCATTAGTGGTTCGTGGTTTCCATCGGTGCCCCGGCGTTTGGTGGTAGAAGCTTTGCCTGGCATTCAAAGTTTGAATATCTTGTGGTACCCAGCCCACAGCACTGCATGGTTCGGTACGAGTACTTTGTTGCTTTTCCTGGACCGTGTTTTTATATGTTGTTATTAAATTGTCATTTATGCACTATGGAGCACCCCTCTTGTCCTTCTTTTTGACATATATATATATATATATATATATATACACATACATATACTTACAACACAGACTCCTCTCCACCCAGGCCTTCCACTACAACTTCCTGTAACCTACTGGACGTGATTTGTTGGGACTCTAGATGGGAGGGTTTCATGCACTGGGGAGTGGGAGAATATATAGATAATGCCAAAAAGCATACATAAAACAACTACAGTATAACATGTTTCAATCATGTGCATATTATTAAGCATATTAAAACTCTAATTTCAAAGTGAAAAATATTTGATTTAAAAAGTGCTATAAGGAAAACATTTTTAGACATTTTATTCTGTCTTATGTCAAAAGGTAGAGCAGTTATCCAGCAGAGAACTGTGGTGCACTATGCTAAAAAATATAATGTGCAAATATTGCTATAAAATTTAAACAATTGATGTTATAAAAAAGTAAAAAAAATGGAAGGAGGGTGGTGAGAGATGCTGGAAGTAGATAATAGTGTGGCAGAGAGAAACCGGCAGGAATTGGTGGCATGGCAAAGAGATGCTGATGGGATATGGTGGAGCTAAGAGATGCTGGGGTTGAGATGATGGTTCAACTGAGAGATGCTGGGTGATATATAACGGTGTAGCTGAGAGAAGACGGCAAGAAGTTATTGTGTGTGACAGTGAGAGATATTTAGAAATTAGGTAATGACAAAGGGACAAGATGGTTGTGTTGCTAAGAGATACATGGGGGAGATTGTGGTGTGGCTGAGAGATGTAGGCAGGAGATGATGGTACAGTATTTCTGAAGGGTGTAGCAAGACATAAGGTGATGCAGTTGTTGAGAAATGTAGGGAGAAATTGTGGTGTGGCTGAGATACTCCAGAGGTGGGAGAGTGTGGTGTGGCTGAGAGATGCAAGGAGGAGGTGATGTTATGGCTAAAAGACCCAAGCATTAGATTATGTGCTGGCTGAGATGCAGAATGGATATGCAGTTGTGTTTAATAGTTACAAGCAGGAGGTGATGGTTTGGCTAAGAGATGCAGAGGGGTAGATGATGATCTGGCTCAGAGAAAATGGCTGGAAATTAAGTCTATATACAGTAGTAGAAACAGTCTCTGGTAAAGATGGTATGCAGTTATTAGACATAGTTCACAGTGGCGGAACATGTAAGTGGTGCAAAAATATAAATAGAGCCCCCCTCCTCCATTGCAAGCATTAATTCATATTTACAAATGCAATGTGTATGTTATGCAACATGTTTTCAGTGTTAGAATTTTTTTTTCTCAAGTCAATTTCCATACAGTGAGTATATACAGTATGTTGAAATATAGTAGTGACAAGCAGTACTGTTTTGCTAGCCTATCAGACCCACAAATGAATAATCTCTGCCTGCCTGCACATCAACCATCATATGCAATATTTGCATATACAGTAGCTGTGTATTGCTGCTGACCTGCATTATGAAAATAAGCTTAATGGTAGTATGTGAAAACCGCTTTATATGTATCTTGTTGGATGTTGCACCTGGCAGGGCAGCACAATAGCAACCACTTTCTGATCAAAGTAAGCAGGAATTACACATATTACACAAACCAAGATTCTGTGGGGGGGGGGGGGGGTTTGGTTTTTATTTACCTCTGGAATGTTCATTACAAACTTTACACTTTATAACGCATTCATGAATATCTTACACATTTTGCAAAATAAGAAAATAAGCATATAATACTTCAAGGTTAGACTTGTGAATTTGCAACTTATATTCTACTGCACTGACAGCCTTCCAACTGTTTATTACCATAGCTGATATGCATGCTACCACCAGGAGTCTTAAAACTAGTCAAGTGCAATACTTTATGTACATCCTTCAATGAAATGTGGATATATTATTATTAAAGGTCATGTAAGAAGTTTTCTTTACCCTGTAGAATTCTAAAGTATTGAAGGTTAGAATTATTTTCCTGTCTAAAAAGTTCAAGAACTTCACAGTAGGATCAAAAGAATACTCCGGTTTCATTAATTAATCAAATCATGTCAAGCCAGATCTTGTTAATCCATCCTTGGAGAAAATACAAATGATGTTTCAATTCTCTATGCAAGAATAGACAGAATAGATAGTGATAATGTCGTGCCAACATAGTTAGAACTATTTAGCCGTAGTGCCACGAGAAATTATCCCATTTAAATTGAATTACATTTTTTTTTAACTCATAACTTTCAAGTAGTAAACAGACGGAGGTTGTAGAAATTTGCAAGGACAGTTAAAGGTCCTTAATGAAAATTCACTGTACTACTGTACTTTAAGGCTCAAATGAGAATGCACATAGTCACTCTAAATAAGTAATATTGCTAGTGAAAATGATCATTTATTCATCCTTTTAAGTTGACTCTTTTCATGTGGGTAAGCTGATGCTGAAGTAAAAATTTCAGAAACCTAAATAAAATGTTAATTATTAGCTTACAAAGTATAAATTGAAATAGTTCATATCGACATCTGGGATCAATGGGGTACATTTACCGATGGGACTTCTATTTTAGATGGGATGTTGCCCATAGCAACCTATCTACTTCTTATTTATTTAGCACCTTCTAGAAGATAAATTGGTTGCTATGGGCAAAATTCCATCTTCAATAGAACTCCCATCTTAGTATATATTCCCCAATGATTGTTATTTTAAATTTGAACAATTAAGTTCACTTAACTTTTAATATGTATCAGTTAAGAGGAGGTAAGAAGGAAATATTTAAAATTAAACCAAAACATTGATATGTGTAAATATACAACTATTTTCTTAACTCTTTTAGTGCCAACATCTCTGTGGGAGATGTGAAAAATATCTGCTAGAAATGCCAGCGTCGCTCACATTTGTTATACAACTTCAAATAAAAATGTATAAAAAGATATTATATTTCCTATATAAGGTAAACATTACAGGTCATTATGATGAATAAAAATATTTGCTTAGAAAACTTAAAGGGTTAATATATTAGGTTGTGTTTTAAGTATATCAAATAATAAATAAAGATTCTTGATTATTGATTGACTGATATGTTTTAATATTGACAAACATTTTTAGAAATGTATAATATTTAAACCAATTATATTTGTGTAGGCAAATAATCCAAGGGGCATAGTCTGTATAAGTATTTTTTTTTTTTATAATAAGCTCTAATACAGTTCTTAACTGTACTAGCAAAATGGTTGAGTAATACAATCTTAAGGTGTCAGTTATTAGATAAATTGCATATCTTAGTTAATATGTTGTAAATCCTCTCCTTAGTTTCAGCAAATATGTTGCACCTCTGTATTGAGTAACATTTTAGTTAAGTTAAATGGCATGGCTTCAGCACCTGTATAACCTTACATAGAAATGTAAACAAAAGTAACATACTGCACATACCGTATTACCTTTGCAAGTACAAAATTATATGGGTAGCGATAATCAAGTTCAGTTTGTTTCAATATAATATGTGCATAAATGCCTAATGGTTTGTTTTTGATATCTGATAGCAACAGCAGAAATCACACAAAGGTATTATAATAACAAGTATGATAGGTCAGGCATGTATTACATATTGATTTTATCTAAGTCATTCCTTACACAGGTATTAATCACTTGTATCCAATTTATTTTAGCAGACACATCGACAGGTTTAAGTGGATAAAAATACTTATATACTTAACTGGTATCAAAAGAGGTTGTCTTAATAACCATGTGCTCACTTCTCTTTAGACACTTCCTATATGATATAGTTTATTGCAATATGAATGCTGTGTTTAGTGCCATAGGTGCTGAACAATGTCCCAAATAATAAATTATTTATAATATTTATATTTATTTATATTTATTTATAACAAATAAATTCATTGACACATTGGTGAGGTTACTGTAAGTCCTTGTGGAGGAGGAGGAGGAGGAGGAGGATGATTCCTATGGGGTCCATATATAAATATAATTATGTTATACATTATAAATATTTTTGGTAATATTAAAAACAGAACATAATAAATTAATTACCAATATATTATTTTTATTTTCTTTGGTTTACTTATATGTAAATAATATATATTGTGTATTTCACATGCAATATGAATATCTAATTTGCATTTTAAACAATTTACTTTCTCCTTACCTTATCGTAAGTGATAAATAATTCAAGTTGATTTAATATTCAGTACCACAGTAAGGTTATACAAGAGTACCCCTCAAAGTCAAGAGTCTTTTTTCTGTACTTCCAAGATATCACATATACTGTATCTGAGTGTAAGGAGCACCACCAATATTCTAATTGTCCCACTCATGAATGTAAACTCTCTTAGTTCGTTCATTATTATACTAACTACCTACCATACTTCATTTAAACTGTTTTTAACTAACTTTACTAGGAGAAATATCTTGTGGATTCCATCTCTACTACATTGTTTAATCACTAATTGTGTGCCATTGTTTCTTAATTGTTTACTTCAAATTAAAAAAGAAGCAGACGTCTATTAAAACTGTATGCATTATAATAATTGTGAGCTTCTATTAAAATAATGTGTCCATGATTTATTTTTAAAGTAACTAGTAAATTAAAAATAACATGAATTATATTGACTCGAAATGCATTACATTAGAAATAAATACATAATATTAATTATAATAATACAATTTTTTGTAACAATGCAAAAATGGGAAATCAATTATAGTAGACAATCATGTACTGAAGTTGAAATTAAATTTAATTACACATTAATATGTATGTGTGGTTGAAAAAATATACGGTGCATTCATAAAGGTTATACAGTAAGTCAGAGATACACTTTCATTCTCCGCTATGCATTGCTTCAGTTTAAAACTAATTTGCTGACTGGTTGCTAATGCTTTTGGGGTGAATATTTTTAATTTGTCAATTTGTCAGTTATCCTCTCCATTTATTTTGTTTTTTAATTGTTTATATGTGTGGTACCTGTTGTAACCTGCGAATGTTATTGTTGTGCTTGTTGGTGATTAAAACAAAACACTTGGAAGACTCTGCTATGGATTTTAAAAGAAATATAACTGCAGTCTTCAAGATAAAAGTACTACACTATATATGTTTTTGAATGCTAAGTTTAACATATAAGTTGCCCAATTGCCTTAATATACTGTTGAATTAGCATTTTCAGTTTATTATGAGATGAAGCAGATTGTACAGAGTAATATTACCAAACGACAAGTGATGAGCTTGTGAAGTACAACTTTGATGGGTCCTTTAAAGTATTGCAATGCTGCTGAGTACTCCCATGTTGTGCAAACTGATATACAGTACATGAAGCCTTTTTATTTATGATGTTGTACACATTCCTTTACATCATAGCCATTTAAGGTTCATAATTTTCTTTATTTACAACTGATTGTGAAAATGTGCTATATTATTATACTTTGACTGAAATTGCAAAAAGTACATAGAAATAAATATTTACATCAGGGTTCCGTGCAATGGGAGTTACTATAGTTGGGCTGCAGTGCACTAAAATGTAGAAATGGGTCACCCACAAAATGCTGCCCAACATCACTAGCCAGTACTCAATGTCAGCATCTTCAGATTCTGTATTTGTTGTGGGCACAGAATTAGAACCACTAGGTGATGTTGATGAGCACTGGTATGGGTGAATCTCAGTGCACAAATTATGCTTTACTTATGGCAAGAACTCACAGCGGAATACATAAGGATTACCGGCAGTGGGATGCAGAATATCAGAATACTGATGCCGGCACCCCAAAAGAGGGACTCCTGACAGGGGGCTGGTAAGTATACTTACCTTCGCTCTGCCCCTCAACCATAACCCTCTGCTTCAGCCTAATCATGTCCCTCCCTGCTAGTTTCTAGCTCAAGCCTTCCACCTCCACACTTTAACACTCCCTCTCCACAGCCTTACCCTAACACCCAGGGTATTCTGTCATTGCTATTATGACTGCTAGTATCCAGAACACCAGCATGATAACCTTATCCCCTCAAAGCAGCAGTGAGGCAGGTCAAATTAAAATAAGGCAGATGCACTGGTGGACTGCCTGACTGTGGCTTAACACTGCCAAAAACGACATAACAATTGAAGTTATTTTGTCCTTAAGAACTGTGGGAAAGAATGCACACTGGTACAAGCACCCTCTGAATGTTCTTATCGATCTTTGCTTTTCTGAATATCATGGCATTGCATAAATGTGTCAATACAGTATCATGTCACAGTTTTTAATGGAAATTGAAGTTCCCTATTCTAAGTAACTCCTGTTTGCTCCCCCACCCCCAGTACCCAACTGCCTGTGGCCACACATGGTATATCACATTACTATTTAGCAGGTGCATTCTAATGCTATGCTATGCCGTACTGTAAAATACAGCCTACAAAATACAGCCTACAACTATTGCATAATGCTTGCATCAAAGACATAAGAGGACACCTCTGTAGGATCTGCAATGGAAGCTGAATTTCTATATTGTCAAACAATGGTAGCTGTTTGCTGGAATATGCTGGTGAATATTGCATACAGGGAGCATTTAAATCAACACGTTCATAGGTACAGTAAGTTACAGGACATGTTGGTACAGGTGGCTGCAAACAAAAAAAGATGACAAAGCTTCTATCAGGTCTTCAAATAATGTACTGACAAAAAAAGAAATCCACTGACACAAGTAAGCAGGGAAACACGTCAGTTCCTGATTTTTTTTTGCCATAGAAAGGATTGGCTGGCCGGCATACCCAAGCCTGGATTGGAACCAGAATTTTGTCTTCAACTATCCTGGACTTTTAAAACACCAGCAAGGTCTGTTTCAACTGATACTAATCTCCCTGCATGCCACTAAACCACTGATTGGAGGTCTGGTAAATATGACTTAAAACCAACTGTTCTCTATACTATTACCATCTCTGAGAAATTCCTTAAACAGTTGTTTAGGTACTTATAAGTTGGGCGCCCACTATAGTAAGTTTGCTCATACCCCCGCTATCCATGTCGGCATGGAGTTGATTTTATATAGTGTGGCGAGTGCAGCGAGCCACCGAGCCCGAAGCCTGGCGAGCGTAGCGAGACCAGCGAGGGGACGTGTAAAACTAAGCAAATAGCCTAGTGGGCGCCCAATTAACATATAAGTACCGTTGTTTATTAACTTTATTAACCGGAGGATTGGTAGTGATTGCTGAGTCAATTGTTCCAGATCTTTGTGCAGCATTATTATTGGATTGCCTGGATATAAACATTACTAACAAATGACACAAAAAGAGGGAATTCCCGCACCAGTATCTTTTGTTTGGATTCTCCTCCCCCAGTTATTTTCAAAATTTAGTGGAGATCCAATCTTCCTCTAAAAATGTCCGGGGGGTGCTGCCCACTACTTAAAGTTAAACCTATACACCCACAGAAAAAGAAGTATCTTGTTGGGTGCACTGAGAATCAAATATTTATTATAATAAAATGTAACTTTTAATAGTTCCTATAAAAAGGTCTCTTAATCAACCAGAGACCACATGACCTTGTCTCAGAGTGAAATATTAAAAGATAGAACAATGTGATAAAGATTGAAAAAATGTGAAAGAATTAAAAAATGAAAAGAAAAGGATGAATGTGTGTGTGTCAGTTACTTATATATTTCTTTAATTGCCTTTATAATAAGTTGCTGCTTACTGCTGCTATTATGTTGCAGCTGAGTAAACAGTAGTGTTGCCACCAGGGTTTATAGAATCGTGTATTTAATGAGGAGGCACTCTATTATATTGCAATGTCAATTTTTCCTCATACGAGCAATACTTTATGCTGCCCAGTAATATGTGATTTTTCTCCTAATTAAGTAGCGATTTTATACACGCCTGCACTACAGAGGTATGTGGGGGGGAAACCTTTATAGATCAGGTTTTAATTCTTTCACATTTTTTCAATCTTTATCACATTGTTCTATTTTTTTATATTTCACTCTGAGACAAGGTCATGTGGTCTCTGTTTGATTAAGAGACCTTTTTATAGGAACTATTAAAAGTTACATTTTATTATAATAAATATTTGATTCTCAGTGCACCCAACAAGATACTTCTTTTTCTGTGGGTGTATAGGTATTACTAACAAATGGCTGATATCTTATTAATATTATAAAGTTGGCACAAGGGGATTGATTAAGCTGTTTATTATTTCTACTAAACACTTTTTTTTCTCCTTAATAAAAGGAGACTTTTATCAGTATATATTTTTTATCTAGTTTTTTTTCTATGTATGGTATCGGCTGGTACCTATTGTATTGATTATCAAATTGTATACGATTTATTATTAATCCATGTTTATTATTACACTCCATAAATGTTATTTTTAATCTACTAAAACTAGCTATAATCCTTACCTAGAATCTGAGTGCTTTCTTTTATTGTTTTCCTTTGTTGTCCCTTTATTGGGATTGGTGATCCCATTAAATTAGCAGCTGGATTAATTGGTTTATTGAATTATATTCTGTTATTAGCGCTTATTTACTCTTTCCTTGATCTCCTGCATGAGACTGTTATTTTGGTACTTGTGAGTTATCCGGGCTGCCGATTTCTAAATCGGGTCGGATCGGGCACATCGCATCGCATCGCATGCGACCATCGGATGCGATGCGATGCGATGACCCGATTTTTCCATAGGAATCAATGTTAAAATGGACTGAGTCCATTTTAACATGGAATTCAATGGGAAAAAGGGGTCCTTTTCATACCCCTACTATCCAAGTGGGCATGGAGTTGGATATAAACCTGTGGCGAGCGTAGCGAGCCACCGAGCCCGAAGCGTGGCGAGCGTAGCGAGCCCCGCGAGGGGACACAGAATACCGGCCCCTCGCGGGGCTCGCTTCGCTCGCCACGCTTCGGGCTCGGTGGCTCGCTACGCTCGCCACAGGTTTATATCCAACTCCATGCCCACTTGGATAGTAGGGGTATGAAAAGGACCCCTTTTTCCCATTGAATTCCATGTTAAAATGGACTCAGTCAATTTTAACATTGATTCCTATGGAAAAATCGGGTCATCGCATCCGATGATCGCATGCGATGCGATGCGATATCGCATCGCATCGCATCTGATTGTATGCCTTAACTTAAGGCATACAATCAAAAAATCGGCAGCCCAGATAACTCACAAGTACCGTTATTTTTTTTAAACAATTCTGTACCACAAAGTTTATTGTGTGTGCAAAACCCCGGGACCTGTTTAAATTCGCCTAGTTGTTATTTTCTCACAATATTAATGTAGTTGCGTTATTATTATTATTTATTTACTGTTTCTTATATAGTGCAGAATATTCTGTTGCGGGATGCAGTTTAAATCCCGGCGGTCGGGATCCCGGCGTTCAGAATCCCGACGCTGGAATCCCGACCGCCGAAATTCAGACACTTTCTCCCTCCGTGGGTGTCCACGACACCCCTGGAGGGAGAATAAATTAGCGTGCCGAGCATAGCAAGGCACCGGTCCCGCTGCATGGCGAGCGCAGCGAGCCCGCAAGGGGGGGCGATCCACGTCCCCCCCTTGTCGGGATTTCGGCGGTCGTGATTTTGGCGTCGGGATTTTGAACGCCGGGATCCCGACCGCCGGGATTTCATACTGAATCCTCTGTTGCACTTTAGAATTGGAAACAACAGTGATTAGACAAACTGGGTAGAAACAAACAGACATACTGTAGAGGTAGAAGGGACCTGCTGGCAAGCTTACAATCTATAGTATTGTAAATTATGTATCCTGAGGAGAGTCCTTTTCCTAGAAAGCCATTTTGCTATGACATCCATGAGTTTTTTTTAGCAGGTTGATACTAGGATGCCTCTTAGTGAATATGCTAAAACAGAGAGTACTCTGTTTGTGAATGATCTGGCATTTTGTTTTACCGCAGTGTGGTTTCCAAGTGGTCCCGGAGTTCAGACGTGGCTCCCTTGAGACAGAGGTTACCATACTATACTGGTGAGCACGTTTTTACATCAATGACTGTTGGTTTTAGGTGCCGCTGAAATAGCCCAATACTATCTCTGGAGATTAATACTAACAGCAATCATCTGTTGCCGTGGAGTCCGGGAATTAACACCAATACTCAGCACTGCTGCTTTTATGATTCATATGGACTCTGTGTGTTCTTTGCTCTTTAAACTGGAGCTCTTCACAAATATTTAAAACCTCCGGACCACAGACACAGGAGGCTCTCTATCCTAATAGAGAAAGGGTTAATTAACCGTAAAATTGGAAAGTCTAATTCCTATGTGTGTCCTATTGAGAGTGTTGTAATTTACTGCTAATAACAATAATTTGTGTATGTGCATAAGTGTCCTACATATGCCATTGTGATTAGATTTCATTTCTATTTAGAAATTTATATTTTACTATTAATAAATGTATTGATTTTTATGAAAAATGCACTCCTTACTTTTACCAAGAATTATTTTGTTTTACTTACTTGGCATTCACAGTAATGTAGTCTTTAGTTTGCTAAGTTCCATTTGCTTAAATATCAGTGTTTAATGGGTACAATAGGCCAAGAATAATTTTTTCAACCTACTGGTACAGATGAGGAATTGTTAATCTAGTAAAATGACACCTAGTGGGATTTTGGTAGCAGAGTCATATATCACAATTACATGTCTAAAACCAAATGCATTATTGGTAGATATTTGGGGGCCAATTCAGGGTCGCGCATAGTGATCCATATTTGGCCCCAGCCCTATTGGTCAGGGTTTGGGCATGCACATTTCTTTGCATGTACAAGCCCTGGCACAAAACGGTGTAAACAGGGATGGACCAGAGGAACGCCCAGTATTTTTGGGCATCTCCATGAAATCACTGACCATTGTCCGCCCCCTCAAGGGCCTATAATGCGCAATAATAGGGGTTGTGGCCAACACCTAATCATGTGGGGGGCGTGGCCAGTGTTCTGGTTGGGTGGTCTGCTCATGGGTGTGTCTCTATTTGTGTAACTACTTTCAACTAATTACATATGCCTGGAAAAGGCAGGGGGCTGGCATAGGAAAAATGCAGGGAGATATATTGGCGGGTGCCCTCCAAAGGTGCACCCACAGGATGCTGATGTCCTAAGATCGTAAGATACTTGCGGGGTGAGGCGGCACTCCAGTCATAAAAAAAATACTGAAAGCTAAAACTTGGTAGACAACATTTCAGCACCTTTTATGTGGTCACCTAAGTTTACCACACTATATACCGGGATGCGGTCAATATGTCGGTGGTCGGAATCCCGATGGTCGAAATACCGATGCCGGAATCCCGACCGCCGTGACACCCATAGAGGGAGAATAAAATAGTGTGCCGAGCGTAGCGAGGCACTGGGCTCGCTGCGTGGCCAGCACAGTGTGCCTACAAGGGGGAGCAATCCAAAGCCCCCCTTTGTTGGCATTGCTGCGGTCGGGATTCCGGCGTCGGTATTTCGACCTCCGGGATTCCGACCACTGGCATATCATACCGGACCTCATATACGCCTTATACAAATCATGCAACAAAATAGTAACCCCTTTATACTGTACTTGCCTCTTACACATTATGCCACATGGAATGTGCAAAAATTCACACCAACTGAGCCAAAATTCACACTATGGCACACGGATAGAGTCAAAATTCACGTTATGACACACACATTAAGGCAAAATTTCCATTTTGCCACATGGATTGAGTAAAAATGCACACTATACCAAACAGATTGAGCAATAATGCACAATATGCTTCATAAACAGGGGCATTGCGTGCCAAAGGCGCACATTCAAAATTTACACCATAATGCCCATTGCATGTTAAGCCACACAGCATAATGTCCATTACGTATTAAGCCAAACACCATAATGCCTATTAAAAATTATGCTACATAAGTGCTGTTTACCTATATGCTCATTGCCAGGGCTTCCATGCTCATTGCCATGTGGGATTGCATGCTCATTGCCAAGGGGGAATACTTGCTTGCGGTAACTGGGGGACAGCCGCCGCCGGGCAGAAATGACAGCCATTGACAGCCGGGCAGAGAGCAGGGGGATGCATGGCTGTTTTCAGAGAACTGCAGGTCCCGGCTATTTGAAATGATACCCCTTTCACACTAGAAAATGCAGGGATTTACCCTGGCTGGCCCCTATTATACCAGCCTAGTACCTGCATTTTCTGGTGTGATGAGAGAAAACTACCCCCCCCCCCCCTTTAAACAACCAGCTATATCTTTGGAGCCAACTGATCCATTTACATGTGAGCTTCGAATGATTTTCAAATGATTTTGGTCCTGTGAAACTGGGCCATTTGGTTCCAGAGAAATCTGTCCTCAAACAACATGAAGAGCCATAAAATTACATTTCAGAAATGAAAAAATCGTTTTACCCGCAATATCTCTGGAGCCAATGAACCCATATGGACCAACCTGGTATCAGATTGAAGGTCCAGCAATTTGGGTTAGACTGAGATCAACCTCAAGCTTCTGTGATGCCGTTGGAACCAGGTGGGGGTCGGAATTAACGGGTCTCATGTTATCCTATGGGGAAAATGTTCCAGCTTTGCCTGGCGGTATCTCCAGTTCCCAGGAGGCTAGCAAAGCGGGGCTGGGCTTGTTGGAAAGCCCTGCCCTCAGCTACAGAGTGGGCCTGGAGCTGTAGCTCCAACAGGCCCATTGTTAATCCTGCCCTCTTTGCAGAATCCCACAGGAATAAAAGTCAAGGAGAAATCATTTGATGGTTGGTTACCATTGAATGAGTTCTCCTGCTAGCGGCCGCATGCAAGGAGATGTGTTAGCAAGCACTTGCCCTCGCAAAAATGTTTCAAATTGCAAAAATGTGTTAAAAAAAAATTTGTCTAACATGTGGGTTAAATGCACAGTAAAAAATATAAAAATACTATCCCCTTACATTTCAATGTGGTTTGTTCTAGACACAAATGTATTTGTTAATTTTAATTGACTTACAAACATGAATCAGGCCCAATATTTCTGGTCATTTCAATGTACATTGCAACTATATACATATTTTTTTTTAATACAAATTTTCATTATTGAAGCATGATTACGATCAACTATATTGGGCTATTTTCCCACCAGAATGGTCCGTAACATGTTCCTAAAGTTCATATGAAAAATTACGTCATCCTTGAATCTTTAGCGGGGTCTGCAAGAGCTGAGGAAGTGCGGCACCTGAGATTGTCAGTGTGCTGGATTGTTGCCACCTGGGTGTACAGCAGCTGGAGTCTGGAGCCCGCCCACCTCCACTGGGCATCCAAGAGGTGTGCATCTAGCTCCTGGTCGTGCCACCAGTGGAGTCCTGCCAGACTCCCATGTGGGATGCACCAAGCTCCCAGTTTGGCTAGCGCGGGAGCCCTTGCCTCTGCTGATTTTTTTATCCCCCCTGCTGATGGGGCCCTGTATTAACACTGTATTAACACTAATGGATCCAGCAGCATTCTCTGCAACCCCCCTCCCCCCCTTACCATTGCTCCTAGCCTGCACACAGGGGGCTACAGAGCAGTATGATCAGTTGTGGCTTCTCCCCTAGACCTCCTGTGCATCCCCCCTAACTGGTTTCGCACACAGGGTTCCTTAAAGCAACATAGAATCCTGCTCCCTCTTTCACACAGAGCTATCTTATTAACCTTGCCCTGAGCTCTGCTTCCTGATTACAGAAGAAATTGGTGAGTAATCTGTGGTTACTCTGTGTGTTTATTATAATATATAATAATATATATTATATGTATAATATGTAACTGTCATTACAGTGTGTGGGAAAATAGTGTAAGTGGCATTATGGTGTGTGGCATATGGTGTTAGGTGCATTACGGTGTGTGTGGTATCTAGTGTAGCCTGCACACTCCCTATACCAGTCCTCCTGCCCATAACCCTCTCTTCCAATCTTACAGCCCTCATAATGACAATTTAAAAAAAAAAGAAAAATGTATACACACTGTTTGAAGCCCAACCTCCTCAAAAGCTTTGCTCACATCTCTGCCTACTCTGCTCCTTCCCAGAGAGTTTCTGAACCTATTTGTATTGCCATGACTATATATATTTTAAAAAATAAACAATTTGTATTTCCAATTGTGTGGCACATTTACCATGTGTCATATTAAAATCTAAATTGTAAAAAAAATGTTTTCAAATTACAATTACCTTCAGGGAGATTGGTTTCTATAAACATAGTCCATCAAAAACAATGCCCAAAGATGTAATTAATTCATCATAAAGTATTAAGATATTATAATTGATGTTGTTGTGTTGTTGACATATGTTTCATTGTTAATAAATCTACATATTGCATGCAAATGTCTATTAAATTACTGAAAAAAGTAAGTAATGAGGTGGAAAAAAATCAAAAGCATTAGGTGAATTAAATCCATCTGGTATAGCAAGTCAACCTTGCATATTACCTTTTTTTTTTATTAACAAATGAATTTATAAATGAATATTTAAAATATAGCTTATGTACTCTTACAAGAAACATTCTATGTTATTTATTTAGGATTATTTGGATTATTATAGTAGATATAGAAATCTGCTCAGGTTGTGTTTGAGCTACTGTATTAAGTAAATTAACCCTTTGAGTGCCAACTTCATTTGTCAAAATTGGTGTGAAAATTGCCAAGCAAACATTTTTTTTTTCAAGACATTTTTATTGAAAGGAAAAACCAACAAATCTCATTACAGTGCGATTAAAGTATACAGTGAAAAGGTTTGATCGTGGATCAGACATTAGCAACTGATGGTATATTACAGATATACATAATATTACAACAGAGCATGGTAGAGCTTCTACATAGCAAACAATGATAATTATATGTTAGAAGGGGGTCTTTACTTAGTGATTCTATAAGGTATAAGGTACCAAGAGGTATTTGAGAAAGAATTTCTAAGAGCCTCCTTTTTGAATATATGGCATCCATGTATCAAAAAACAGTTTTAGGGAACAGGGGGGGTTGGAAAGGTCAGTCGCACAGGTTTAATTAAATATATCATTAACCAGGACCCTCATTTACAATAGAAGTGAAAATACTCTATTTATACTTTGAGGAGGGTGTGCTACCACTGGACATGGAGAAGAGTTCAATCAGAAAAAGAGAAAGGAATATCTTTCTGTGTGGTGCACCTCATAGAATAGGACTGATAGCATAAAATTTAGCTTTTATAAATTTTTATTAAAAGACAAAGAGGCGAAATATAGACATACAGTAAAACATATAACACAGACAGTGTATTAAAAAGGATAAGGAAATTTTATCCTCTCTCAGGGCCTTATTTTGGTTCATTCTTTCTGACAAAATCCTTCTTAGATGGACAAAATCATGTGCACTGCAGGGGGGGCAGATGTAACATGTGCAGAGAGAATTAGATTTGGGTGAGTAATTTTGTTTCTGTGCAGGGAAAATACTGACTGCTTTATTTTTACACTGCAATATAGATCTCACTTTGAAGTAAAACCCCACCCAAATCTAATTCTCTCTGCACATGTTACATCTGCCCCACCTGCAGTGCACATGGTTTTGTCCATCTAAGAAGGATTTTGTCAGAAAGAATGAACCAAAATAAGGCCCTCAGTGTGGCCCAATTCCCCTCTTGTCCCCTGTGGGTTGCATATGGTATCACTTTGACAATTTAAACCGTACTGACAGGCAATAAACACTTTTAATATAGGAGTGCTTCACACTTCACTTAACAACCTGTCAGATTGTTGAATAGTGCCCAAATAGCTGAAAGTGCCTGCAACCTAAAACGCTATGGTTTTTGAACTGTGAAACTAGCATTGTGACTGGTCCTGTCTTGACAATGTTTCACTGGATTCGGGGTTATGATCACCCTTCTCTAGTGGGCACCAGTGCTTATGCAGTCACCATTCAATCAGTGCTGCAGGCCTCCCCAGCGAGTAGAGGCCGGTATGGACTGCCACTCCTCCGGCACCACGTATCTGCTGGGAGGCAGAGGTGACAAATTAGCTACTGATACGCAGGGCTTAGGCGTATCAAATGCAGTGCCGTCCGTCTAGTCGCCTGCTCTGAGATGGTAAACACACAGCACACAGTGAGATTTGCGAGCAGCAGCGTGTCAGATACAGCGCCGTCCGTCTTATCTCCTGCTCACAGATATCAAAGGTAGAGGCTGATACACAGAGAGTTCGGCGAGCGGCGGTGTGCCAGATACAGCGCCGTCCATCTTATCGCCTGCTCTGAGGCCTTGCAAGCTGCGGCGTGGACGCCTAACGCCGCGGCTTGAAGCAAAAGAGTGAGCTCAGTGGATACTGGTGCTCACTCAACCTGATAATTTAACGCTAGACACAATTCAAAATGCAATATAATGAGGGGAGGAGAAGAGGGAGACACACACTGAGGGTTAGGTCTGTATACACTTTGCAAACAGAGCTTCATCAGGACCAACCTGACAGGCCCCCGGAAGCCCATTATATACCTGCTGTCTAATTGTGATTCACAAAAGGTGCTGCAGGTGGGTGTGTTCTAAACACCCATTCATTTGTCACTCATCCTGTGGGTGTGTGCATGGTGATCCACACCTTAGAGCTGGATTGGATTGTCTCCAGCACGGCATACACATTGTGTATTTCCAGGTGTGTAGCCTACACGCAATCTTTGTACACATTAAAGGTTCAAGCATGAATATTTCCCTAATGGTAGGTACAAGGAAAGTATCATGTACAGTTGGGAGAGACTGTACATATAAAGACACAATAACGCATGTGCATTACTACTTTGACATATGTGTCAGATATCTTCAACGAGAAAGAGAAGAGAAAAAGTTTGAAGAATAAAAGATAAACGAAACGCTGTAATTTTTGCAAATGATCCAGTATTCCATCGGGTCTCTCAATGAGGACACCGATGTCATTCCTGTACTCCACTGTGGGTGATTGTTATATAAATTTGTTCATGTGTTCATCCCCTATGGGGAAGGGTGGTGGGGGAGAAAGAAGAAAAAAGGGGGGAGAAGAATAGAAAAATAAAAATGAAAAATAGAAAAATATATATGTACTCAATAATCCACACTCATGCGGGTGTAAAGTATCCCCAATGCGGTATACACATCTGATTCTCCTTGCCTGCGATCCTATCTGACATAAATTGGACCAACTCTTGATCTGTATTATTTATATAATTCTTGGGCATAAAAGAGCTGTGTGTATGAGGACTAAAATCTGCACATGGCTGTTCTGACATTAATGTCACATGTCAGCGCCTGGAAAGAAGAAGAGAAGGGGGGGAAACAATGATGATGGAGGACACACTTTAATATGACAGTGTATTCAATAATGGGTACCAAATGATGATAACTTCAATAATATGTCGTTCTTTACCTAAGTGGAAGTAATTTGGGTGTGGATTCGTACTGTAATTGTCCCCTGTAGTGGGGGAAAAAAAGGGGAAATAGGGGGAGACCTATTAGGCATGGCATGTGTATAGTCACATATGTCATACGTCCCATTCTTAATACATGTGCTGCTACCCATGGAGATATGAAGAATTCCCCATGGGGGTATACACGTGCCGCCTTAGTGTTGTACCATATGTGCCAATAAGGTGACTAACAGGGTGATCAAGCATAGATCTAAAGATATCGATAAATATCTGACACACCAGACAGATGTGCAATCTTAGAATTCTACACACATTACCACCAGGGAATTATTCCCCCGGTTCCCACGTATAAAGATTATGATACCCACACAATCACTCCTGTTCCAGGATAGTTTATCACGAGTGGTTTAATTGTTTTTCACTTCACCTCTTTTTCATTCTGTTTCACCCCCTCCTGGTCCATGAACATCAGCCCTCGTCACTGGCACACATCCTTTAAGATTGCACATCTGTCTGGTGTGTCAGATATTTATCGATATCTTTAGATATCTATGCTCAATTACCATGTTAGTCACCTTATTGGCACATATGGTACAACACTACGGCGGCACGTGTATACCCCCACAGGGAATTCTTCATATCTCCATGGGTAGCAGCACATGTATTAAGAATGGGACGTATGACATATGTGACTATACACATGCCATTCCTAACATCTGGATCATTAGGGTCTCCCCCTATTTCACCTTTTTTCCCCCCACTACAGGGGACAATTACAGTACGAATCCACACCCAAATTACTTCCACTTAGGTAAAGGACGACATATTATTGAAGTTATCATCATTTGGTACCCATTATTGAATACACTGTCATATTAAAGTGTGTCCTCCATCATCATTATTTCCCCCCCTTCTCTTCTTCTTTCCAGGCGCTGACATGTGACACAGAACAGCCATGTGCATATTTTAGTCCTCATACACACAGGTCTTTTATGCCCAAGAATTATATAAATAATACAGATCAAGAGTTGGTCCAATTTATGTGAGATAGGATCGCAGGCAACACACCAAGGAGAATCAGATGTGTATACCGCATGGGGGATACCTTACACCCGCATGAGTGTGGATTATTGAGTACATATATATTTTTCTATTTTTCATTTTTATTTTTCTATTCTTCTCCCCCCTGTTTTCTTCTTTCTCCCCCACCACCCTTCCCCATAGGGGATGAACACATGAACAAATTTATATAACAATCGCCCACAGTGGAGTACAGGAGTGACATCGGTGTCCTCATTGAGAGACCCGATGGAATACTGGATCATTTGCAAAAATTACAGCGTTTTGTTTAACTTTTATTCTTCAAACTTTTTCTCTTCTCTTTCTCGTTGAAGATATCTGACACATATGTCAAAGTAGTAATGCACATGCGTTATTGTGTCTTTATATGTACAGTCTCTCCCAACTGTACATGATACTTTCCTTGTACCTACCATTAGGGAAATATTCATGCTTGAACCTTTAGGGTGAGATTTAATAGGATGAGAGAATTCGAAAGTGAGAGATTTGGTAAGAAATCTCCATTTTTTTTAAAGTGGCAATCATTTACACTGCAAAACCAGTTTGATTTTGCAGTGTAAATGATTGACACTTTAAAAATGTGTACTAAGATTGCGTCTAGGCTACACACCTGGAAATACACAATGTGTATGCCGTGCTGGAGACAATCCAATCCAGCTCTAAGGTGTGGATCACCATGCACACACCCACAGGATGAGTGACAAATGAAAGGGTGTTTAGAACACACCCACCTGCAACACCTTTTGTAAATCACAATAAGACAGCAGGTATATAATGGGCTTCCGGGGGCCTGTCAGGTTGGTCCTGATGAAGCTCTGTTTGCGAAGTGTACACTGACCTAACCCTCAGTGTGTGACTCCCTCTTCCCCTCCCCTCATTATATTGCATTTTGAATTGTGTCTAGCGTTAAATTATCAGGTTGAGTGAGCGCCAGTCTCCACTGGGCTCACTCTTTTGCTTCAAGCCGCAGCGTTAGGCGTCCACGCCGCAGCTTGCAATACCTCAGAGCAGGCGATAAGATGGATGGCGCTGTATCTGGCACGCCGCCGCTCGCCGAACTCTCTGTGTATCAGCCGCTACCTTTGATATCTGTGAGCAGGCGATAAGACGGACGGCGCTGTATCTGACACAACACCGCCCGCAAAGCTCACTGTGTGCTAGTTTCTACGTGTACCATCTCAGAGCAGGCGACTAGATGGACGGCGCTGCATTTGATACGCCACCGATCGCCTAAGCCCTGCATAACAGTAGCTAATTTGTCACCTCTGCCTCCCAGCAGATACGTGATGCCGGAGGAGTGGCAGTCCATACCGGCTACTTCTCGCTGGGGAGGCCTGCAGCACTGATTGAATGGTGACTGCCCAAGCACTGGTGCCCTATAGAGAAGGGTGATCATAACCCCGAACCCAGTGAAACATTGTCAAGACAGGACCAGCCACAATACTAGCTCCACAGTTCAAAAACCATAGTGTTTTAGGTAGCAGGCACTTTCAACTATTTGGACACTATTCAACAATCTGACAGGTTGTTAAGTGAAGTGTGAAGCACTCCTATATTAAAAGTGTTTACTGCCTGTCAGTACGGTTTAAATTGTCAAAGTGTTACCGTATGCAACCCACAGGGGACCATAGGGAAATTGGGCCACACTGAGCGAGGATAAAATTTCCTTATCCTTTTTAATACACTGTCTGTGTTATATGTTTTACTGTATGTCTATATTTCGCCTCTTTGTCGTTTAATAAAAATAAATAAAAGCTAAATTTTATGCTACCAGTTCTATTCTATGAGGTGCACCACACAGAAAGACATTCCTTTTTTTTTTCCTGATGGAGCATGTATCAAAAAAAAAAACTTTGAGGTCAGATTCTCTTTTTGGATTGATGTTTCTGTCCAGTCCAGCATGAATAAGTGGGATATTCTAGGGGAGGACAACAACATAGAGGAAGGGACTGGGGAGATCCATTGGGATAATAGGTTTTTTAATGGTCGCTGCCAGTTTGACAAGCAAAAGGTGAGTGCCTGGATTGAATTGTTTTCGTTGTTGGGAGGAATACTATCCCCAAAACACCCAAGATCTGGAGATGGTAAAGTCTATATGCAGGGTCAATTTGATATAGTGATTTGATATGAAACTCAGACCAGAGAGATTGTACAACAGTACCGGACCACATACAGTGGATAATGACTTGTAATGTTTACCTTATATAGGAAATATAATCTTTTTTATACAACCTTTTTTATTTGAATTTATATAACAAATATGAGCGACGCTGACATTTTAAGCCAATATTTATCATATTTCTCACAGAGATGTTGGCACTCAAAGGGTTAAAAGAACATAATAAACCAATAATGAAGCTTGGATGAAGTGAAAAATATTTATAGGTATGGTAAAATCAGATAAATGGCTGGGGAGGCACTGGCTAGTATGAGAGACAGATTTACACACACACACACACACACACACACACACACACACACACACACACACACACACACACACACATAGTATATGAAACACCCAAATATAGTATATGAAATGGCAGGCAGTTTTAACTATACAAATGATGACATGAGTAATACAAAGCTGATAATACAGTATACTGTAAGTTCTAAATTTTACTGTCAAAACTCTGGACTGCTCTGCATTATGACCAAGTCTACCATGACCACACATCGCTGCTAAAATATGCAGTAGTTCAAATAAGAAATGAGCAATTAAAAATAAAATAAAATAAATGGAAAATTCAGTACCTGGGGTATCCACTCATCATCAATTATTTTTTGACCAAAAGAAAATGGTTGACTTTTTGATTTTAGTCCAATAGCAATCCAAATGTCCAATTACAGTTTTTTTTTGCCTAAAATGTGCTGCAATCGCCCAATACCATGTTGGATCTGGGATAATTTCCCAGAGCAGTATATTATCAAGTGTCTGAAGGGCTGCTTGTAGGGGATTATGCATAATACCCAATAATTGCTGGCATCAGGGGATTGGTATACCACATTGTGGCTAATAGGATAGCCCCTAGTGAACATATTAGCAGCAGAAACTTACATGGTATTAGTAGTCTATTTTTGAAATTGGAAAAGCCAGATATCCCTGAAATTAAAATTTTATACATAATCACATTGATCCTCCTTTGAACTGTAAGGCCTTATCATTCTAACAAATCACTGGACAATTTCTGTTACTAGAGATATAATATACAGTACTGTAGTTTGATTTTAAGTAAAGTACAGTTTGTTCCAAAAGGTCCAGTGAGAAATGAAAAGGAAGAGTTGCACACTCTGAACTGGCATGCAAACTAGAACAAGCACAATTTTTTTTTATTGTGCAGTTTTCCAAAACTGCTTTTCTATACTCATTTTTGTGCATACTTTAAATATTGTACATGAGATTTACCAAGCAGACAGGTAATCTGTGCACTCACCTTTAACAATATATTTTATTTCATGACAACATTTTGGTTCAGCATCAACATTGTGTTTATATTAATAGAAGTTCAATGGTCTTTTTTTATCGCAATATACGGTTACAGCATTGTTACAGATTTAATGTAATAGTTGTGGTGAGCACAATATATACCTCCAGTGTTATTATGTAAACTTAAAACATTATCACAGTGTCATACTGTATTATAAAGTCAAACTAAACTCCAATTCTTAGATTAAAGAGCATTCTTTGACACTGTAGACCTTTCCCATTTCGGCATTTTGCCCCTGGCGGCCGATTGCTTGTTGACATTTTTGAGTCAATTTATTGAATGTCTAGACACTGTCTATGTTATAATCCAATGGTTCTCAACCTCGGTCCTCAAGTACCCCTAACAGTTCAAGTTTTTAAGGTCTCCACACTGTATTACAGGTGAAATACCTAGTTTTACCTGTGGATCTTTTAAAATGTGTCAGTGAATAATGAGTGCACATGTGCACCTGCCAGGTGACCTAGAAAACCCGCATTAGTGGGGGTACTTGAGGACTAAGGTTAAGAACCATTGTTATAATACAACCCCCCACCTTTAGGATACCTGGACTTGATCTTTTTCAAATTTGAGCAGGGTTTTACTCAGGGGATACTGTCACTAGGTCTACATGGTCAACAAGCATTAGGTTGACACCATGAGGTCGACATGCATTAAGGTCAACTTGCAGGAAAATTGACATGACTCTAGGTCGACATGGGTTAGGTCGACAGGGCCATTAGGTCGACACAATCATTATGTCGACATGGGGAAGTTCAAAAGTAAAAAGGTCGACATGTTGTTTTTCACATTTTTCTTGAGCTGACATGTGCCGACAGGCAGTATTTCATGCCCTACCATCAACTTGGGCGTGGTCAGAGAATAAAATAGTGTGCACCGTGCCCGAAGCATGGCGAGCACAGTGAGCCATTTGAGAGGATGTGGTGCTACATTTCAGTGTCCATGTCGACTGTGTAAAAATTCGGGACAAAAAAAATTAAAAAACCCCATGGCGACCTTTTGACTGTCGACCTTCCCCGTGTCGAAATATTGCTTGTGTCAACCTAATGGCCCTATCAACCTAACCCATGTCGTCCTACAGTCGTGCTGACCTTCCTGCATGTCGACCTAAATGCACGTCGACCTAATGGTGTCAACTATTGTCGACCATCCTGCTGTCCACCGAATGATCCATACCACTTTAAAGAAAGAGTAACACAACACCTCTCAGCAATACCACAGTTTTGGGAAGGCAGAGAAGTGGACCAACCCATGGCGAAACATTTTAAGACAGCCAGACATTCATTGGCACAACTTAGATATAAAATCATCGTCCATGTTCATGGAGTAAAATAATATATAGTAGTACGATACACAGTGGCGCCGGAACGGGGGGGGGGCGAGGGGGCAGCTTGCCCCCCCCAAAATTACTGAGGCGCTAAAGCAGCTGGGCGGGCGGGCGGCTGATTAATCAGTAATATAGGCGGGTGGGCGGTGGGCTGATTAAGCTGGATCCAGCCTCCCGCCCGTCCGCCTATATTACTGATTAATCGCAGCCGCCCGGACCAAAACTCTAAAAAAGGGGCCGGCAGCGCTCGGCCCTGGGCTGGCTGGGCCGTGGGAAGCGGCCGCAGCACTTTGCCCAACTCAAACATGGCCGTGGGAGGGCTGCTGCGCATGTGCGCACAGCTCCTCCCGCAGCCTGATTCAAGATCCCCGCCGGAGCGGCGGATACTGGAACGCTGGCTGGACGCCGGGAGGAAGCCCCCGGCGCGCATCACTATCGCCGCCAGCCCCCCCTCCCCCGCTCATCACCATCGCCGCTGCTGCCACCTCCAGTCCAGAGCGACCTGCAAGTAGCCGGGAGGTGAGTGGTGACTAGGCCACTCAGTGCATGTAATCGTAGGGAGGCGGTGGGCCAGTTGGTGGGGGGATCGGCAGGCGGGCAGGGGTGGGTACATGAACCCAGGAGGGTAGGCTGGCACACAGGCGTCTCAGTGACACACACTCATGCCCGGCTGCTGCTGCCCCGCACTGATGGATTGCGGAGAGCTCGCTGTGCTGCTGGGGGAGATGTGAAGTGACAGTCCCCAGCATCAGCCCTGCTCATTGGACAGGGCCAGCCCGGTACTGCTGCCCCCAGGCTCCCATCCCTATGATCACCCCTATTATTACTGTGCATCTCCCCCCTCCTCACATACACCCTGCAAATCAGGTGGGGGGACTCACTATTGTCAGTCACTCAGACTGTGCAGCAGCCTAGGCAATGTATAAAATTGTTTCCACAGAAGATCTGACTATGCAGAATTTAATGATTGTGATATGTTATGATCGAAAAAGGGAACATGGCCACGTCCCCTTTACCTGTGGCCACTACCTCTTTACCCATGACCACGCCCCCTTTTCTATAGTGTACCGATTTTCACAAAGATGGCCCCAGCCTCAGCTCAGCTCTAACCAAAGTCAGCCTCAGCTCTAACCAAAGTCAAAATGGCCGCGGGAGGGCTGGTGCGCATGCGCGGCCGCACGCAGCTGCTCCCGCGGTCCTGAGGATGGCTGGCAATTGCCCCTTGTGAGTGCATGATCTGATCCCCAGCAGGCAGCAGCCTGTAGTGTCCTTCTGTTGTTATTATTATTATACATGGGGAGCAGCCTGTGGTGTCCTGTTATTATTATACAGGGGGAGCAGCCTGTGTATAATGGGCATTACGGTGTGTGGCATATGTATAATGGGCATCATGGTGTGTGGCATATGTATAATGCCCATCACTGTCTCCCCTCCCTGCATCCTCCACCACTTTGTGAGTCCCCTCCCTGCATCCCCTGCCACCCTGCGTCCCCCCTCCCTGTATCCTCTGCCACCATGCAACCAACCCCACTCTGCGTCTCCCCTCCCTGCATCCTCCACCACTTTGCGACTCCCCTCCCTGCATTCTCTGCCACTCTGCATTCCCCCTCCTACCCTGCATCTTGTGCCACCATGCCCCCCTCACACTCTGCGTGAGGGGCTGGGGAAATAGCCAGCAGCTCAGAGAGCCACTAGCCATGCCCCCACAGTGGCAAAAATTGGGCGTGGCCTCATTGAAATAGGCCACATCCCCATATGGATAGGCCACACACCCCAAAAAAATCGTCCGCGCCACCGGCGCGCAACATCACTGCCCCCCCCCCCCCCCATTAGGGCTGCTTCAAGGTATTTCCCGGGCTGGTTTTAATTGCCAATCCGCCCCTGCCGCCCGCACAGCTGCTTTAGCGCCTCAGCAAGAATCCGATTCCTATTCGCAGCCGTCCGCCCACATGGATGACTGCTGCGGGGAGATGTTGAGAACCAGCGCCCGGCAATCACAGTGGCTGTGGATGTGATGCGTCCACAGTGATTGGCGGGCGTGATGCGGGCCGTAGGGAGGGAGACTGGTCGCGTGGATCAGTGCATGGGCGGGAGCCGCGGGAGCATCCTACAACAGCCGCAGCAGCAGCCATCACGCTGTGCTGCTACAACTAAAACTTAAAGGTAAATGCTGCTCCTCTCACCCTCCCTTCCCCAGTGACTGACAGATCCAGGGGTTGTCATTTACCCCTGGATTCACACCCAAACAGGTTTATGTAATTATGTCTGATTATCATAATCAGACATAATCACATAAATCTGTTTGGGGGTGACACTGCCACTTTTTCCACTTTTTACGAGTAAATGACAACCCCTGGATTAATGTCAGTCCTGGTGTCTCTGGCCACATGTATATGCCGCTGCCCGGTGTATAATGCCCACATGTATATGCCGCTGCCCGGTGTATAATGCCCACATGTATATGCCGCTGCCCGGTGTATAATGCCCACGTGTATGCCCATGCGTAAATGCCGCTGCCTTGTGTATAATGCCCACGCATATATGCCGCTGCCCTGTGTATAATGCCCATGCATATATGCCGCTGCCCTGTGTATAATGCCCACGTGTATATGCCGCTGCCAGTGTGTATAGTGCCCGGGGGTAACATATAGCAATTTAGGGGGCGCCAAAATGAGATTATATCTTGCCCCCCCCCAACCTAAAAACGTTCCAGCGCCCCTGACGATACATGAGGCAAAAAAGATTACTAGTATGATACATGAGGCACAAAAACTTTTGTTGCATGAGGCAAAATAACATAATAGATTAGGAGCATCCACAGGACAGTATACGGATAAATGCAGGTCAATAATAAACCTCTGAGGGTTTTTTTTGCCCCATGTATTTTACTGTTTTTATGCAATATGTCCACAGATTGTTCCAATCTGCACCCACAGTACACACTATGCAATCTTACAATCACGCAAAAGTTTTTCACTCTTCCCGTTTTTTGCACATGAAACCCGAATATATTGTTCTCTCTTACTGTAGCCCTGACCTGCAGGCAAGCACTGTACTAACAGTAACAGCTGCTGCCATGCACAATCAGATGAGCACAGAGGTCCCGGGCTGAACACGCCTCCTGGCATGATGACGCCCAGGGAACCCCTGCTGACCCCTGCTGACGCGCTACTGAGCCGCGCCCCCTGTCACTCACTGTTGCTGACGTCATGCTCCAGTCAGCAGAGACCACAGTGGTCTGATTAACATGTTTTTGGCGCATTTCCATGCTTATAAGCTGGCTCCCACACTTGTGCCTCACCCCTGATGAAAACTGCCTGTGAGCAGTTGAAACGGCTGTCGAGTAATGCAGCTGTTACTGTCTACCTGTTGCTGATACATTAAATCAACGATTCATCTACTCCGTGTGCCTGCTCCAATTCCTCACGTCGTGGGGGGGTAAGTGCTTTTTATTGTCAACCTTTATGTGCCTCATCACCTGGTTTTAGCTGTCAATATGCAGCACTAGTCAGTAAAATAGCCACTAATATAGCACTTAGCACAGTTAATAGTTATGTTAAGACAAGTAGGTGTCAAACCCTCACCTGGTAAAATGGTTCTCCATTGGTATAGGTATTTTCTTTTTTTTGGTTGCCCCTATTAAACATTAAAATGGTTTTGCTTTATTCACATCCAATTGCCTCTAAAGTTTTTCCGTCTAGGGTAATGCCCCAATCACCAGTAGGTTTTTTGTAGCTACCCCTTCTTCAGGCAATACACCATGGTTGAGACCTAACTCTTATCCGGGGGGCGTGGGTTCTTCGTTCGAAGTTTGATTAGTATTTCTCTTTTTGTCTTTTTGGTGTGCGGCTCGTGTCGTTTGTCTTTTTTTCTTTTTTTTGTTGTAGGAGGAGATGCATGCTTATCTATAAATGGATTTGGTTGATTTACTATAGGGCTCTGTTATCCTACATTGTTGTACTTGTCTGTATGTTTTAACATGTTTGTGTTTTTGCAATAATAAAAGACTCAATTAAAAAAAAAACCTTTATGTGCCTAGTTTATTACTTATTGGAGTGCCCACCTGTGACCCCTAAATACAGGGGTGACCCTTATTTATTTATATATATATATATATATATATATATATATATATATATATATATATATATATATATATATATATATATATATATATCTTGCCTTGTGCTCGGCACTCAGTTTCCTTTTTCATATTTACAGGTAAATGCCTGGTGCCTTCCCTGGAAAATGTTATAATATTGTTTTTTATGGGTAGCACTCCTGCTATTAGAAGATTTAGCATGTTGGGAGTTATTATATCCCTAAATCTTCTAAGACCGGGAGTGCCACCCATACAAACCAAATATATATATATATATATATATATACAGATGGAGCACCTCTCAGCCAGTGCCCCTGTAGGCAAGGCAGCACTCCATCTGACTGGGATGCGTCTCTCACACATGTGCGTCCCAGTTCCGGGCAGCAGGGGACACAAACCCTGCCTGTCTCTGCTACAGGGAGATCGCAGGGTTGGGGGGATGCAGGTAGGTGGCGACGATTGGCAGGGAGGAAGCGGGGAGCTCAGTTGGAAGGGAAAATGAGAGCATTGCGCGAGTTTGCACTCGTGCAATGCACTCCTGGGACCACTGAAGAAGATCCTGAAGGCCGCCGTGGACATCGGGGGACTTTGTAAATATGAAAAAAGGGGCAGGGGGGAAGCAAAAAAAAAATCTGAAATAGTCTAAAAAAAACAACAAGTTTTTTGTAATATTTTGGATAAAAGATATCCGGATATGGTAGACTCAACCTGTATTTATTGTGGTATTCCAAACTAAAAAAATATACTGTATATACTGTATGTTTACAAAATTCACCTCTACTTTCAAATTATATTGTCAAGAAATTTGTTTAATTCATCAAATATACAGATACAGTACTGCTTATTTTTCTGTTGTATAATTGGTTTACTATTATTACCTTTTGTAAATTACTGTACATTTACAACTACCCATACAGTGACTATTTGATTTTGAAACATATTAACCTTTATAATTTTGCATAAAATGAATAGTGAAGATTAGAAATTCATAATTTTAAAGTACAGTAGCAATATATTTAATTGTTTAACATGACAGGAGCAATCAAATCTGCCCAAGAGCTATGTTAAATACAGGTGACTGCTATTAAAATTGTGCATGCTGTTCCTTTTTTATATATTTCTTTCATGAGCTCTGCAGCTAATGAGAAGCAAATTAGTTATTACTCATAAATGACACTAACTACGAACTCTCTCAAAAAAGAAAAATATTACAATTTACATTTAAATGAGATTTGAAATGTTAATGAACAGATCCAGTATTCTAATTATCTCTACAAATACATTAAATTAAGATGAACTTCAGTAGATGAATTGCAGTTCAACTCATATAGATGTGTAAATTGATCTAGACAGTTCAGTTAAGCTCACTGTAACACATACATACAAAAGATATTAATTAAAAAAATTGATCACAAACATAAAAAACAGCACAGGAAAATGTAACACAAAATAGTCATTTGTGCTGGTGCATGTACTTCCGCCGTGGCACCTGCTATTCTGGAGTCAAATGGTGATCTTTGTCAAGAAATAGAGGTTAAAAAGATGCTTCTAGGAGGGACTGGGTAAGAACATTGCTGTATGGAGAGCAGGAACAAAATCTATTACTATTGGAGAAAATGTGGAAAGAGGCTTACAGACATTTCCACTCTATTAATGTACTGTATGCTATTTTTGAATAAGCTCTGAGCTGGACCAAATTGGGTCTTTTCCAATTCTTTTAATTACATTCAAATTCTAATTTACTCTGGCATTTAAGCACATTTCAAGTCATGTACTAGTCAACCTAGTAAAATCATCAAAAAGTGCCTTACATAATTAAGGCAATTAATTTTAGCTTCAAATTAAGCCAGGAAATGTTTTTGAATAATGAAAAACAGTGCTAAAAAGGTACTGTATAATTTATTTTTTTATGTGTTGGGCAAAAACTCTTTGTTACCAACAGTGCAAAAACTAATTTGTAATTTATGAGTACAAAACAATTAATATTTTGTAATTAATAAATGCACAATAAAATGAGATGGGTCATTTTAGTTACCCATAATTCTTTCTGGCTTTGGACAGAAGTTTTCGATGGTCCTTCTTCCATTACTTATTGTATGCTGCCAATAATATATAGTTCTGTTTACATCATCCCTTATGCCATTGTTAGCTATCAAACAGTTGCATGAAGACACATTTCTTCTTAAATGTATGAATGTTGGAGGGGCAGTGACTATACAGTTAATATAAGGTGGGTGAGGCATGGACTATTACATTAGATGCAGGTGAAAGATATTTATTTATTGCTGGTATATTATCTATTTTAATAATACTATACTACAGTTTTTATTCACTACGTCAACATGTATATTTTTGAAGAGCCATCATTTTGAAATATATGTTTTCATGCTCAGTCTACTGTAAATAATCTATAAGTACATGCAGTATGATGCATATGCAGTGTGTTTGTTCTCAATACCAACATTTTATTTAATTTTGCAAGGAATTAAGAACTTAATCAAATGATTCTATTATTTGGCAGATGAATACTGTTGTACATGTTGTATATTATCCGTTTGAAAGACATTAAACTATTTAAACTTAAGATCCACACATTGGAATAAGAATAGTATATATAAAAAATGAATTCAATGACAGTGAACAGCCAATACACTGTTGAGACTTATGGTCAAAAAATGTAAGGTTTACAAAATGACACAAGAAAAACGAATGGGCTCCAATTTAGTCTAAAGCATATGTGGAAAAAAGTTGTTCTTAAAAAGGTGCAAATCAGACATGCTGGATTTGAAGAATAATAAGAGGATGTACCTGAAGCTTGAAGATCGAATGATTGGATGATTGAAAATTTAATGATTGGATGATTAAAGATTGGATGATTGAAGATTGGATGATTGGAGATTGGATGATTGAAGATTGGATGATTGAAGATTGGATGATTGGAGATTGGAATTAGGATCAGAATCAGACCAGAAGGCTATTTGGATGAGCCAGGGAATATCAAGGAAGGAAGACAAGTGGAAAGTGTGGCATACCAGAGACAGCAGTGATGGGGTCAGAGGCCAGCAGAGACAACCAGCTATAGAGCGCAGTGTGCATAGGCAATAGGATGGCCAGAACATCCCCATGCTTGCAGGCTGAAGAAACACTTTGCACTGACCCAGATGGCCTTAGGCAGATCCCCTTTATAGCAAGAGAAGGACTGCCATAGGCCGACTGGACAGAATGGGAGGAGAAGGCCTGACCTGGCAAACTACTGCTTTTGCCCTCAAGCAAGATGGTGGCACCATACTCCGGTGCCAGCCTCCTGACAGCCAGACTGCCATGCCTCCATTTGAATTCATGCTGCTGCTCACAATAACACAACGCCACCACCACCTGACCGACCAGGACCCCAACGGACACACACCAGCCACCGGCATGCACGGACAGGTGAGTACTGTACCCGCCGTGCGATGGCGCAGCGGCGTGTGACAAGCACACTATCTAGCTAGTTTTGAATAGCATGCTAGATAGTGCACTATATCTAACCATGTGTACGCACTATCCGACGGTCGTATGGGAGGGAGCTGCTCGGATGAACATGCAACTCAATTCTGTCTAGAAAGCATAAGATAGTATAGTGTAGTATAGCTGTGATGTCATATCGTATATGATATCTTATGCACATTGTACTTTATTTTAAGCACAAATCTTTTGAACACTGGGAATTTCCTGGGAAATAGTATACAATATCATATGGAACATAAATCATACCGTGTGTACATTCAATATGCTCAATTTCAAATAGACTTTAGTTTATGATTGACAAAGGCCACTCAAACCCTATGCTACATAAGTATAGTAATGGCAGGAGTCCACTGCCACATCCCCCTTTAGGAACTTTTTTGGTTTGTTTGCAACATGGCTAGTACTCTTCCGACATATCTATGAGACTTCTGGGTAGCCATCAGAATTCCTGCAAGACTATTCGATCCTTCTGTATGATGCCAACTTCTTAATGAAATGTGCAAGAAGCAGGACTTTGTGTAAAGTTTAGTGGTTACATGAGATGCAAGAGGCTTATTTGATTTGATTCTATGAGTATGCAGTGAACACAGTAAAAACAAGCCTGTATTACTTACATTATACAGTCATAAATGCATAATTTTTCCACATAATTACATAGAGTAAACAAAATGGAAGAAGGACCTGCTCAAAATAACATATAATAGAGGAGATATTGGGGGTTATTCTAGTTCACTCTGAGCGGCAAATTCCTTCTTAAGTGGACAAAACCATATGCACTGCAGGTGGGCCAGATGTAAAATGTGCAGATAGAATTAGATTGGGTGGGGTTTTACTTCAAAGTGAGATCTATATTGCAGTGTATAAATAAAGCAACCAGTATTAACTCTCTCCCCCAAATTTAACTCTCTGCACATGTTTCTTCTCCTCCACCTGCGGTGCACGTGGTTTTGTTCATTTGAGAAGGAATTTGCCTCTGAGAGTGAATCAGAATAAGGGCCATTATGTGGACACTATAAGGGAGAGATTAAATAATTAAAAGGAAAGTTGGAAGGTTTCAGTTTAAAAGGTAAGAAGGGTTTGGTTAACATATGTGTTATCATACCCACATATTTTGCTCATCAGTGGTGGATTTTAATTATGGACTGCAGGAGTGCAGCACCTCAATAAAACCCTGAGTAAAATCAACCACCTCAGTGATTCAGTTGCAGTCAGCGACTGCACTTGCTACACTGTGACTGGCAGTGACTTCCTATAGGAAGTTCTACCTTACATTCATTCACAGGACAGGTAATCTTAATGGGTAGTGGTTCCAGTAAGTGCTCCATGCCTAATCAACTGACATATCTGGATTATAGTGACTGCAGTCAATGCAGTCCATAGATGCTGGGGTTTTGCACATGCCCATTCAAGATGCCGCTTGTGCATATGTACCGAGCACAATGTTTAACAGTTACATTGTGCAAGTGCTGGGGCCCAGCCAACAGCAAGTGCTCTCCACTCCTCCAGACCAGACAGCACAGCATGCATCAGTCATCTCCTTCACAAAGGTAGGAGCCACTGATGATCCTTATGCCAATGTGACAGAGGTCGTGTTATTGTGTATTGTCTTTTTCTGTAAATTTTGCATCTTATTTGCATTGCAAACACAGCAAAACATGACTTAAAATGTATTAGAGACACTTCAACAGATCAACAGCACATAATTAGTTTTAAACATGTACAAAGTCACAGATAAAGCACAAAAGAACTTGGCACGAGAAATGCAGTGGCCACTGCTTCTCAGATACTGTATACAAATATCACAAATCAAATTGGTAAGTGCAATGCAGAAAGTAGTTTTGCTGCTCCTAGATGTTTTATATGTTCATATAAGATGCACATCTAGAGTGACATACAACTGTAGGAAACAATTGAAATGTACAGATGGAGCCACTCTCATCTGAGTGGCTCCAGATGAGCCAATCGCGACCTGCCATCTACGGAATGGGGTGTGAGTCTGTCGGAGATGCTCACACTCCCCCATTCTCGGCAATGGACATGCAAGCATGTGAGACACTCACAAGTTCACGTCAGCCGGATCGCCATCCGCTAGATACCAGAATGGCCCCATCCGTATGGGAATTGTTCTTTAATGAAAGGATATTTAGGCACAGGGAGGAAAGCAGTAAGGGTATTGTAGGTAAATGAGAGACACTTCATCTTGAATAGGTGGACAGAAAAATGACAAAGGAGTTGTGCATCAGGGGTGGCACAACTATACTATACTAATTATATTAAGGAAGTGATGATGATTAAAAAAATGTAGTGAGGCAGGAGATTGTTTATCTGTGATATTATTGCAATAATCTAGGTGGGAAATGATAAGGGCTTGAATTGTTGATTTTTTTATTATGAAACATGGCCCAATACTGAAAATATCAAAGAGGTAAATGTGACATGATTGGGAGATGAGCTGAATGTGGTGTGTGAAACAAACTTGGATGACATAGAGAAATAGAGGGACATACATTGGTAAAAATTAGCTTGGCAAGAAAGAAGTGTTTAGCAATGTAAACTTGAACAAACTTGGACATGGAAAATACCAAGAAATGGTAGATACAGTGTGTGTGTGTGTGTGTGTGTGTGTGTGTGTGTATATATATATATATATATATATATATATATATATATATATATATATATATATATATACACATTACATACATTATGGATGCTCAAAATCACTTGATTCACATGATGTCCAGTTATACCCTGTCTAAAGCATTCTTGTATAAAAAAAATATAGAGTATAATAGATGAAAGAGACTAAAGCAACAACTACATTTTAATTAATGTGTCTACTTTGTTAAAGACAAAAAAAATCTAAATCATTTGGGCCTGTGGCTTTTAGTTACTAGTCTGTAGGTCCCATTATATACAGCAATGCATTATTTTTTCCATCTAATACATATATATTTTTAAATACATACATACATAAATTTCATGGAGAAGGGTATAGTCGTATAGGTGGTGATCAACACCATCTACTGACCTATAAATTCTGGAGCATTAGAATTAATAATGACTGAAATATAGATATTTGTAGGTATGTAACCACCACTGCTGCAGGTGTTTCTATGAGTTTGCTAGAACTCACAAAAAGGATTAGGAGGAAAAAGAAGATTAAACACCATGCGCTGTAAGGTGGGTACAATAGAAAAATTCACCTTGCTGAATAAAGTATACACTGGACACACTGTACTTATTTAAATTTTAGGTACTTATGTAATATCTGGGCTCCTGTTTTTCTTATGAGACCACGTCCCCTTGCGGGGCTCGCTGCGCTCGCCACGCTTCGGGCACGGTGGCTCGCTGCGCTCGCCACACTATATAAAATCAACTCCATGCGTAGTTGGATAGTAGGGGTATGAAAAAATGGGGTGCATTTAACATGGGAGCCCAGATAATACATAAGTACCAAATTTTATAAAGAATATATGGTATAAATGTATGCACACAGTATGACAATACATACACATAAAATGCAGTAGCATAAAAATAAGGATAAAAATAGAATCTTATAAATTAATACATTAGCAGGGATACTCCCCTAATTATATTGGTATATGTATCCAATTATGTCCAATAATCATGTAGGTGGGTTGTACAATTTGGTTGTCATGCTGGTTAGATAAATTAGTTATAGAAAGCAAGCTTTTGGTTAGTGTAAGCCATGAAATCCTAAAACACCCAGACAAATTAGCATGTAAGCAGTCCACGCAAAAATCAAGAGGCAAATCAGTGTTAATTATGTAGCAATAATTGTTAGAGGTATTAGTAACAGTAACGCTCACCCTCCGATTGATCTGAACTTTGGAGAGCAGCAGGTGAGCCCGATGGAGCAGTGGCTGAACTCTGTGTAGGCAGCTGTGGTGCGGGACCCAGTAATTGAGCCAGATGATGGACGGCGGTCCGGCGGCTACCTTTAGCTGCTTGCTGTGATGAGCTTGTAGGGCTTCTCGAGTATAGCCGCTCAGATAAAGGAGACAACCAGGTGACAGCCAGCCTCCGATTGATCTGAAGTTTGATGAGCAGTAGGGGATCCCGATGGAGCAGTGGCTCAACCCTGTGTAGGCAGCTGTGGTGCGAGCCCCAGTAATTGAGCCAGATGATGGGTAGCGGTCTGGCGGCTACCTTTAGCCGCTTGCTGTGATGAGCCTGTAGGGCTTCTTGAGTATAGCGGCTCACGTAAAGGAAACAACCAGGTGACAGCCAGCTGTTGAGGAGAATCCTGGAGTGCAAACATATGGGCGGAAGTGACGTCAACGTGTTTCATCTCTGTAGCCAGAAACTTTCTTACATTTCAGTATTACTTTAACTCACAAAACAGGCAATAGTGATATTCAAATATGAATAATAGGATCGACACTATGAAGGTCAACACACATGAAATAGGTCGACATAGCTAAGGTTGAGTCAGAAGGTTGACACAAGCAGGAGGTTGACATTAGGAAGGTCGATAGTCAAAAGTTCAACATGAGTTTTTCATATATTATTATATGCTCCAAATTTGGATACGGACACTGTATTGGTGTACCGCATCCCTTGGCATGGCTCGCTGAGCTTGCCATGCTTTGGGCACAGTGCCTCGCTGTGCTCAGTATATTTGGTAACTTTGCTCTGATATTGTGTAACCACTCGCCCTAACTGACATCAGATGAGCAAGATGTCCATAGTTCAAATTCAGTGCTTCATTTCACAATTATAACATTAATAGTAAGAATACTAATGGTCTGTGATTCTAGCAAATTCAATGATAAACGCTAACCTTGAACAGGTCAACCAAGATATGACTTCAAATCAATATGAAATATTTTCTTTGGAACAAGGGGTGAGATTTAATAGGATGAGAAATTCAGAAAGTGAGAGAATTGGTGAAAAATCTCCCTTTTTTTAAAGCGGCAATCATTTACACTTCAAAATCAAACTGGCCTAGCAGTGTAAATGATTGCCGCTTTAAAAAAACCTGGAGATTTCTTACCAAATCTCTCACTTTCTGAATTTCTCATCCTATTAAATCTCACCCATTGTATTTACTACATAAACAAATGTGCGTAAGTGTAAGTTGGCAACATCTTCACACTTGTTCCCATTCACATGTGCCACAACATGATATGGGTATGGTTTTACAGTCATTGTAACAACTTGCCTCTTACACAACATGCAATTATGCCGTCAAAGTTTCAATTCAAGTGTGAATATTTTCAAGACTATGTTTAGGCAATAATACAATTAATTGGGCACCTGGTCAGTGTATTTCGTACTGTAGCTGACCGATGGACATTTCCTCTATTCCTTCACATGAGAAGGAATGGAGAAAAGTCTCCTCCCCAACGATATCATAGGTCTGACAGGCATTTTATTTGCCTGTGTATGTCCAGCATAATGATGCAACAGAGGATCAAAGAAGGAGTTAGCAGTGCTGACATGCATTGTGTCTATCTCTAAACTAGGCCCAGTGTCTTTGAAACACTGACTGTCTGAGGACGCCTTATACAGTTTAAGTGTAATCAGCAGCAGAAACCATCTTATTTTCATTACAATGACAATTAGGTTAATGCAGGGGTTCCCAAACTATTTTGAATCACGGCACCCTAGAGTATCAGAATATTTTTCAGGGCACCCCTAGGCCAAAGTTTGTTACCAAGAATAATAAAAAAAACTAATTCAATGAAATAAGTTGTGCTTAAATATCATCCTTAGGTCCAGTTATGTGGTGGAACACGATTCACTTCTGTTTCCCCACATATTTTATAATTGGAAGCCCCAAGCACTGATTTTGCCTGTTTCATTGGCCATAAGTAATTTGAATTGGTTCTGGACCACCAACCTGAGGCACCCCTGCAAGTGCTCCGAGGCACCCCAGGGAGCCTAGGCGCACAGTTTGGGAACCACTGGGTTAATGTCAAATATTTTTGCGCACATGAAATGCCATTATTATGCAACTATGAAACATGCTCCAAAAGGAATTTGCAGACATAACTCCAATTGAAAAATGTAAATGCGCTGTATGACTAATGTCAGATAATCTGCAACATTAAATAAATGCATACTTTAATATTTGCATTTCCCTTGCTCATCCAAATCTGTGTAGAGACTGGGTTCCTGTTTCATTACATAGCAGGATAAATAAGACCATGATTTTACATCCATTGCAATGAAATAGAAATTGAAACACTAAATCCTACATTATTTAACCTTCAAAATCATGCTTTTTATTTAATTGCTTAATACTGGTGTCCTTGAAATCTGGTGTCCTACAACTGAAAATGAATTGAAAATGCCACTAAGAAGACATTAATTTTATTGTGAAATAATAATAATAATAATAATAATAATAATAATTATAATAATAATAATAATAATATAAACTGAAACCAAAAAAAATATGTAATTATATTTATAGATTTTTAGATATTTTCATTTTATTGGCTTTTGTGGAAACAAGTGTACAAATGTAGTTCTGCAATTGACAGCAAATAAATATGTACATAAATAGATAAGCCATCATAAATCAAATGAAATCTATCTTTTGGAAGTATTTTCACTGCTTATTAAAAATAAAAGAATAAAAGAATGTAAGTCTACATTGAGTCTGATTTTCAACAAGAAATAAATAGACATGAAATATCACTTATCTAGATTTAGATTAAGCTCCTAAAATATTCAGTGATGGAACAGAGATGTATATATTCATTGAAAATAAATAATAAGCAGGCAATCTGTTCAGCTACAGAGTGTTAGATATCAAGATTAAAAACAGCATTAATTATTTATGTACCATACTGACTAAAAGTATAAATATCCCCTGCCAGTTTCATCAAAACAAAATAAAATAATTGCACATCTGAAAGTATTCAAAATGAATATGAACACTTTGTAGATTAAAGACTTTATTTTCAATTAATATTTTTTTTTTTTTAATTTTCAATAGTTTAACATAATTCTTTGTTTTTCTCTTTACTTGACACCCAATCAGGAATGAAATTATTGGTTGCAGATGTAATCAAATTGCAGAGTTATCAATATTTAGTTTCTATTCCACAGGTATAGAAAGTACTGTCCTGAATTCTTGGGATGGAGTGTTTTGGATTAGTGGTTTTCTTACAAATGGAAGCGCCCTGCCTGAAATATATTAATTTACATTTAATATTTTATATTTACATTTCAAAATATTCATATATTTTATTTCTAACCTGCACTCTGACCTGCACTCTGATAGAGATCCAGACAGCATCATCTGTACTCTGCTGCTTGTTAGAAGCATCCAAAGAATATATAAACATGACAATGTTCCCTGAGCAATCCCATCCACGATTAGAGCAAAGGTTTATCCTTGTGAGACCTCCAAGCTTCAGTGTCATTAATTCGCTGTGTGAAAAGATGAGTAATGTATGACTGAATAATCAGCAGAATTTACTGTCATTAAAGAAATATCAAACAAACAGGAATGGATGCACTAAAAAATAACAGGAACAATAGTCCTCAACCTCTGGTAAATTATATGATCAAATAAATTTGTGTGTAACGTAAATGTAAGCTGTCTAAAGGTACACCTGGTAATTAGTATATGCATGCAGCAATTGTGGGTATAAGTTTATGCTAAGTTTATGCTACATAACACCCAACTGTCCTGATTTTGGAAGGACAGTAATGATTTTTGTGAACCAAACCCCATGCAGCCATGCAAATGGATGATTGGCATACTCATCCATTCACAGCCTTGGGTGCAGGCAGTACTATTTTTCTGGAAAAATAGGTTCAGGAACTCCAGGTCTGGGGGTGGATCAATTAAATAAAAAAATAAAAAAACATATATAATAGAGAGAGGGAGGGAGAGATAGATGTATATATTGTATTTAGAAACAAAGGCACTCACAGGTGACTTTAAAATAAAACTTATCTTATGGAAAGTACATTTTCAGTTCCTGATGATGGCATATTTAATTAGAGGTTCAGGAACTGAGTTCCTGCTGGTTCCTGCTGAAAAATAGCACTGGTTGCGGGGGAGAAATCATTCTATAGTCGGCGACCATCAAATTATTTCTTCAGTGCTCACAGATCTAAGACACCTCTATGTTGTCTCTGATTTGTAGGCATCCTGTGCGAGGACAGGGTGGGTAGCTAACATCTGCTGACATTGTCTTCCTGCCCGTGCCCCCCAACACCCATGCAGTGTGGGGGCAAGGAAGCTGATGGGCGTTTCCATATGCAAATTGCCTGGCTCACCTCACCACGCCCCTCCACACCCCCCCGCCCAGATTTCAGTGTGCAAGAGCTATGAACGCTCGCGCACAGCAGCTGCACATGTGCATAAAAGCCTATGTGTATGTGCAGTCGCAGAAAATCGGTCCCCTGTGAGAAGAGAAACTACATGCGGTCAAATATGACTATGATTGTACTACTGTTTGGTGTAATTGTAACTGGAGTTACTATTGTGTGACCACACTTCTTCCTTGCATTACTTACATACATTAAATTTAACTTTAATTTGGTGAGTGCCTCCCTTCGATTTTTTCTATATACTGTATTCTTTCTTTAACCCAGTGTCAGTACGGAAGAAAAATGTTACACTAGCAGTCAGGTTGGTCAAAATTACTCTTGAATATTTAACCCTTCATTTCTTTTTTCAAAGATTTGTAAATCTATTGTGGAAACGACACAATCTTTTCACATGAAATTAATGTGGAAAATCCAGTCCAGGGTTTAGAGCAGCAGCAGCAGCAAGAAAACTGATGTGATCAAAGTTGGGCTGATTAAGCAGCACCTGTGGCTTCCTAATAAAAGTGTTTCCAGGGCAAAGGGTCATTACTTTTGTTATTGGAATAGCAGCTGCCCAAGTGATAGGCTGGGGTGTGAGCTACGGTAGGGACCACTGGAGCTTTCTGTAGTTTGTACTATGCTGAAACATTGAAACATTGCTGTAACATTACTTGTTTGTGCTGTGTAACTAGACTTCATATTTATGCAGTGTATGTTATTCCTTGTCACAAGGGGAATGATCTAGGGGCACCAGATGGTAAATATAAAAACATGTGAGTGACAAATGTGCAAAAAAGAAAGAATGCTGCTTGTAAAACACTTCTCACTGTAGTCTTTGTATGGCATCTCCGCATGCAGTAAAATGGAGAGCTGGAGTAAAAAAAAAGTGAAAAAAAGGAAGAGGGGGGCGCCTACTTGGGACCGTATACGGGCGGATCAGGTTTTTTTTTTTCATCTGCGCATGCGTAGCTTTCGCAATGCGTAGGTGCGGCGACCTCACACCGCTCACGGACGGGTCTCTGCGAAAAAACCTGTCCGCAAGAGTACGGTCATTGTGTGCGGCATGGGGACGTTTTTAGGGGAGCGGCCGGAATAATGAGGAAAACTGGGTGTAAACATGGGCGTACATGGGGGTGTGCACCAAAAATGTACGGTGCTATAACCGCTCGATCGGCGAACACGCCGTGCATTTTAGCCTAAAAACAGGCAGACGCCAAAGATAGCTCCAGACCACCCCTAGAGATACCGCATGAGAGTGGATGCCTGGGTCTGCTAATTAACGCTGATTACTACACCTGAATGTAATAAGCAATGCTGCAGCCTATTAAGTGAAAACCACGATTTCACTACCTGCAAGCCACACACAGCCCTCAAACACATTGGAAGCATATCTTTCTACACTTCTCTACATGTAAAGGTTGGTTTAATTTTAGGTAAGATTCATTCTAAGACCTGCTTATATATGTCAAGGTAGTTACTTTATAACCATCTACACCCATTCAGTAAGTGTTTTTGTATACTTTAAAAAGCATTACACTCAATTCACAGAAGTCGACATGTGTCAACTTTTTCACTGTAACACCAACATAACTTTATTTAAAAGTAAAACCAATGTGGGGACACATAGATAGTGATTAAAATGCAACATTAGAACATAATAAATATACATGTAATGAGGGTTAAAATGTTGTTTTATTAGGGTGTTTATTAAGGTAGACAATTGAGTTAATAGAAAACAATTATTTAATAACAGTTTTTTTCTTTCTGCTGTCTACTTTTGGATGACCCAGCGCTTTTTTAGACTTAAAATATTAAAGACTAAACTGACCTCTTCCCAGGGGCGGATTTAGGAGTGAGTGCGCCCGTAGGCACAACAATAATGGCCGCCCCTCCCCCCCCCCTGCCTAAGTGTATTATTTGTATTGATTATTTATAAGCCCTCATTTGAGAGAATAGAATAAGTAGGACAGAATACAGGGACAATATTGTGCAGTTACTGGTACATTTCAGGCTGACAGCACCAACAGAAGCATCCAAGTGCCGCCCCCAAACATGTGCCGCCCCTAGGCACGTGCCTCACGTGCCTAATGGGAAATTCGGCACTGCCTCTTCCCACCCTCCTGCATAAAACCTGACCATCTCTCATCCTAACCTGTTTAAGCTCACTTCTTCGCCTTCTGTGTCACCCCAGTCTGTCTAACCCTCCCCTTTAGAATGTAAGCTCTCACGAGCAGGGCCCTCTCTCCTTATGTGCCTTTCTTAGAATATACAAACCTTTGCCACCCTGATAATTGCTTCAGTGTCCTGTCCCCTGGTGCAACTATCCATATTAACCATGTAATTGTCCTAAACTGTCTTGTACTGTAATTTGTTATGTGTTTTTGATTATAACTATGCTCTGTAAAGCGCTGCGGAATCTGTGTGCGCTAAATAAGAAACTGTTAATAAATAAATAAGGATACAATTCCATAGCATGGCAGTCCCATCAGTTTACTAGACGGTCCTGGTGGGGTGCAATTAGATATGAATGCTACTGGAGGTTGTGTGGGGGTCCTGAATATGATAAGCTTGCCTGAAGAGGTGAGTTTTCAGGGAACGCTTGAATTCTGGAGGCTAGAGGAGAGTATTAATGTGCATGGAAGGGCATAAGGTGGGTGCTGCCCGACAAAAATCTTGCAAGTGTAAGTGGGAGTGAGTAATGAGTGTGGATGAGAGACGCAGATCTTGTGCGGAGCGGAGAGGTCGGGTGGGGATATATTTTGAGATAAGCAAAGAGATATAAGTTGGTGTTGTCAGAGTGATAGCTTTATATGTAAGTAGAAGTATTTTATATTGGATGTGGTAATATACAGGCAACCAATGGATGGACTGTCAGAGCGGATCAGCAGGTCTAGCCAGGAAGATCATCCTCACAGCTGCATTCAAAATGGATTATAGTGGTGAGAGTCTTTTCTTCGGAAGACCGGTAAGTAGGACACTGCAATAATCAATGTGTGATATAATGAGTGCATGGATTAGAGTTTTTGCAGTGTCTTGTGTAAGGTACGGACATATGTAAAAGACAGGTGGTACTTATAGGTCAGGAGCCCTTATTCTCATCACTAACATTACCCCCTGTACAGTCAGCAGTGTGGATTTGCTAAGGTCTAGCAGCAGCTACAGCTCCCAGGACATTATGAAACAATGGTGCCAGAAAGAGAAATTAGCCATGCAGCCTATCACAGTTGATCTCTGCTGTGGTGATTTCATCTTCTAAAAGGGACCTCTGCTTCCTCACACTGAAAAATAACATAGTAGCACATATCTAACTTACACTACAAATTAGTGAGTGTGCATATTTTTCACTTTTTACCTATACCACCACTCTACTTACCCCTTTCTTTAATTCTTCCAGTGCTGCTCTTATTTTTTTCACAATTCTTTCCTATTTCTTTCCCTCCCACCATTTTCTTTCTATATTTCTACCTCTTCCCTTCTCTCTCCATCCAAGTCCATTTCTCTATTTCTCTGTGTGTTTCTTTCTCTCTTTTCCTTCCTCTCTCTTCCACTCACATTGGGCGGGATGTACCAAGCAGTTGCGGTACATCCCTGCACACATCACAATCATGCTAATCGCATATGTATTAACATATGTGATTAGTATTGCAAAAGGCAGCTCTTGTGATAAGAACTGCCCTTTGCAAAGCAGCAGGTGGGGGGGGGGGGGGTGAGAAGGTATCTGTGGCTCTCCCCCCTCGTGCTGTGCCCAGCTGCCTCCTGCTCAGATGTCTGCAGGGGCTGCCAGGTTCCACCTCCTCCTCCCTGCAGTTGAAAGATGTGCAGGGAGGAGGTCACTGGTCTGAGCAGCATCCTGCATGAGGGGGGGGGGGGGGGGGGTGGCATGGATCGGCGGTGGTTGCACTGGGGATGTGAAAAGAAGCCAATATTCTTTAGCTGGCATAAACTCTACTACATATGAAAATGCGGTCCAAACCCTGATAATGAGGTTTTTACTGCATTTTCAGTTTAGTACTTCCCATCCATTATCCTTCTCTTCTTTACCCTCTATCCTTCTCCCCATCTCTTTCACTCCATTTCTTTCTTTCTTTCTTTCTTTCTTTCTTTCTTTCTTTCTTTCTTTCTTTCCCTCTTTCTATTGCTTCCATTTCGATCATAAAGTATAAACAAGTCGGTTTAAGAACAAAAAATATTATGAAAAACTAATGTCAACCTTTTTCCATGCCAACCTTTTCTATGTTGACCTTTTGCATGTGTTGACCTTTTGAACACGTTAATATCAACATTTTGACTGTCGGCCATTCAAATTGTCATTCTACTCCCCTCTGAGTTAGGCCCATAATCTGGATTTAAGGCTGTAAACACAGTGTATTATTATAGTTGTCCACCTTTACTTTACTACACATTTGCATTAAGCTTTGTCTTTTACAAGATGTCTTATAATTTCTTCAAAAAGCGCTATGCACTACACAGCTATAGATGAGTTTGAGTACAGCTGAATAAGAAGTCAGTGTAATGTACATGTGATAATATAACATATGTGTTTGTTCATATGTGCCCATTACATAATATACTACATGCCATAATGCTCATTACACATTATGCCACACACCGTAGTGGGAAGTACACATTATGCAATACACCGTAATACCTATTACATATTTTATCACATGCCATAATGCAATTACATATTATTCCACACACCCTAATGTATTTTGCATATTAGGGGGTTAAAATGCTTGTTGCCATGGGATTAACCTGCTCTGCCAGGTGATACATGCTCTGCCAGGGGTTAAAATGCTCATTGCCATGGCTTTACATGCTTTGCCAGGGGTTAACATGCTCATTGTCATGGAGTTACAGTATATGCTCAGCCAGGGGTTACATGCTGACCTCCAGAGTTGGATATCAGCCCCAGCAGCATGCAGGGAGCAACCAGCCACCCACCTTCCACCTTGGAACACAGTGACCTGGACATGGGTGGGGAACCAGGTCTGGAACTGCTGGGCTGGATACATGGCACTGGCACCTGCTGCTGCTGGTAGCGGCTTGGATGGGAATGTGGGGACTGGGGCGGGCTGGATTCTGCAGAGTGGATGGTACTCCCGCGGGAGGTGGCCTCTCTCTGACCCAGTTCCTCCCAGCACCCAGGGACTACCTACCCTAAGTATCCTCCTTTTGCTGAGTCACGGTAAACTCTTAAGTCATGTGACTGGCTCTCAGCAGACCCTGTTGTCGGAGAGCAGAATAAATGCTCAGAAGGACCTCTGTGATGCTGCTGCCCCCACGTCCGCCTACATCCACACTCCCAATGCCGCTGCTCAACAGCTGATTCCGGCGCACTCAGACCCGGCGTACTCGCCACCAATTTTTTTTAAACTGTGTGCCCAGACCAGGGCCCCCCTGACAGGCCCAGGGCCGGGTAAACTGTACCTGCTCCCCCACTCTCGGCACCCCTGACCATGGTAGGGACAATCGTTCAGGGTGCAGTTCTCATCATGGGCGATATGTGTTTAGCTTTAAAGGTATCAAGAATGATAAAGCACCAGCCAATCAGCCCCTAACTACCATGTTACATGCTGGGTTTAAAAAAAATGACAGTTGGGAGCTGGTAGGTTAGTAATTATCATGCTTTATTCCATTGGAATCATCTTTGTGGTCCTTGTTGGAAAGAGCCTGTTCATATGATTTTTAAGACATTCTATTATACTGTATATACCTATCATTCCTAAATTATCTTATATTTTGTTCATGGAAAAATGACTTGTTTGCTCTAAATAGAGGGCTTTTGGATATGCTCATGCACGTGTTATACATAGGATCACATTGTGCATTTTTTTCCCACGAATGGCTTTTCATAATCGTGATGTAGACATTAATACCCATTTGCGGTAGGATGAAAGAACTGTCATCTGATATGATGCACTGTAGTCTTTTTTTTTATTGTTGTTTTATTTTTTTTAAAGAAATGTCCCAAAATTTTAGATTTTTAACAAAAATCGAAATATTATATGACATATATATATTTAAATATGATTTACTTTAGTTGTATTAAGAAATCAGAAAATGTGTTCATAAAATTATACTGAACAGGTTTAAATAAAGGTATTATATGCAAAAAATTATTATTTCGGTACTTATGTAGTATCTGGGCTGCCGATTTTTTGATTGTATGCCTTAAGTTAAGGCATACAATCAGATGCGATGCGATGCGATATCGCATCGCATCGCATCCGATATCGGATGCGATATCGGATGCGATGACCCGATTTTTCCATAGGAATCAATGTTAAAATGATTCCTATGGAAAAATGGGTCCTTTTCATACCCCTACTATCCAAGTGGGCATGGAGTTGGATATAAACCTGTGGCGAGCGTAGCGAGCCACCGAGCCCGAAGCGTGGCGAGCGAAGCGAGCCCCGCGAGGGGACGGTATTCGTCCCCTCGCGGGGCTCGCTTCGCTCGCCACGCTTCGGGCTCGGTGGCTCGCTACGCTCGCCACAGGTTTATATCCAACTCCATGCCCACTTGGATAGTAGGGGTATGAAAAGGACCCATTTTTCCCATTGAATTCCATGTTAAAATGGACTCAGTCCATTTTAACATTGATTCCTATGGAAAAATCGGGTCATCGCATCGCATCGCATCGCATCGAATCGCATGGTCGCATGCGATGCGATGCGATCTCCCGATCCGACCCGATTTAGAAATCGGCAGCCCAGTTACTACATAAGTACCATTATTTCAAATGTTTACATTTTTGATAATTTTTAATAAAATTTGGAAGTGAGTAGAATAAGACATACTAACTTAAGTCAATTGTTGTGCAAACCTATGTATAGTTGCAATGTTGACACATTTATTTAAATTCAATGAAAAAGTGAGAACAAAATATTGCAAAATATTTATGAAAAAAGTACTAAACATTTAAAAATATTTAAATTATATTAGTTTTTAACATGATTATTACATTAGTGTGTAATTCTGTATAGTACATTATGTGTAATGCCCGGTACACACCAGGGCGACCTGCTCACGAAGCACATCGTGAGCGGGTCACCTAACCCGCTCACAATCACGCGGAGCGCACGACCCGCTCACGATGTGCACCGTGAGCAGGTTATGAACCGATCGCGACCCGCACCCGGGTGTATGGTCGTTTTCAGATCCTACCTGCTGCCTTAGGATCTGAATAACGACCGACCGACCCGTGGGACCGCGCATCGGATCGGATCAGAACAGGCAAAAAAGGGCCCAATCTACCTACAATCTACATCCAATCGATCGGGGTTGGATCTAGATTGATGGGATTGGGCCCTTGTCGTTGTGGTGTGTACCCTGCATTAGAGTCACAAACACATCTCTGTCATTATGACTTTTGAACTTGTATTAAATTTATTTTCCCAAGGATATTAAAGATATAGAAAATTAAAAGACAAATCAAATACTACCTCCTGGAGATATACTGATTTTTTAATATCCAAGAGTTTTTGTGGTTATACTGATAATTTGATTCTCATTATGATGTTGTAAATAAAATATGATTGCTATGCCACGCATGATTTATGAACAACATTTTCAACTGTAGCTTCCAAAGATGAAAGTGAGCAATTCCATCTCATGCAAATGTCTCCAGGGCTATGAGGAGTTGGCTGTAAAAACTCATGGGAAAGCTGACCTTTTTTATGCACATCATTTGTATGCATGTTCATCTTTCTTTAGTGCTGCTAATGGCAAAATACATATTAAAAAAGACATGGCACATGACAGTATCAATTTGCTTATTTTCTATACCCAAAATGGATGTTAATTGTTTTTACAGTCTCTGACAGATGTTTCACACATTTTTAATGATTTCTTTCAAAATATATTGTGTTTATCTGTTATACACAAACTACTAAATAGCCCCAATCATAGTAATGCCATGGTATAATAATTACAGCAAATGATTGCTGTACTTCTGTATTATGCTTATTTTCTAATATTTAGTCTGACATGATTTTGAATTGCATTTAGTAATGCTTATATTAGCTACTTAACTGGCTAATATTTTTTTTAAAGCCCAGCAAATAACTAGATAATATATATATATTTTTTTAAAGTTCAGCTATTTACTTTTTTTTTAAGGTCAAGAACATTTTTAAAACATGCACATTTATTAAAAAATATTTGTTTTTTAAACATAGAATACCATAAAAACAGTAATTTGTATTGTATGCAGTCAGTGGCGTAACTACCGAGGATGCAAGGGGTGCAGCTGCTATGGGGCCCGAGCTGTTTCTAGGGCCCGCTGCTCCCCCTGCACCCAATTCAGCCTGCTCCCTAAGCCACCAGATCAGCCTAGAGCCCCCAGTGCCCCAACCAAACATAATCATCTGTCGCTGCAGGAACTATAGCCAGACATCCACTGTGATGCAGGACAGGTTACAGTACCAGCACGCTGCACACCGGCTCCTCCTCTCATCTCCTCATCTGCACTGCAGTACCTGGCTGTCACGTCACCCTCAGTCTCCAGGCCCACAGCTGCCCCGCTCGCCAGTTTTCCGGCTCCAGACTCCACTGCTGCCTCTCCATAAGCAGTGTGTGCTCCTCCTTCATGGCTCCTTCTAGCTCCCGGCTCCTTGCACTGTGTGAGACACTGTGGTGTCTCCACACCGGAACCACCATCTGGCTCTCGGCAGCTGTGACATGGCAGGTGGCAGTGGTTCCAGAACACTTCTCCCCAGACATCACACCAGGCTTCCTGACCCCCGCTGGTGAGTGAGCTTTCAGGAGGGAAGTGGGGAGTGGTGCAGCTATTAGATCTTTCTCTCTTTTTACACCTATACAGCAAATTGCAGGGGGGGGGCTTTCAAAACTTTGCTATGGGGCCCATAAGGGTCTAGTTACGCCCCTGTATACAGGTGTTTCTGCAGTTATCTTACACACAATGCATATTGCTCACGGTAATATACTGTAGCAGGGGCAAGCAGTCCATGAATGGGAGTATATTTTCTGCAAACCATTTACTTATAGCCGCTGGGAATGTGCAACTGATTGAAGCACAACAAAGCACACACGTGCATATACATTGCATGTACGATTAGGAGGGACACATCTGTACTGTCCTATGAATGTACTGTAACTGAAGGTCCCATATTATTATTAATCAATACATGATTACCATTATCAAAATGATCCATGAAAGCAGGGATTTTTTCCTTTGACATTTATTTATATCACTCTTTTACAATGTACCAATAAACTGATAGATTTTGTTTAATGATCATATCAAGGAGAAAACTCCTTTAGAGGATGAGGTTCTAAGTTCAGCTACTCCTCTCTGACTGTCAGGTGTACATAAGCTGGTAGAGGTGCTGCTGACTACATTTTCCTTGCAGTTGTTCCTCTTTATAACTGCTGAGTATGCACAGCGGGAGCATCTGACAGTTTATTTCAGCCTCAACTGACAGTGGGGGCACAGTTCGCCTTACCAACCTCTCTGGAAATCAGAGATTGGCACACTCTGGAGACATAGTCTAATGTGCAGGGGACCCACACCCAGCTGGCTTTCCTGTCTGGTTACATCATTTGTAACAATACTAACCTTGGCTTACTTGAAAGAATTTTCCTGTGCTGATTGTGCAGACATCTCTAAGGCTGCCTCATAATGTGTTTTATTTACTAAATTTCTCATTTTTCATAATTGCATGTTTTCATTAGGCTGCATTACATTTATTTCAATGCTTTTGCAACAGATGGAGCCACTCTCATCTGAGAGGCCCCTGTCACACCGATCCGCCGGCTGGCAGAGTTATATGTGTAATCGGTCCTTACTTCAGTAGTCATAGTCATGTGACCATGCTTCATTGTTCAGGAAGTTTGATCCCCTGGTCCATATTTTCTCCCTCCCCTCACCTTTTTCATCCTTTTCTTCCCTTTCCCCCTGTGCTACAATGTCCTGGTCACACCATTGTGAATTATACTTTTCGTTTATTCTCCCTACTAGAGTCTATAGATAAATTGCTCTCCTTTCTCTTGCATTAAACTTGGTTGGTATATGCATTTTTCCACTGGTTCCCTGAGTAATAACCAATATATGGATAGGCACTTGTAATGTAGCATGGCAATAAGCCTAAGATAGCTTATACCAAACTTATAATGAGTAAATCTAGTGGAAGTACTGGTGCTCCTGACTTATCTTCCTATTCTATATCAATCCTCTCTCATTGCACTGCTAACTGGATTCTGGGAAGTATCAAATACACTATTACACATTGGGCTCCAGCCTGTTTCAGACGATCTCTCTCAATGCTCTATTCCTTAAAGAAAATCCCTTATTCCTCCACAGATACTTAACCACCCTCTCTTCCATGATGCATTTTTTGCCTTGGTTAAACTTCACAAGAATTTAGGATGTGACTATACTGCCACCCCCTATGTCTCTTCATGGGGAAATCCCTCCTTTGCACCAACCCTGTCCAACTGTCTCTTCCTTCAGTGGTGGGAGAAGGGACTTTGTGTGTCGAACCATATATTTGACCCATGTGGCCATGTCAAGTCATTCCAAGTATTGGAAGACGCCTTTGCCTTGCCTAACTCCCACTTCTTTATGTTTCTTCAGACACACCAATACACAGTCAATGCCCATAGAAAAGCTATTACACAAGTGCAAAACTCACCTGTACAAGTTGAAGCATGTACTGTTTATGACCTTATTGTTGATCTTCCTTCGAAGAATTATCTCCTTCATCTTACTGATGCATGGAAAAAAGCTATCCCAGATGTCCTTACTAGTGACATGTTACCATTATGCCCCCATGTTATGGCTGTTGGGATGTGTTTATCTACAAGAGGTGCATTAAAAAACTATCCAGAGAGCCTAAGTGTTGACTTCTATCCATCCATCCACGCCTACTTCGATTCAATCGTGGATGTGGTTTGGTTCCCAGATTAGGGAATTCAAGGCCGGGTTCTAGAATTGCTTGTGGTGAAGAGAGCTGTCCCCTTACAATCTATATTCCCTTCCACATACACACTCACATATAGAGATTCTAGGGTTAAATTTATGGGGAGCCAATAAACCTACCAGTATATTTTTGGATTTTGGGAGGAAACTGGAGTGCCCGGAGGAAACCCACACAAGCACTGGGAGAATATACTTATAAAGCCATGGTGGGAATCAAATCCATGACCTCAGTGCTGTGATAAAAAAAAAACAGGCAATAAGCTCCTAGCTGACATTTTTTAAACATAGCCTGTAACATAACAGTAAGAAGCTGATTGGAGCCTTCCGCAGTCCAATTTACTAATTGTTATGCTATCCTTTAATTTGTTAATTTACCCACTCCAGGCACCAGATTGGCATTTTCCCCACCTCTCCCTACACTTACGGAGATTACCTCCAACTTAACTTACCCACAGGTCCCCCAAACATATGCGACTTCCTTGCTAACCCCAATATCATCGGAATAAGTCACACTAGCTATTAGCCATATGCAACCTTTAAAAGCCCCAGGTCCAGATGGACACAAAATTGAATGTTTTAAAATTTATTTAGCAGCTGCATTTTATCATATGTTGAATTATAACTCAATCCCTCTTTACTTTAATTCGGCCATTATCAAACTAATCCCTAAACCCGGCAGAGACCTCTCATCCCCTAACTCGTATCGCCCAATTTCTTTATTAAATCTGGATTATAAGATGCTAACCAAAATTCTAACAGAAAGTATCAAGAATATTCTCCCAATAGTCATCCACCGTGATCAAACAGGTTTTATTTCAGGTCGCCACTCAGTAATTAATGAACACAGAGTTATTTCTGTAATACAACACATCTCCACCTCCTCTTCTACCGTTAGCAAGGTTATCTTAGCCTTAGATGCCGAAAAGGCATTTGATATGATACTCTGGCCCCATCTTTACCACACTCTTCAACAGTTAGGATTCCCCCCTCAATTAATTTATATCAATAAGGCCCTATACACAGGCTCCGCATCACAGGTTTACTGTAACGGTCATCTGTCGAAACCCTTTCCAATCGCATGGGGCACGATACAGGGATGTCCCCTCTCCCCGCTCCTGTTTGCCATGGCCATTGAGCCTTTGGCCATGGCAATAAGACTCCACCCTTTCATTTAGGCTATTGCTATTAAGAACACTGTCCTTAAAGTATCATTCTTCGCAGATGATATGCTGCTTTTCAATTCAGACCCAGCCACCAGTGTACCTGTGATCATGGACCTGATTCATAAGTTTGGCAAATTGTCAGGCTACAAAATAAATGTTGATAAATTGGAACTGTTACCTATAACTCCACTCCGAAAATCCCTCCTAAACTCTTCTATATTATCCTCCTTCAAAATATTATTAGATACAATTAAATACCTGGACATCTACATACCGTCCCGCTTCCCAGACCTTTATAAGATCAATTTCTCTCCTGTGCTGGCAAAGACAGGTACTGCAGTTAACAATTGGATTAATCTCCCACTCTCTAAATTAGGGTGTATAGCTGTAGTTAAGAACATTTTATTCCCTAAAATATTTTACTTAATACAAATGCTCCCTATTAGCATTTCCAAAGCTGATTTTATGCACTATGGTAAAATCATCTCGACATTTACCTGGTCAGGGAAAAAAGCAAGATTTTCTATATCAAAATTACAACTCCCCAGATCCGTCGGAGGTATGCAACTGTAAAACCTAGAACATTATACTATATCAGTTTTCTTTCTCTATATAAATGATTGGCTCCTAGGCTCCACCAAATACACTTGCCCTCAAATTGATCAAGCCCTTCTAAATCTATTTTCCCCAGCTGGCCTTCTTGGTTCTAAAGTTAAAGATATCCCTCCAGAAATATTTCATAACATCATATTTCATGATACATACATGGCATGGATTGCATTGAATAAAAAACTACCTAGAGACCACCAAAGTTCCCCTTATGCTCCGATATGGGGTATCCCGGCATTTCCACCCTCATTACTCCCTCTACTCCAGCTGGAAAGAAAAGGGCCTTTCAAATATTTCCAAAGTTTTTGACCATGGGGGTCAGCTATGTCCGTTCTCTGCCATCCATGAAAGATATGTTATACCTTCTCAACAATTTTTTTTATGTATTTGCAACTCCGATATTATATTTTATCTTTAAAGATATCATGCTATACCCCAAACTCACCAGACATCCTTAATACACTATTCCGGCAACTTCTTATCAAACTTATCATACTAAGGACTAATACTGTCAACTGATTACTTCAAATTCCTCTACCAATTGGTCCACCATCATCGCTCCATGGACTCCTTTCATACCAACTATTATGGAAGTCACAAATCTGCACAAATCCTACTTCACAGCATTCAAGCACTTCAAATCAGCCTACCTTCAAGAGGTTCATTTCCGTTTCCTACATAGAGCTTACATCTCACCTGCACAAAGAAAACATTGGGTAAGAGAGGAGACCGGTACTTGCCAAAAATGCCACATTCCAACATTGCATCTGGGATTGCGGCAAAATAAAATGATTCTTGTGTATAGGGCCTTATTCTAGTTCACTCTTTCTGACAAAATCCTTCTTAGATGGACAAAACCATGTGCACTGCAGGTGGGGCAGATGTAACTTGTGCAGAGAGAATTAGATTTGGGTGGGGTTTTACTTAAAAGTGAGATCTATATTGCAGTGTAAAAATAAAGCAGCCAATATTTACCCTGCACAGAAACAAAATAACTCCCCCAAATCTAATGCTCTCTGCACATTTTACATCTGCCCCCCTGCAGTGCACATGGTTTTGTCTTTCCCTTTTTAAATTTCCATATAACACTAGTATACTAACCTGATATTTCTCTCCGCACTCTTGGTATATACTAATACACAGATATGGTCAACTTAATTTATCTGCTTATTCCCCCACTCTGTCTCCCTCTCCTCAGTTTTTTACAATCATTGGTGCCAATCTCCTATCCTCCCCCCATCCTCACCTGATTCCCCACCTCCCCCACCCCCTTTAACATTCCCCACTAATCCCCCTCCTTCCCCCTCCCACTTTTTTCCCCCTTCATCCACCTGAAAAATTTCTTACAGTAGTTAATTATTACATTACTTGTTATTTATGTGTATCCATTCAATCTGTGTATTATTACCAGTGTTACTACTTTAGATCTAGATTGAGGTCCCAACTGGTCCAAAGGCAAGTCCTCTCTAGTGTGTGGTGGTTGCTGGAAATATTACGAAGTTCTGGAAAGTCCAAACATCTGGGTCTTTGATAAAGCTACATGTAGCAAAATGCATTAGGTGTTATTTGTACAACACTAAAGGACTACTATTTCCAGCTACTACTGGATCAACCCAGATGTTTGGACTTTCCAGAACTTGGTAATAATTCCAGGAACCACAGCACTAGAGAAGACTTGCCTTGGACCATTAGGACCTCACACCAGGTCTTTTCCTCCAAATGCTTCTTTTACTCCTTGCTGTGAGTAATAGAGAAGACACAAGGTAGTAGGACACTCTGGAACATACAGTAACTCCATACCTTTCCTACAGTGGCCGATTTTGTTTCACCGTTATTAATAATGAGGATGCTTACCTTCAGAATCATTGGGGACTTTGTTCCTTAATTCTTTCTACAGAAGTGAAAAACTATGGTAATGTGCACATATACAAATATGCGCATGTGCAAACCCCATGTGCAAATGCATTTGGTGAGTATCACACTTGCCAAGGTGTTTGCACTATCAGGGGAGGAAAATGGTTGGACAGGGGGCTGGTTCAAGGGAACACCCAGTGTCCCCATAAAAATGCTGGGCGTTCCCCTGTTTGCTAGGGTGCAAACATACACAGCCTAGCAAACAGGTGTAAATCAGAACCTTAGCTCGGTAGGTTATCAAAACATAATACATTTAAGATGAATTACAATAATGTGCACATACTGTTTCTGTATAAGACACTTTGGGGCAGATGTATCATAGCGGCGCGATAAGCGCCGCTATGATACTTCCTGCTTCGCCTCAATAGCGAGGCGAAGCAGAAAGGGACATCGACAAGATGTATTAACATCTTGTCTGCCGAAGCTGGGGAACGTTAACTCCCCCCTCCGGCGATGTCCCTTTCTGGAGATAGCACATCAGTTAATACTGATGCGCTATCTCCTGTCCCCCGGCCGGCCGCACTGGGCATGCACGGGATCTCGCTGTTCACGCGAGATCCCCAGCGCAGCCCAGACCTAACAGCAGGGACAGCGCTGTCCCTGCTGTTTAGATAGGGCTTCGCCAGCCTGATGCTGGCGAAGCCAAAGCAGGCTTCATGCGGAACGGTCAGCAATGCTGACCGTTCATACATTCGGCCTGCTATCATTTTGATAGCAGCGCCGATATGGACAGGGGACCATAGCGCCCCTGTCCATTACCGCATCCCGGCTCTATCATACATGGGGGAGAAGCAGTATCAGTGCACATAACGTGCGCTGATACCCTTCTCCCCCAAAACGATGGATAATACATCTGCCCCATTGACTTATACTGGAGGAGATATTTCAGGTAGAATGTTGCTATGGGCAACCAATCAGATACTATCTATTATCTTCTAGAACAGGGGTAGCTAACTCCAGTATTCGAGAGCTACCAACAGTTAACATTTTCTAGGTATCCTCACAGAATCATAAGTGAAGTAATTAGCTCCACCTGTGGATCATTTATAATGTGTCAGTCAGTAATGAGTGCACCTGTATACCTGTGAGTTGTTCTAGAAAATGTGAACTGTTGGTAGCTCACGAGGACTGGAGTTGGCTACCACTGTTCTACAAGGTGCTAAATAAAAATAAGTATATTCTGATTGGTTGCCCATAGCAAAATCCAATGTGAAAAATAACTCCCATCTTAGTAAATTTCCCCCTATGTTTTGTTCAAATCACTGATTTTCTGCACATCTGATGAAGGGTTTATAGAAGTGATTGTTTTTAAGGAAAAAATCTAGGCTTTAAATCCTGCTGTAAAATGCTGACAATTATCAGGTTAAACGAATCACTACAAACTTACATTTCCATCAGTCTTATTTGTATGAAATGATAATTATGGGCCGTATTCTAGTTCACTCTTTCTGACAAAATCCTTCTTAGATGGACAAAACCATGTGCACTGCAGGTGGGGCAGATGTAACTTGTGCAGAGAGAATTAGATTTGGGTGGGGTTTTACTTAAAAGTGAGATCTATATTGCAGTGTAAAAATAAAGCAGCCAGTATTTACCCTGCACAGAAACAAAATAACTCCCCCAAATCCAATGCTCTCTGCACATTTTACATCTGCCCCCCTGCAACATGGTTTTGTCTTTCCCTTTTTAAATTTCCATATAACACTAGTATACTAACCTGATATTTCTCTCTGCACTCTTGGTATATACTAATACACAGATATGGTCAACTTAATTTATCTGCTTATTCCCCCTCTCTGTCTCCCTCTCCTCAGTTTTTTACAATCATTGGTGCCAATCTCCTATCCTCGCCCCATCCTCACCTGATTCCCCACCTCCCCCACCCCCTTTACATTCCCCACGAATCCCCCTCCTCCCCGCTCCCACTTCTTTCCCCCTTCATCCACCTGAAAAATTTCTTACAGTAGTTAATTATTACATTACTTGTTATTTATGTGTATCCATTCAATCTGTGTATTATTACCAGTGTTACTACTTTCCGCTGTTTCTGCCTGTTTCCAGGGAGGTAGACAACCTCCTGCTGAATCATCACTATTCATAGATTTCAGTTCTTGTACCTTATGATCCTGTTTCCTATGACTAGCATATATAAGATGTGAATGGTAATTGTATATGTTCTCATTTATTCAGTGGCATAAGTTAGTCCATGTAGCCCGGAGGCAAGATAAAAGTTAGTGCCCCCCCCCATAACTAGATAGCCAGAGAGAGGGAAAATGAGAGAGAGAGGGAGAGAGAGAGAGAATAAATGAATTATGGAGAAAGAGAGAAACAAGAGTGTCAGAGAAAGAAAGAATGTTAGGGAGAGAGAGGCTTTCATAGACTCACCCTTACTGTCCGCTGCTGCAGCGCCTCCTACTCAGATCCTGGATCTTAGTTGGAGTAAACTATCTCCTGCCCAACTCCCGGCTCTTCGCCACTGTCTCACTGTGACATTGTTGGCTGACTGGCTTGCTCAGCCTCAGGCAGGCCGACTTCCGCTCGAGCTAGGTGACAGGGAGGAGCGGTGATGTTGCCGCGGCTGCTTACGCACACACAAGTGTACAGGGGATGGGGGCCGCCCGCCCGCACCACTTCCACTGCACACACTGCACACAAGGGTACGGGGAGGGGGGCTGCCCATCCGCCCACACCACTGCTCGCCACACAAGGTTACAGGGATGGGGTCGCCGCCCACACCACTACCACTGCACACAAGGGTAAAGGGAGGGGGGGCACCTGTCCGCCCACACCATTGGTCGCCACACAAGGTTACGGGGAGGGGGGCCGCACGAATGCACAAGGCTACAGGGGAGGGGAGCTGCACGAATGCACAAGGCTACAGGGGAGGGGAGCCCGCGGTGTGCTGAAATTGCATAACATAGCCGCATGCCGCTGAATAAGATAAGTGTAGCAGCGGCTATGTTATGCAACAGAACGCGGGCCCCCCTCCCCCGCAGCATTGTGCGCACCGGTGCGGAAGACCTCTTAAAATGTTCCGGTGTACGACAGAGTCCCCCAATGTAATTGATTTGACAGGGAACCTTGAGTCTCTTCATCACAGCCGTGCAGTGGCAGAACATTGGAGGCAATTGAGCCAGTGCCCCCTTTAAGCCTGGCGCCCAGCGGCAGATGACTCCATTGCCTCCGGGAGTTCCGCCACTGCATTTATTCAACATTGTTATGTTTATTGATAAACTCAATAAAAAATGGTAAAAAAAAAAATAGCAGTTTTTTTTTACCACTCTCCACTTCACTTTTTAAACTTTATGCATCTGGCCCTATATCCGATTAAAATCATTCTATGAAAAAACTTCATTTTATTGTCTCAACTTTTATAGTAATTAGTTTTAGTTGATTTTTCATTTAAAAAATAATACACCTCCCTTATTAGTTTTATGTATTAAAAATTTATTTTTCAATTCACATTTGATGTAGTGAAAAGTTAACAATGGCTACTGGATAATATTTCATATATGTATTTAAAAAAATTCAAAACCAAACACTGCACTCTTATATTTTCCTCTGCCTTACACTCCCCTGCGCTTGAACCAAATATCACAAATGATCTCCAATGTGTATGTAAAAAAAATAATAGTTTTCTAAAAAGGATATGAATACATATTACAAAAATGCCAAGCATGTATTTAGATAAGTGCATCAAATGCATATATTTGTATTATATTTAATAGACGATCAACCTCATTTAATATTCTTTTTCATTTACTAGTTCATTGTCTTTAAATGGGAATTATCTGCAACCTACGGAAATAAATAAGATATAAATCCATTGAGATAGTGCAGATACATTGTGATGCCTGGGATCCTTATGAATTTCCATCAGCTTTCATATTGACTTCCAAAAGTGCACTGTATATTCTTTCCAGGGCTCATTGCCTCTTCATTGATTTGGAGTGGCAGACAAAATAGATTGGTTTGGAAATTTCTAAAAGGTCATAAAAAGAATATTCATGAATTCCATTAACGTTTATTCTACTTTACTGGTAAAATGAATAAAACGTATGTAACAGTTTTAGACTTTTTTGTTCAGATTTAATACTGTATTGCATTTGCCATATCCTTTATTTCTAAAACACAATTTAGCATGCAACAAAAAAAAATGCAATTTAAAAATTATATAATGTAACATTTTGTTTTTAATATGCTACTTTATATATACTGAATAAGTTTGGTATTTTGTAAAATGTAGTAATTAATATGTTTAGTCACATAAGGGGTTATTTTGGTTCACTCTTTCTGACAAATTCCTTCTTAGATGGACTAAACCAGGCATGTCCAACGTTGGCCCTCCAGATGTTGTGAAACTACACAGCCCAGCATGCTTTGCCACAGTTTTGCTATTAGAGAATGCTAAAACTATTGCAAAGCATGCTGGGATGTGTAGTTTCACAACATCTGGAGGGCCAACGTTGGACATACTTGGACTAAACCATGTGCACTGCAGGTGGGGCAGATGTAACTTGTGCTGAGAGAATTAGATTTGGGTGGGGTTTTACTTCAAAGTGAGATCTATATTGCAGTGTAAAAATAAAGCAGCCAGTATTTACCCTGCAAAGAAACAAAATAACTCACCCAAATCTAATTCTCTCTGCACAAGTTACATCTGCCCCACCTGCAGTGCACATGGTTTTGTCCATCTAAGAAGGATTTTGTCAGAAAGAGTGAACTAGAATAAGGACCATAATTATAATTTCATACAAATAAGACTTATGGAAATGTAAGTTTGTAGTGATTTGTTTAACCTGATAATTGTCAGCATTTTACAGCAGGATTTAAAGCCTAGATTTTTTCCTTAAAAACAATCACTTCTATAAACCCTTCATCAGATGTTGCAGAAAATCAGTGATTTGAACAAAACATAGGGGGAAATTTACTAAGATGGGAGTTATTTTTCACATTGGATTTTGCTATGGGCAACCAATCAGAATATAGCACCTTGTAGAACAGTGGTAGCCAACTCCAGTCCTCATGAGCTACCAACAGTTCACATTTTCTAGAACAACTCACAGGTATACAGGTGCACTCATTACTGACTGACACATTATAAATGATCCACAGGTGGAGCTAATTACTTCACTTATGATTCTGTGAGGAGACCTAGAAAATGTTAACTGTTGGTAGCTCTCGAATACTGGAGTTGGCTACCCCTGTTCTAGAAGATAATAGATAGTATCTGATTGGTTGCCCATAACAACATTCTACCTGAAATAGAACTCCCATCTTAGTAATTTCCCCTCATTGTCTTCATTACATTTCCAACAACACATTCACTTTAGGCATTTAGGGATTTATAAAAATAATGATTGTATATCACATACCCTATACTAGATATCTCCTCCAGTATAAGTCAATGTGTCTTATACAGAAACAGTATGTGCACATTATTGTAATTCATCTTAAATGTATTATGTTTTGATAACCTACCGAGCTAAGGTTCTGATTTACACCTGTTTAGTAGGCTGTGTATGTTTGCACCCTAGCAAACAGGGGAACGCCCAGCATTTTTATGGGGACACTGGGTGTTCCCTTGAACAAGCCCCCTGTCCAACCATTTTTCTCCCCTGATAGTGCAAACACCTCGGCAAGTGTGATACTCATAAAATGCATTTGCACATGGGGTTTGCACATGTGCATATTTGTATATGTGCACATTACCATAGTTTTTCACTTCTGGAGAAAGAATTAAGGAACAAAGTCCCCAATGATTCTGAAGGTAAGCATCCTCATTATTAATAACGGTGAAACAAAATCGGCCACTGTAGGAAAGGTATGGAGTTACTGTATGTTCCAGAGTGTCCTACTAACTTGTGTCTTCTCTATTACTCACAGCAAGGAGTAAGAAGCATTTGGAGGAAAAGACCTGGAGTGAGGTCCTAATGATCCAAGGCAAGTCTTCTCTAGTGCTGTGGTTGCTGGAATTATTACCAAGTTCTGGAAAGTCCAAACATCTGGGTTGATCCAGTAGTAGCTGGAAATAGTAGTCCTTTAGTGTTGTACAAATAACACCTAATGCATTTTGCTACATGCCTGTAGCTTTATCAAAGACCCAGATGTTTGGACTTTCCAGAACTTCGTAATATTTCCAGCAACCACCACACACTAGAGAGGACTTGCCTTTGGACCAGTTGGGACCTCAATCTAGATCATTTTCCTCCAGCTGCTGACTACTCCTTGCCATTAGTAATAGAGAGGACACCTTTTAGAAGGACCCTCTGGAACATAATTCCATACTGTGCCTTTACTCAGCGGCAGATATTGTTGCAAAATTATTAATAGTGAGGCTACTTGCCATCTGAATCATTTTGGACTTTGTTCCTTAATTCTTCCTCAAGCGGTGGATTATATGGTAATGTGCACTTACCTTCCAGTAAAACAAGTTCCAAGATTCATCTGCTTTCCAACACCTGTCAGCCATTTTTAATCCATATTGTTCTTTCTTTTTTCTTTTTTTATTAATTTCTCTTTCAATTTTATTTTTGTGTATACAGTATGTGTTATATGCAGTGGCGGCTCATATCTTATGGCAGTATGGGGGCTGCTACTGGCTTACACTCGCCCCCTGCTGATGCCTGTCCTCCTGATTGTTGCCACAGGCACAGTGTTCCCGGCACCTGTACTTTGATGACAGGCACCGGGACTGACATATTTTCAGTACTGACCTCTGTACTGCGCATGCAGCCAGCTTCTATGGGCTGCTTTGGCAACAACCCGTAGAAGAGAAATCATGGTCACGGTGCCTGTTTAATGTTAATGCAGATAGGTGCTGGGAACGGCTCATGTGCAGTACCAATGTAGGTACTGTGCAGGCAGGCAAGATCAAGTTTGTTTGATCCTTTTGCCTTTTTTACATTTAGAAACAATGCCCAGTTGCATGTAGAAATATTTGAACTTCAAATTAACAGCCTTAAAAAATTAGAAAAGGTACACATTTATTTGCCACCAGTTGAGAATATATTGACAATAAATTTTATGATTTCAATACTTCAGTGTTTAATATAAAATATTCAAGAAAAAATACAAAGTAGAAAATTCTATTGAACATACTGTAAGTGTAAAAGAGGCTTGAAATAAATCACAAGACAATAATTGTTAACAATATGTTTCCAGGTAGTGTCGATTTAAATGAATATATTCCAGTAAGCTATTGTACTTATCTATATGGATTATGTAATTAAAAAATATTAACATGACTAAGGTTATGAGACATATTTAAACAAGACAAATCATTGAGTAGTGAATTCCTCAGTTACATGATCAATACACCATTCCATTACAAAAGCAAACATTGTTCTACTCAAAATTATTTTACCTTGAATTCATTTAACGAATTCAGATAATGAGAACATATTGATTTTTCTGATAATTAGCATAGATATATATTTCTATAGATCAATATACATATATTACAGTTCTCAAGGAAAACTACACTATGACAATTTAATAAATAAAGTTTGCATTTTTGCTTACAGCAATTTTGTATTAAAAAAAAAAACTTTCTGATACATACATTACAGTCCATGTTTTGGTAATAAATATTTGCCCAATAGATTTGTAGTATTTCTTGTCCTTTGTTTTTATGTTTTTACCTATTTTGTCTACTTGTACTACATGTACAGATGGAGTTCCTCTTATACAGCTGGCAGATGGCCATAAAATCGCCAGCCGCCAGCCTCCGCTAGCCCCCACCATCCGCATGGGGGAATGCATGCATGAGATGATCGCACCTTATTGTAATTGAGCTTTCTGCCACCTCCCCGTCACTACCTGCCGGTCACCGCCACCTCCTTGCACCCCCCCCCCCTAACCCTGCCCATCTCCCTGAAGCGGAGACAGACAGGGTTTTTTCTTTGCACAAATTATATTTTTGCACCTAGGCTCACTACCCATAAGATTTGCCACTGCCCATTTTGATTCACTGCAGATCACTGTGGTGCCATGAAAAACAACAATAATAATAATAATGCAGGGAGAAATTATATCACCTAAAACTAGTGCACATATTAGGAGAAACAAAAGTCGAAACTTGAGAACAAAAGAAGAAGGAAAGAGAAAAATATGGAAGGGGCAAATAAAAAAAAAGAAAAAGGGAGGAAAGAGAAAGAAAGCCAAAACAAAAAAGGACGAGGCCTAATCTGGCAATTCTGTGTGTGAATGCGTACAGAAGTCCAGCACTGTACTTCTGTACGCATTCACACACAGAATTGCTGTCAGCACTCAGCTCTAGCCGTCATCCAACACTATGCATCTAACATATTATTACTGCTAATTTTAACAATTGAATTGGATTAGAATATTCAACTTTTAAGATTATTTTTGATGTAATCATTTTAATTGACTATTGATATCTGATACACATCAGAAGAGAGATTTAGTATTCTTTAAAAAAAGATTAAATAAATAATTTTAAACTTCTAATAAAAAGATGTCATAACAATAAAATATGATATTAAAGATTTAACTTTAATTACAATTATCATTTATGCCCCATATTTAGTAATAATTTCATAAATATTTTCTACCCAGATTTTTATCCTTTAAACATCTCTATATGTTGCAAAATGCAAACCTTTGAAATTAACTGTGGGTGAAATTTAATAAGATGAGAGAATCAGAAATGAGAGATTTGGTAAGAAATCTCAATTTTTTTTTAAAGCTGCAATCATTTAAACTTTAAAATCAAACTGGTTATGCAGTGTAAATGATTGCCGCTTTAAAAAACAGGAGATTTCATACCAAATCTCTCACTTTCTGAATCTCTCATCCTAATAAATTTCACCCACAGCTACGCACACTAAATTATTCTCCCTCTATGGGTGTCATGGACACCCACAGACTGACAAAGTGCCGGGATATTGGCGGTCTGGATTCCGGCGTCTGGATTTTGACTGCCAGGATTCCGACCGCCGGCATTGTGACTGCATCCCCTCTGCCTCACCTGCAGTGCACATGGTTTTGCCCATTTTTCAAACAAATTTGTACTGCGATCAGATCTGAATAAGGGCCCATACAGATGGCGCGGGTCTTATTATTGCCGCCTATGGCGATGTTTCCGACACACGCCATGGCGCATACATGTAGCGAATCGCCGTGGCGCTTCACGACGAGTGCAATATCACAGACCAACCACCAGATGTCACTTTTAAAAACCTCATTTGCGCATGCGTAAGATTTGTGCTTCAGCGCGTGCATGATGCGCAGGAATTACATGAACTTTATTATACGATGAGCACCTCTCTAATGCCGCTGGCACGAGCGTGATCCAGTCTCTTCAGCCGAGAGTGCATCATGCTGATGCGGACAGAGAGTGTCGTACATGTACGTCATGGCCGTGGATTCTTTGCTCTGCAGGAGATGTTGAAGTGTAATGACCTGTATTAGCCGACCCCCTCCACCCCTGGGGGGAGGGGAGGAGGCGCTTGACTTCATTACTCCTTGCAAGAGACAATACAGTATTGCAGCGTGTGAAATAGGGCTTTCTTAAACCAGTCACCCCCGGCAAACCTCGCACTGGACGCTTCAACTCATACTGTAACTCTTGGTCCTCGCGGAGGTTCAGTCGCATTAGCGGCTAAATCTCCCGAGTGTACTATCTAGATTCGGCCGCAGATGCGCCTGAACCTCCGTGAAGTCTGGTCTGTCAGGACTCGGCTTGTGAATCCTTCAGTACACATTTAGTGGTCTACGCTAGCTTTATTGATTACTGTGCATTTATAAATAAATAAATAAATAAATAAATAAATAAATGAATGAATAAATAAATAAATAAACATCAAAATTATCTTACAACCCCCTCCCCTCCGTAATCGAACTCGGGCCTCCTGCTTGGATTGCCGCGCAGCTAACCACTAGACTACTGTACGGTCATGTAACCCGTGGCAGGATGTGATGGCAAAACCAGTACCCCTGCAGCCTCTGAGACGCCCCCCTGGCGAGAACCCCGAGGACGGCCCGCCAGCGTCTGATACCTGTAGTTCTTTCATGGATTGTCTGAGTTTGTCCTTTCATAGATTAGTGCTGTCATGTACTGTAGTACTGTACTTTATTTTAGCGCAAGTCGATACCGTCCAACTCTGGAAAGGCAGGAGGCACTTTGACTTCAGCGCCTCCTCCATTTGCTCACTTGTACTGTATTGTACGTTCACTAGTGTCTCATTTTAATTTACTTTACTGTACTGTACTGTACTTTATCATTTCCCACGAGCACCTCATCGTGCATGAGCGTCTAATCGCGCACGAGCTTCTCATACAGTATAGTAATACGGCGAATGGAGGAATCACTCCGACTGTATCTTGATGGAGCATTAGCCACCCAGTGGTGGCAGATTGTATTACATGGCGAGCAACCATGTCGCTTGGCGGACGCCAGCGCCATAAAAATATCGATGCGCCAGAACCTCCGCCATGGCGTCCAGGCGGCAATAATAAGGCCGGCGCTATCTGTATGTGGGTAAGGCCAAACTCCATTTGCTTTAGACCAAACTGCATTTGATTTAGACCAAACTGAATGATTAAAAATTCAGTTTACAAATATATATACAGTATTAGTGCTATTGAGGAAAAAATTATCTAATTTTACACTATAAATGCAATATTATGTATTTGATTTTCAATAGGGCCACTAACCTTTAATTTTTTATTTTTTTTACTCTATGAATTTAACACTTGCAATGCACCACTCAAAACATAGCACATAAAAAATAACAATAAATACTTTACATAAAAAGCGATTTTCAATGCGGATGGCAAGGGGGTTTGTAGGGCAAGGATGGCTTTTTCTCGCTAAAATAACCCATCCTCTCCAACAAACACCCTCGCCATATTCAATGTTAGGGCTGAATCCTTGCTGTGAGAGGCCGGCGAGGTTTGTCGCAAATGCAACGAGTCCGCAATATTTTGGCATATATTCAATGCCGTGGGCGAGCAGTGACTGCGAGCAGGACTTTTTGCTCGCAGTCACCGCTCACCCTGTCAGTATTCAACTGACCCCCTCAATTCCCCCTCGCTACGTTTTTTGAGCGAGGGGGAATTTGCGAATGTGCCTCCAAAAACTGAGAGAATCGAGGCTAATTACAGCGAGTTTGCTGCACTAGCCTCGTCTCTCGCAGTTTAGGGGAATCCTCGCCGTTCTGTGACTGTGAGGATTCCCCGGGAACGTTGCATAGTGCGAGCTCCCAGCTAGGGTGTTAAACTGCGAGGATCACTGGTTTTCTGTGATCCTCGCAGTTTAACCCCCTCGCCGGCCGCTCGCACCGGCATTGAATACTAATGTTTGTGGCAAGCCCCGCCATTTTTCTTGCCACACTCGCCAGGGAACAGACGAGGAGGCAAATGACAAGTGAACCAGATATGTTGAATACCCTGATTGCGAGCTATTTGCACTTCTATGTGCCCATATAACATCATCATGGAATTGAATACCGCTAAAATTCACAAACTTCTACAGTGAATTCCAAATACTACATCAATTTTTTTTTACTTAGTTTTTTCCTGTAGCGCGTATATTGACTCACTTTATTTAACAGTATCTAAATCTGGTCTAAATATGTTGTCAATTTCTTCACAGTTAAACAACATATAATGCTAGGTCTATGTTATGAATACCATATAACACATTGCCCAGTAACAGTATATAACAAATGGATACGAAATATATCTAGCTAACTATATATATCTTAGTTAACTAGACATATCTTAGTAAACAAATCTCATCTTTTCAAAGACCAAATAATATATAATAAAATAATATAAAAGAATATATATTTTTCTTTTTCTTGAAAGTGCATATTATCAACTTGTGAGTTATTATTTTTTAAACTAGGATCCTGTGACACAGATTGCTTTACTTTTTATCTTTCCTAAGGGATTTGTGTCTCCTCCAATTTAATTAGAATTAAATATATATTTTGCAAGCATTTTACTTTGAAGTGGGATTTTTTCATGTCAAAATAGAAAATTACTTCCAAAATTCTTTGACACGTTATTAAAGAAAAATGTGCTCCGGAGGATTAAAACACATAATTGTTTAAGGCAGCACTGCAAAAAGCATTCCTAGTTAAAATAAGCTTAAAAAAAAAAAGTCAGCAAAAAAATGTATATTGGAAATAACAGCAAATAGGCAAAAATGTATGTACTGTATTTACTGTAGCAGACTGTACATGCAACACACATGCTTGAAATTTAGATAGCTAATCAGCAATTTGTTGCCATATATATAGCATACAGTTTTTCACGTTTTTTATCAGGTATGTCCCTTTAAATTAGCGCTAACAAGATGCAACTCTTCTAAGTGGATTGTAAAGTTATTGGTATTTCTCCTTACTAATTTTTCTCTTAAACCTGTTTGTACTATTGCTAAAATGTTGCTCTACCACTCCAAGATTTTATTTTTAATTTTACTATTTTTACTTTTACTGGTGTATAAGCCGTTTTACATGTATGTGAAATGCTATTTTAGATTGTTTTCTACGGGATTCTGTAGATCTTACAAAGATCACTATGGTGATGGGAATGCTTCATGCAATGACATCAATAAACCCTGCCGGCATGGCAGGAATCAAGCATCCTCACATGGGTGTCTGCACACTATTTTGGTAAGATGTTTTACTTCTTCTTTGTACATCCTGATGAAAAACATAAAGTTTGAAATGTTGATGTAAGCTTTACGCTTGATACTTATTTATTTCCAGCCTTGGTGTGCCGCCTCCCCATGAGAGATATTAATCTACCTGTAACACTGCAGGGTCATTTTGGAAGGTACCGGGCATTTCATCAACAGCTTCTCTGCAGCGGAGTGCCAGCCATAGGACAGGACTGCATATACCAGTACATCCCAGCAATTCACCAAGGTCTGCAAGGCAACCAGTGCAACTGTATTATAATATAGGTGTGAAAACACAGCAGGATTCACCTGTCAGAACATTTCCTGACACTTCCTCACAATCCCTTCACGCCAGAGGGTTTTGTTTTCTGACATTCTTTTAAAGCCACATTATGGATTCACATACATGGGTTGTCTTGGAACAAGGAGCAACCTTTAGCTATTCAGAGGAGGATGCAGCCAATATCCTATATTCACAAGGTCTAATAGACAGTGCATCTGTCTCTAATAAGGAATTATTCAAATATTGGATGAAGCTAAAAAAACGCAAAACTGATTACCTATACCGCAATAACCCTTTCCGACTACTTTAAAGCCAAAATTATCCCCCAGGGATATCGCATAAAGAACACCCCTACAATAGGGAGACATGATGCCAATTTTTGTAAAAAATGGGTCTCGATACTAAACAAATGTAGTTTTGACCTCATTCTATTAGTAATAGAAGAGGCCACAAAGGAATTTAATACAACGCGTGATAAACTCAAAGTCTTTGAATCACAGCAAAACCCCCACTTCTGGCAGATACGGACAACAAATGGCTTAATAAAAAGCAACTGATAAAGTAAAAAAAAAAAAAAACAAGCTTAATAGTGTCACCATAAATTATGAAAAGTAACAAGTTTATGGATGGTTAACTGGATACCAGTCACGTTCTAATCACTAACCAGTAGCGAAGCATTTTTTAAACCAACAGCATACCATGTCAAATTTAAAACATATGATAATTGACCACATCCCTGATGACCATAGGGGAGGGGGGGGGTGATAGGGGAAAGAAACTGTTATGCTTAAAATCTAAATGGATACATTTGTTTGATACAGTACACCCGAGAGGGTTATATGAGCAGCTCAATCTTAGTATATTTTTATAATATAGTCCAACATATGTGGATAATTTGCCAGTAACTGGGTTAAAGTACGAGTAATGCGCAGATATTCTTGCTAATTGCATATATGTTCTAATATAAGTGTTTGTTATTTTGTCTACACGCAGGTGATTGAACTGGATGTATGCGTCCCAGACACGCCGGGTTCCCATGGCAAGCTCTCAGAGAGAGAGGGAGAGACGTATGCTCCATACTTCCGGATGAGGGGCGGAAGTCATGGACCGGGACAGCGCGAGGAGGGGAGGCGCTTCTGGTATAAAGGTATGTTATGTAATGACTGTCTTTTGATATTGAACTGCCTGATGACGGACCGTAATAAAGAGGCCTGAAATGTTGCAAAACGCAAAATCTAAACCTGAGAATTTTGTTGTAGTAAGTGCCGGAGTTCTACTTTATATTTACAAAGCCATTTGTGCGTTGCCCCGCCATGGAGAGATACATTGCAAGTGCTGGCTGATCGCAAAATATATAAATATATATATATATATATATATATATATATATATATATATATAGTGGTGCTGCGAGTTGGCACTCAAGATAATCGGTGCAAGGAGCCCTGGTGCCGACAGTTTGATCAATGTACATAGCAGATGGTTCCTGGGGAGGACTCCACAAAGTGGCACTAGTGGGACTTGTGCAAAAAAGACTTTGATCTTACAATGTTTCGGGGTGCTTTGCCCCCGTCTTCAGGTAACGGACAAACTTACATACATACACCTCACCTTATAAAGCTGTGGATGCCCTGCATTCCGGCCCACGGCATCCTACATGCCTTGCAGCGGAAGTCGTCAGATGACGCGCTTCCGCTCTGACGTTGCCTAGCTACCACCTAGCTTCGCTGGCTCTCACCGCACTTCCCGCTTGGCATTGCTTAGCAACTTGGCTCCGTGATCCACCTGGGCTCAGGCTTACAGCGGCTAAATTAAAAACAAAGAGAAAAGAGCTGTGTTACTTAAATCTGAAACTCTCCACAACGATATTACAATGTCCCAGCTTATTAACTGTAAATCATTCCACTAAGTGTTACTAAATGTGCCCATCAATGCAGGCATTATACAGCCAAAGAATGGAAAAGATGAAGAAGGAAATTTAGAAGAAAGGGAACAGCAGGGCTAGAGGAGAGAGAAAGGGGTCATGTACAATAACAGTAATTATAATAGTGCATTCCATGTTATGCGCTCATTCAGACCGTTTGGGGAAACAGTCCCCAATCGGAAGATCCAATTAGCTTCCAGCTTTAATAATATCTTCTGCCAATCCCCACCTCGAGTAAGAGGAGGACATGGTCGATTATCATATAACGCAATGAGGACAGAGCATGCCCACTGTTTGAAGTGGGACGCTACAGGTTGGTCATTGGGCTTATCACTGAGGACAGCCTTGATCGCTGACCTGTGCATGGCCATACCTTCTTTAAATTGTCTGGTCGACATGCCGACGTAGTATAGTCCGCATGGACAGATGATAATGTAGACAATATATTTAGTGCTACAGGTCAGTGTGTGTTTAATCTTGTATTCATGTAGGCCATGGGGATCTTTAAACGAGCTGCCAGTGATAAGGTATTGGCAAGTAACCCACTTGATACATTTATAGCATCCTGGTCGCTTCATTTGCTGATTGATGTTCAAACTCTTATCAAAGCCTGTTATATCCGTATGCACCAGTTTGTCTCATAGATTCCTCCATCGATGGTAACAGACCATTGATCTAGTAGAATTGAAGCATGTCAGGTCCTTGTCAGTGGCGATGATGGGCCATAGGGCCCTGTTGGCCACTGGAAGTACTGAGCTGTTAGAATCAAACGTGGTTGTCCAAGGGAAGACTTTTTCCTTGGAACAATTAGCTGTTTGCAAAAGTTTCCTTCTGTCTAACTTCAGAACCCTCTGCTTCGTGAATTCTAGTTGTTTAAGGGCACATCCACGGTCATGAAACCGGGAGATGATGTGGTCCAGTTGCACCGGGACTTCAGAAGGATTGCTAGAGATGCGTGCTGCTCTTAGCATCTGAGAATTTGCCAGGCCTTTTTTAAGCGGTAGAGGATGATGGCTACTGGCCAAGAGTAAGGTGTTTCTGTCTTTACTTTTGTGGTAAATGTTGGTAGAGATGATGCCTTCGGTAAGACCAACAGTAACGTCCAGAAAGTTGAGGAATTCTTGCTCCAATTGTATGTGAGTTTAATTGGATCCGGTTGGTCATTGATGGTATTGAGGAGGCTCTCTAATTGTCCGGGGGAACCCTCCCACAGCATAAACAAGTCGTCTATATAGCGACATAGCATGATGATATGATGACTAAAGATGTTATTGGAGAAAAACGTTTTTCTTGTGTCACCATGAAGATGTTGGCATACAAGGGTGCCACGGGATATACAGGAGTGAGGCACCAGCACGTTTTTTTGTTTATCCTCTATTCTTATTGGGTTACAATGTCCCAAGTTTTGGAAACCCAGGACCCACAAGCAGGTGTTATCATCACCCCCAGAGGTGAAACCCTGTGCTTCTCTGAGGAGGAAGAAAAACATATTCTATTTGCAGAGGAACCTATCTGTAACCCTGAAAATGAAGATCTGTATCACTCTCTTCTAAAACTACAAAAACGTGAGATAGATTACTTGCTCCATGGGCAAACTCTCTCAGACTATTGGCGACAGCGACTCATCCCAAGGGGATTTAGATTCAGAAATACACCCACCATAGGCAGATCAAGTCCAGAGTTCTGCAGGCATTGGATTGCAGTCCTGAACAAATGCAGCCTGGACTTGATGCTGCTTGTGGTGGAGGAGGCCGTCAAGGAGTTGAAAAATACTAAAGAAAAGCTGGACACGTTAAAACTGGAATGTGAGCAAATCCTACAAGCACCAGAATTCGCACCATGGTCCACCAAACTGAAAACACAGTGTGACCAGTATCGCCGCTAATTAACACGGTTCAAGAGAACTAAGCTGGCAACAGTTAAAGGAGATTATGAGTCCAATCAGGTGTATAGATGGCTAACAGGGACTGAACCATCATCCAGGAGCCAGAATTTTCAAACACGGCGCAACTGGCACGGTCAACATCAAGGCAAGGATCGCTCACAAAGATCCTCGGCATCTGACAGCGATTTTGCTCCTCTAGAATCAGATGACAGCACAGCCCAAAAGCCCTCTTTAGGGGTCACTACCCGCAAGGGGCGCGGCGCAAAAAACCCCACAGAGGAGGCCAAAGGGAGAGGATCTACAAGGCAAACCACCAAAAAATAGACAACATCTTCAATCTATCAGACAGATTGCTGACTGATAGTGAACACCGGCTCCTGCAAAAAGGACTTTCTTTCATCCCCACCAATAGGCATAATGCCTTTGAGTGGCAGATCGATATGCATCGCATGAGTATAAAACTAAGATTACTTGATTTCTTCCAACACCAACAGGAGCATTCTGAAGTCAGCCCGGTCTCAAACTTCCTACAAAAACACAGCAAATCAACCTTTGATCCTCCCTCCCACAATGCCTCAATCAAAACCTACACGCGCTTGATGGACACCTCCATGAGCAGATTTGCGGCAGCCACCACTCCTTATCATTCGAATTTGACTACAGAAGAGAATTGGGCCTTAAGGAGCCTCAGAGAGGATAAAAGTATAGTAATTCGTCCCGCAGATAAAGGCGGGGCAACAGTTATCCTCAACTTGAGTGATTACAGATCTGAACTCTTGGGGCAGCTTGCCGATACTCAGGTATATCAAAAATTGAACAGGGACCCCACCGAGGAACATAGCAAGGAGCAGGCAGTCATATTGAACACAGCAGTTATGGAGAATAAAATTGATCAAAAAACATTTCCCATTTACACCTATTTTATACAGCGTCCCGAAGATTCACAAAAACGCCAAATCCCCACCAGGACGACCCATTATATCGGCTAGAAACAGCCTGTACCAACCTGTATCACAGTTGCTTGACACCCTCATTCAACCTTTCGTGGTCTCCCAGGAAACACACCTGAAGGACACTACTAGTTTCCTGAACCGTCTCAACTCGGTACAGGGCATCGCGCCTAATACCATCATGTGCAGCATAGATGTCACAGCACTGTACACATCTATCCCACATCAACAAGGCCTATTGGCAATGCATGGATTCCTGGAGGAATTGGGTGACACATTTAAGTTTGATAACATTTTGTTCCTACAATTGTTGGAACTGGTGCTAACAAGGAACTATTTTTTATTTGATGGCCAGCTGTATTTACAGCAAGAGGGGTGTGCCATGGGCTCTGCTGTGGCACCCTCGTATGCCAACATCTTCATGGTGACACAAGAAAAAGTTTTTTCTCCGATAACATCTTTAGTCATCATATCATCATTCTATGTCGCTATATAGACGACTTGTTTATGCTGTGGGAGGGCTCCCCCGAACAAATAGAGAGCCTTATCAATACCATCAATGACCAACCGGGTCCGATTAAACTCATATACAATTGTAGCAAGAATTCCATCAACTTTCTGGACGTTACTGTTGGTCTTACCGATGGCATCATCTCTACCAACATTTACCACAAAAGTACAGACAGAAACACCTTACTCTTGGCCAGAAGCCACCATCCTTCCCCGCTTAAAAAAAAGGCCTGGCATATTCTCAGATGCTAAGAGCAGCACGCATCTGTAGCAATCCTTCTGAATTCCCGGTGCAACTGGACCACATCATCTCCCGGTGTCACTTGCCACTTGGATCCCTAGGAGAGCACACATGTCCTACACTTATGGGATTTTTTCCACAAAAAAAAGTTTATGACCCCAGAAATTCATGGTTGAAAATTTATGGTTGAAAATCTAAACCAATGGATCAAATTATTTTGTGGATCTAATGCGATTTGATTTTAACATTGGACATGCTTCCTACTAAGTTCTAGGAGAAAGTCCACCATATTTTAAAGATGTTCTTCTGAAGGAAATTTACTATCCCATATAATTTCTATGTAAAAATAAGGTTCTATCTGGGTAAAAAAAAACATTGGGCCTACACAGATAAACCCTGTTCCGTCTACTATCTAATAAGACCTGACTCTGAAGGGTATTTTACGTTACATTCTTAATAAAAAGATCACAAACCCCTGATGAAGCTTCTTACCGAGGCGAAACACGTTTGGTATTTGATCTCGTTTTCAAAATAAAAAGAAAAATTTCTTCAAAAGAACTACTTCAGAAGTGTATTCAATTTTATTATTGTATTATTGTTTTATTGCATATTTTACTGCATATGGTATATGGACATTACAAAAATAGGGCGCTGAAGACACTATTGTTTGGTATATATATATATATATATATATATATATATATATATATATATATATATATATATATATATATATAAGTCCAGAGTTCTGCAGGCATTGGATTGCAGTCCTGAACAAATGCAGCCTGTACTTGATGCTGCTTGTGGTGGAGGAGGCCGTCAAGGAGTTGAAAAATACTAAAGACAAGCTGGACACGTTAAAACTGGAATGTGAGCAAATCCTACAAGCACCAGAATTCGCACCATGGTCCACCAAACTGAAAACACAGTGTGACCAGTATCGCCGCTAATTAACACGGTTCAAGAGAACTAAGCTGGCAACAGTTAAAGGAGATTATGAGTCCAATCAGGTGTATAGATGGCTAACAGGGACTGAACCATCATCCAGGAGCCAGAATTTTCAAACACGGCGCAACTGGCACGGTCAACATCAAGGCAAGGATCGCTCACAAAGATCCTCGGCATCTGACAGCGATTTTGCTCCTCTAGAATCAGATGACAGCACAGCCCAAAAGCCCTCTTTAGGGGTCACTACCCGCAAGGGGCGCGGCGCAAAAAACCCCACAGAGGAGGCCAAAGGGAGAGGATCTACAAGGCAAACCACCAAAAAATAGACAACATCTTCAATCTATCAGACAGATTGCTGACTGATAGTGAACACCGGCTCCTGCAAAAAGGACTTTCTTTCATCCCCACCAATAGGCATAATGCCTTTGAGTGGCAGATCGATATGCATCGCATGAGTATAAAACTAAGATTACTTGATTTCTTCCAACACCAACAGGAGCATTCTGAAGTCAGCCCGGTCTCAAACTTCCTACAAAAACACAGCAAATCAACCTTTGATCCTCCCTCCCACAATGCCTCAATCAAAACCTACACGCGCTTGATGGACACCTCCATGAGCAGATTTGCAGCAGCCACCACTCCTTATCATTCGAATTTGACTACAGAAGAGAATTGGGCCTTAAGGAGCCTCAGAGAGGATAAAAGTATAGTAATTCGTCCCGCAGATAAAGGCGGGGCAACAGTTATCCTCAACTTGAGTGATTACAGATCTGAACTCTTGGGGCAGCTTGCCGATACTCAGGTATATCGCAAATTGAACAGGGACCCCACCGAGGAACATAGCAAGGAGCAGGCAGTCATATTGAACACAGCAGTTATGGAGAATAAAATTGATCAAAAAACATTTCCCATTTACACCTATTTTATACAGCGTCCCCAAGATTCACAAAAACGCCAAATCCCCACCAGGACGACCCATTATATCGGCTAGAAACAGCCTGTACCAACCTGTATCACAGTTGCTTGACACCCTCATTCAACCTTTCGTGGTCTCCCAGGAAACACACCTGAAGGACACTACCAGTTTCCTGAACCGTCTCAACTCGGTACAGGGCATCACGCCTAATACCATCATGTGCAGCATAGATGTCACAGCACTGTACACATCTATCCCACATCAACAAGGCCTATTGGCAATGCATGGATTCCTGGAGGAATTGGGTGACACATTTAAGTTTGATAACATTTTGTTCCTACAATTGTTGGAACTGGTGCTAACAAGGAACTATTTTTTATTTGATGGCCAGCTGTATTTACAGCAAGAGGGGTGTGCCATGGGCTCTGCTGTGGCACCCTCGTATGCCAACATCTTCATGGTGACACAAGAAAAAGTTTTTTCTCCGATAACATCTTTAGTCATCATATCATCATTCTATGTCGCTATATAGACGACTTGTTTATGCTGTGGGAGGGCTCCCCCGAACAAATAGAGAGCCTTATCAATACCATCAATGACCAACCGGGTCCGATTAAACTCATATACAATTGTAGCAAGAATTCCATCAACTTTCTGGACGTTACTGTTGGTCTTACCGATGGCATCATCTCTACCAACATTTACCACAAAACTACAGACAGAAACACCTTACTCTTGGCCAGAAGCCACCATCCTTCCCCGCTTAAAAAAAAGGCCTGGCATATTCTCAGATGCTAAGAGCAGCACGCATCTGTAGCAATCCTTCTGAATTCCCGGTGCAACTGGACCACATCATCTCCTGGTGTCACTTGCCACTTGGATCCCTAGGAGAGCACACATGTCCTACACTTAAGGGATTTTTTCCACAAAAAAAAGTTTATGACCCCAGAAATTCATGGTTGAAAATTTATGGTTGAAAATCTAAACCAATGGATCAAATTATTTTGTGGATCTAATGCGATTTGATTTTAACATTGGACATGCTTCCTACTAAGTTCTAGGAGAAAGTCCACCGTATTTTAAAGATGTTCTTCTGAAGGAAATTTACTATCCCATATAATGTCTATGTAAAAATAAGGTTCTATCTGGGTAAAAAAAACCATTGGGCCTACACAGATAAACCCTGTTCCGTCTACTATCTAATAAGACCTGACTCTGAAGGGTATTTAACGTTACATTCTTAATAAAAAGATCACAAACCCCTGATGAAGCTTCTTACCGAGGCGAAACGCGTTTGGTATTTGATCTCGTTTTCAAAATAAAAAGAAAAATTTCTTCAAAAGAACTACTTCAGAAGTGTATTCAATTTTATTATTGTATTATTGTTTTATTGCATATTTTACTGCATATGGTATATGGACATTACAAAAAATATATATATATATATATATATCTAAAGTGACCAGGGTGGCGGCACTCATGGACGGGTTGAAGAAACGACACAGAGTCTTGGATGTGATCAACGTTTCAAAGCTACATTGGCTTTTTCGTCAGGATAATCCTGATTATCCTGACGAAAAAGCCAATGTAGCTTTGAAACGTTGATCACATCCAAGACTGTGTCGTTTCTTCAACCCGTCCGTGAGTGCCGCCACCCTGGTCACTTTGTATCAAGCCCACTACATAGTGGGTAATTTCCGAGGAGGGCACCGGGCGTCCATCGTTTGTCAGCAACGGAGTGCCGGCATACAAACCAACACTTATATATATATATATACAGTATATATATATATAATGTATTTGTAAAAAGACGCACTCACCGGACATCTTTTTTCATGCTTTGTGGATTTAATATACATACCACAGCAACAGTTCACATAACAGTGGGTGGATGGTCAACGTTTCGGCCTTATGTAAGGCCTTTATCAAGACCCCCTCTCCTGTCTCCACCAGTGTGTGTGCACACTGGTGGAGACACACTCCACACTCCACATTGGTACGCACTATTATGTACCATGGGCATTTGTAACCTTTATACCAGCATTCCTCATGAAGCAGGCCTAGTGGCCACTAGTAGATTTGTGGAACGGGAAGGTCTGTGAGATTTGAAACCAGATTTTTTCATGGAACTCCTGGAATGTATTTTAAAAATAAATTATTTTCTTTTTGATGGTGAATACCTCATTGAAGTGAGTGGGTGTGCAATGGGGAGTAATGTCTCCCCATCATCATCATCTAATATTTACATGGTCCAGGAAGAACAGGACAAGTTCTTTCACGACCAAGAAATAGCCAGCAATATAAAATCATATAGTCGTTATATTGACAACGTCTTTCTAGTATGGAATCCTTAGAAAAATGTATACAAGATTTAAACAACAGACAGTCCCCCATCAAAGTGACATCATCCATCAGTGACACGGGCATTAATTATCTGGACGGGTGGGTATATATTGAAGCAGGAAAACTCAATACATCAGTTTACTGCAAACCTACGGACAGAAACACCCTTTTAAAAGCATCAAGTCAACACCCAAGGTTTACCCAAATCTCAACTACTGAGAAGTGCCAGAATTACCAGCGACCCACCAAATTGGAGGCTGAACTTGACAGGGTAGTAAAGAGGTTCATACACCTGGGATATGATGAAAAAACACTGCAGTCACAAAAACTAGAAGTGATGAATACCCCCAGAGAACAGCTTTTGGTACCTAGAACCCCCCCTGGGAAAGCAGTTATACAACTTCCAGCACAGTTATCCCTAGGGCCACACGGGCTCTTTGGCCAATAGTAGTCACAGACCCGAAATTACAATGTTTCAAAGATAAACGGCCCATGGCATGCTACACCAGGGGCTGGAGTGTGAGAGACTCCGTTGTTCATACAGATATCACCGACTTTCCCAGGTCCCAAGCATCGATAAGTACAACCAAACAAACCTTTACATTACAAAGAGCCCCAAGATGTTTCAAGTGTTTTCATTGTACTACCTGCAATACAATGGTCACAGGATCTTACATATCATTTATCTCATTACATGTCCATGTAATCTCTGTTACATTGGGAAAACTATTAGAACGCTCAGAGAAGGCATGGCATTGCACCACTCAGCAATGCAGTTAGCGATACGCAACAAATCCTCTGGAAAAATATCAGATCAACCTGTGGCTAGACACTTCACCCAGACGGGACATTCTCTCAGTGACCTCAGGCAGCAGGTCATTGACCATGTACCCCCCAATCGAAGATGGGGTGACAGAGCGGGCAAATTATTAAGATTGGAAGCCAGATGGATCTTTGAGCTACAGACCATTCACCCACAGGTTCTGAATGAAAGGATGCTCTGGAATATCTTCTGAAAGCAATTGCATTCCAGTGACTAGATGTGTGGTCCTTTATACTAAGGGATCTACTTTATACATCAGATAAAGTCTTTACTTTGTTGATAATCTGGTGTACAGTATTTCAAATCTGGATTCTCAGTGGACCTTTTATCATGTTAATTATTAATATATTCCCTCATGATAAATGAAATGGTCCCTTAAGAATTCCCCTATAGGGATACTTGTGTAGCAGCACTTATAGGGATATACACTGAACGACAATATATGTACAGTGAACATGAGACTTTCTCCCTTGGAGCAACAAAACCCTCGTTGCACTGTGCAATATGTCCACATTGCAATGTAATGTCATTATATGCACTTTTTCCTATATGCTTAATTGACTTTCATGCAGCATGTCTTCTCTTTTTAGATTAGGTTCTTATCACTTGAGGATCATTAACGTGTGACAGGGATATATTAACCTATCCTATAATCCTATATTCTTAATACACTTATTTTTCCTTTAGTGCACCGCTGGTTACAGCGCTCAATTGGAGCCAGCACACGGGTGGTAACCTAGGAACTAGGTGACGCTCTATCTGAATGACGTCATGTCCGGGAGGCTGCACCGGAAGTGTCAGCACCGGACTGCAGCCCCGGACACCGCAGTGGTGATGGTTTCTTCAATTGTTTTCTTCTCATGTACATACAGTAGGAGTCTTTCATACGCACACTTGTTCTGCACCCTGAACCCCAGAATTGTTGTTTTTTTATTTTGCACCCAATATATGGGATAAAACACTTTTTGCACTTTAACTTAGTCTCAGAGTGCTGCTTTTTTACATGTGAGTCTACTAATACTATCGGAAGGCACCAGACAGTGGCATAGCTATAGTGCCGCAGACCATGCGGTGGCGGGGAGGCGCTGACTAAGTGTGGGCGCCCGGCACCGGGGGTCTGCGGGATCTACTACTATGCTGCTGTCTGCGCTGTATTCTGCTGTGCCTGGGAGTGGACCCGCATATTTTCTAGCCTGGTCCGACGCTCCTCCTGGCTCAGCATCCGGCAGCTCCTTATGACAAATATACCTTACAAAATGGCCACCCCCTTAAAGCAGACAGTTTTTGAGGATGCTAGAGGAGGCTACTGCGGGGGGGGGCATCATTTACTGTTACGCCACTGGCACCAGAGCAGATGTTTACAGCAGGAGAGAGTGCCAGTCCAACCCATATAACTATATATATATATATATATATATATATATATATATATATATATATATCTATATGTATAGATATATATATATATATATATATATAGTCCAATATGGCCGGCACTCAGGTCTTAGAAACAGTAAGCCAGGGAATCCTTGCTCCGGTGCCCTCAGACTAGAGGGAGTGAATCCTCTGGATATATGCAGGGTAGAAATAAGCGGCACTCGGAGACTGACGTGCTGGTGAAGAGGTGGAAGTTTTATTCCATGTGTCCAAAAGAAAACGTTTCGGAGCTCGGGGGCCCTGTCGTCAGTTCAGGGAAGTGCTTCCCTGAACTGACGACGGGGCCCCCGAGCTCCGAAACGTTTTCTTTTGGGCACATGGAATAAAACTTCCACCTCTTCACCAGCACGTCAGTCTCCGAGTGCCGCTTATTTCTACACTGCATATATATATATATATATATATATATATATATATATATATATATTTATATATAGCAATCCTGGCAGCGGCACTCAGCTATAGAAATAACCACACCGTAGGCAGTGGCTTAAGCCACTGCCTACGGTGTGGTTATTTCTATAGCTGAGTGCCGCTGCCAGGATTGCTACATTTGTAGGTGATCCCTACTTTCAGAAGGCACCAGTGTTATTTATATACCCTCCTGCTATCGTTTGGTTGCCCCAGGAGTGCCTCCTCTGTGTTACTCTCTATATATATTTATAAATATATATATATATATATATATATATATATATATATATATATATATATATATCTGGACGCATTTGGAGCTGTAAACCATCTATGTGCTGGTCTTGACAAAGGGCCCAGAGAGGCTTGAAACGTCGACAGATTGTTCTAAACCTGTGGTAATGTATTAAACCTTTTTAAATTGCATCTTCAGTAAAAGTCTGGTGAGTGCTCTCTATTGGACATTTTCTACATTTGGCTGTAAACCCCTAGCTGGACTATAGCCTGGGAATTGCACCCCAGCAGATGAACCTGCGGTTTGTGAGTGCCAGCTCCTACCCTCTATATATATATATATATATCTATATATATAGATATATATATATATACAAGTCCAAAGAAAGAGGCACTCCGGTAGTAGTAATCAAAAAGTGGTTGTATTGGTAGCGCCAAGCGCTTTCGGGGATGAAAGCCCCTTCCTCAGGGCACAACAGCAACAACCAAAATCACAACAATCCCCCAAATAAATACCTTATCGTGTGCAGCAGCCGCTCCTTCGCATCGCGCGCCGGCATCCGATTCGCCGGAAGTCGTCATCCAGGAACTTCCGGTGAGACGCGCTGTCAGCGAGCGGGGAGCGTTCATGCGTTCCACCCGCCGCTGGCTTGCGTTCCACCTATCTTCCGGACATCCTCTCCTCGGCTGAAACCGTTGCCAGGCGCCCTGTAATACAAAGGATGAGGCTATTACTGGACAGGCAATGTGCAACCCGCAATCACAGAAACTTCATAACATTACAAAACATAAATAAATGTGCAAAAAAAATACACCAAAAAATTACATGAAAAAAGAAAAAGTTATATACAATTATCGATGGCCAGGTTCTCAAATGGAATACCACAGCTGTCCAATATGTATGTAAGACACATGACCCTAGTGTGCATAGGCCGCCTGGGTGGGGGATGCCACTGTAATAATCAGGGATGTAAGAACTAGGTCAAACTGTTCCAGTTAATTTTTTCATTGAGACCCCCGGGATTTGTGGTCCCGAGTCTCATGATCCACTGTGATTCCTTAATAAGCAACCTTTTCGCCCGATCCCCTCCCCTTAATGACATAGGGACGTGGTCTATCATAAAATAGCGGAGGGACTCTAGAGGGTGATTTAGTGCTTTAAAGTGGCGCGCCACAGGTTGGTCAATGTTACGGCCCCTAAGTGCTAGACCAATAGAAGATCTATGGCCTCCCATACGCTCTTTAAACTTACAAGTGGTTTGACCCACATAGTACAGTCCACAAGGACACATTACTATGTAGACCACGTGGGTAGAATTACACCCCAACACAAATCTGATATCATATCTCTTATCATTGTGCGGGTGTTTAAAATTCTTACATGGGATCAGCAATTTGCAGGTAGCACAATCACTGCATTTGTAGCATCCTGGTGCTTTAAAGTAGGTGTTAGGGCATCTTTTTTTACCCATGTCGGTGATATCCGTGCGCACCAGTCGATCCCTCAGGTTACTACCCCTTGAAAATGCCACAATAGGTTTTAAGCGTTTAAATCCTGGGAGGTCAGTGTCGGTACTAACAATGGGCCATAAAGCCTTAGTGGCCCGTTGAATCACAGGGTTCGAAGTAGAGTATTTACAGACCAATGGAATCTTGTTATCATCAGCCCTGGGTTTTGGAGTAAGAAGATCATTGCGATCCATCCTCAAGACCTGCTTTTTAGTTTCCTCAAGTAACTCCTTCTGATACCCCCTGCTCTCAAATTTGTGGACTACCTCATCCAAGCTCTGAGAAACCTTCTCCCTATCGCTAGTGACCCTAGCTGTGCGGATCATCTGCAACAGGGGGAGGCCCCTCTTCAGAGCTTTCGGGTGGAAGCTCGATGCTTCCAAGAGAGTATTACGATCAGTGGGTTTGTTGTAAATGCTCGTAACGATTATGTTATGAAGTTTCTGTGATTGCGGGTTGCACATTGCCTGTCCAGTAATAGCCTCATCCTTTGTATCACAGGGCGCCTGGCAACGGTTTCAGCCGAGGAGAGGATGTCCGGAAGATAGGTGGAACGCAAGCCAGCGGCGGGTGGAACGCATGAACGCTCCCCGCTCGCTGACAGCGCGTCTCACCGGAAGTTCCTGGATGACGACTTCCGGCGAATCGGATGCCGGCGCGCGATGCGAAGGAGCGGCTGCTGCACAGGATAAGGTATTTATTTGGGGGATTGTTGTGATTTTGGTTGTTGCTGTTGTGCCCTGAGGAAGGGGCTTTCATCCCCGAAAGCGCTTGGCGCTACCAATACAATCACTTTTTGATTACTACTACCGGAGTGCCTCTTTCTTTGGACTTGTATGCTAGATTGCAGAGCGCACCTGGACTTGGCCCAGTGTAAAGAGTGCCGACCAGCAGTGGAGATTATATATATATATATATATATATACATATGAAAAGATAACGTGGGCGCTCCGATAGTGCAAATTACCACTGGTATAAAATTTAATATTTATTAAAACTTTACATAAAACACACAAGGATGGGTGACATACCACAGACGGCGGTTGACATGTTAGCCGCAAATATACAACATTCGTTGGAGAGGTTACACTCACTCCTGGCTCCACGATCACGCTAGACGCTAGGCCACGCCCCTACGCGTTTCGTCACGTCATATCCGTTGTACAGGTGTCTTTCATTAACACATTTTATGGTTGGCATCTGCAAAATCAATTATGTCACCTTATACAATAAAAATAATACAAACAAGCAAACAAATAATACAAACAAGCAAACAATTATTTTTATCACCTACAGTATACACCTTGACAAAGGGGGACCGCCCACGAAACGTTGGTTGTTTTTGCTGTGAATATAGCACGTTTTTCAATACCCCAGAGTGCCAGCCTTATATTCATACTCTATATATATATTCTGCATTCTGCTTGTTACCCAGGGTTTTATGTTTGTTGCCAGGGGTACTTGATCAATGCATAGGTTTATTTGTTGTTGCTAGAGGTTTCCTGCTCATTGCCAGGGGTTTACATGCTCATTGCCAGGGGTTACATGCTTGTTGCCAGGGGGTTACATGCTCACAGCCCCCCAGCACTCCTTTTTGTAAGTATTTACAAACATAGATGTACAGTGCAATTGACCAAAACAGCTAACATACTATGCATAATCCGTGCATAACGCACAAAACAAATAAAACGTAAGTGTCACACACAGAAACATTGCTGTCAAGGACTGCTATCAGCCAAATACTGTAGCTCTCAATGTTAAAACCTTAGGATTGAATTCTATATTATCTTTTACTATGACACAAGGTTGAAATATTTAGTGAAAGAACACATGAAAGTATATGAAAATATGTGAATAACATGTTATACTCTAAAGATGCCTTTACAGATGTTTCCTTAGTTCAGCAGTGAAGGATACATTTGTCAATTAACAATGCTTATTTCAAGGACTTGAATGATTATGAAACTTTTTTTCTATAGTATATACACAACAAGTAAACTAAATATCAACTCCCTAATATTGAACATAACTTAGGAACAAACAGTTCACAATAAATGTAGCCTTGTTACATACAAAACAGATGATTGGTTTATTTCATATGTCTACAATTTTGCAAACCATTTGTAATCTGTATACAGAAAAAAGGATTTATTTATGAGCCTTACAGCCCTTAAATAAAACAGGAACCTACTGTACTGAAGTATGTGCAAACTGCTCCCACAGGGGGATGTCAACTCCCGTCTAATAGATATAAACAAATATAAAAAGGTGGAGCGCGGAAAGTATTAGGAATAAATAAGGCATTACAATATTCATAACATTTTATTAAAAATGTATGCATAAATCATACAATAAGAATTATATATGAGATAAAAAATAGTATTAATACAGATATTATCAACAAGTGTACTATTAATATTGGCTGTATATTAATAAGCATTTAGAGGTTGTATACTTATTGGTGGTGGAGTCCCGCTTGTTCTTGTTCCTTTTAGGATTATAAGGCTCACTTCCCAACTGGATATAATTTTAGATGGCAAATTCAGAGAGTCCATACACCTTGCAGTATTTTATATAGTGCTGGAGGGTGAATGCAGTCCTCAGTTTAGAGAGGCATCGCAACGATGTGTGCAGTATTTGTAATCCACAATAGGCAGGTGGTGGTGTCCCAAGGTGGTAGTAAAATGCAGGATAATTCTGGATTAAAGCCCAGGGGTGAGCGTTTAGCATTTGGAGTCCAATAACAACTTTGACAGCCCAATAACTGTTTAAAAAGTGCAGGTGCTTCTTGACTTGTTACGACATCCTCAGATGACTTTATCAAAGGTGTACCTTTGATAAAGTCATCTCTTGTGCAGGGTCACTCACTCTTGCACTGGGTCACTCACTCTTGCTCTGGTTCACTCACACTTGTGCTGGGTCACTCACTCTTCAGTACACCATAGTGAGATAGTGTCAGAAGTTCTGTGTGTGATTGTTCTGCCTCCCCGCAGTGTTGGACAAGCTGCGTCCTCAAAAAAATAAAATGAAAAATATATATTTTGCTCTTGGTTATTGGTTTGTGTGCACTGCACCCCAACACACCATAGTGAGATACTGTCAGAAGTTCCATGTGTGATTGTTCTGCCTATACACAGTCCTCAAAAAAAAAAAAAATATATATATGTAGAACAAAAAGATAGATGGATCTGTGCTTGGAGGCGGTCACCAACCAAATGATAACAACAGGATGGATATTCCTGGATGACACTAAGTCCAACGGATACAGGACTGCAGCTTTCTCCACAAGTTACCCAGGACTCGTAGGGTGAAAAGATCTGTTTTTAAAAAGGAATAGAGAAGCGCTCCATAGTGTAAAACTGTATTTTATTAAAACACAATCAGTGCTACAGCACGTAAAATCAATGAGGACTCGTACCATTAAGGTAACCACTGTGGGCTGGTTACCACAAGTTTTTAAATAATAAGCCACTGGCAAAGCTCCAACCTCTGTCAGGACACGGCAGGGCAACGGAACCACGCTGGACACACGAGGTCTTCTGACGAAACGCGTAGGGGCGTAGCCTGTCTGACGCAACTGTGTCCGGAGCAGAGGAGTGTGTCCCCGGAGTTCTGTGCGGCGTGGTGTTCCCGTCCCTGCACACAGCCAGTGTGTAGCCGGCAACCGTGAGTGTACAGCAAGGGGTCACACACCGCCATTGTTTCCAGCTTGCCAGTGTGGATATATGTATTGCCAGGTGGTTAATTCAGCCCACCGCAGATGAATATTCTGGTAATTAAGTACTTTTAAATATTTAATTTAAAATAAACATCAAAGATACTGCACCATTGGGCGCCCTTTTCTTCTGTTGTTGTATATATATATATATATATATATATATATATATAAGAAAGGGTTTTTGACTCTGAGTTGCGCTGGGTTGTGTGTGCAGCACCACCAAAATTCCTCCTGTTAGTGAGGAACGGTGTAGTAATCAGGGAAGTGGGGGGTGATTGGGGTGCGCTACCTAGTATAGAAACTGTACCTCCCAATAAAACATTACAATTTCAAAACAGAATACACATTTCTGAAATAGTGTTCTTGTATTTGAGGATGTTCCCAATGAATAAGCTCAGTCCATCTCTTGGTAAATAGTTCTTTTATTGGTGAAGAAACCCGACGCGTTTCGTCTCTAAGACTTCATCAGGGGTAAGAACCAATGGGTGAGTGGATTTTGTGTGGCTGGTCCTATTTGAAGTTTCTGCTGATCACAGCTGATGCAAATAAAATAAATATCACCAAGTCCTTCTTGATGGGGCTCAATTAAATGGAAATTTCTGAGTTGAGAGTCTAGTGTAGGTTCTTATCAAGAACAATATCAGGACGCTCTCTCTGCAGTAACCTCCTCGCTCTGCATTTAAAATGAGAAATGAGGTTTCTCATTTTGAATGCAGAGCGAGGAGGTTACTGCAGAGAGAGCGTCCTGATATTGTTCTTGATAAGAACCTACACTAGACTCTCAACTCAGAAATTTCCATTTAATTGAGCCCCATCAAGAAAGACTTGGTGATATTTATTTTATTTGCATCAGCTGTGATCAGCAGAAACTTCAAATAGGACCAGCCACACAAAATCCACTCACCCATTGGTTCTTACCCCTGATGAAGTCTTAGAGACGAAACGCGTCGGGTTTCTTCACCAATAAAAGAACTATTTACCAAGAGATGGACTGAGCTTATTCATTGGGAACATCCTCAAATACAAGAACACTATTTCAGAAATGTGTATTCTGTTTTGAAATTGTAATGTTTTATTGGGAGGTACAGTTTCTATACTAGGTAGCGCACCCCAATCACCCCCCACTTCCCTGATATATATATATATATATATATATATATATATGAATCTCCCGACAGCGAATGTGCACTCTCCACAATATCAAAGAAAACTTGCTCTGATAAAATCCAATTATTGCTTTATTTCATTTGGAGAATTCAATATTCATATGCCATAAATTATAAGAGTCCCGACGTTTCGGTCCTACATCTGGACCTTTATCAAGGAGCCTGAAAATAACATAAGGCAAATCACTACAAGTGAATGCATAATGTGATTTCACATAAACAATTTAACATATATATCATAACAAGAAAAGTCAAAAAGCGATATACTTACAAAGGCATAATTGTATAAGGTATGCAACAGCACAATACTGGCAGATCAGCATGGTTCAGGAACACCAACCATGTCTGAGACTGCCATATATATATAACACAGTCCAAGAGGCGAGCACCCACCAATTTCCCTGCAATGAATTACTCCATACAAATGAAGATTTTACAAGCTTTCGGGCTTTATTATGCTCTTCGTCAGGCAACGGAAGACATACAACACAAACAAATCTCACCTTGTATACAAATGTGAAGACAGTACCAACAACGCCCCCAGCTGCGTGTTCCCGCATGCGTTCCACCGGAGACTTCCGGGCAAAGACATCCCAGCATGCCTCCCGTGGAGGGCAAGTCCCATGTCACCACGGCAACGGGGCTTACAAATATATACAAATGTATCACAGAATTACACACATCAAAAAGAAACAATATAAACATTAAACACAAAAAGTAGCAGTTGCGTTCAATCATTGGACATGCTCAAACAACCAAATGGCTAACATAATCTGCCCGCAAGTTTTAGGAATGAGGCAAGAGTGTAACACGTGGATCATCATCTTAATTAAAAAATACATTTAAATTCAAATGATCGTTTAGACCTTTAGGTTTCACTGTGTCTAAAACATGAATCCATTTGGATTCGAGTTGTAATAAACTCTTATGACGATCACCTCTCCTCTTGCTGTCAGGTCTATGATCTATTATGATGTGCTGAAAATTAGCCATAGTGTGTTTTGCAATGGCAATAGCTAAAGGTTGATCAGAGGCTTTTCCTCACAAAGCAGCCCTAATAGATGTCCGGTGCATTGCCATTTGCTCCTTAAAGAACGAATGGTTTTTGCCAATATAACAAAGCCCACATTTCACCATATAAACAAAGTAGGCAGTACTACAAGTCACAGCATGTCTAGTAGTATATCTTTTCCCTATATGAGGGTGAAAGAAATACTTTGTTGCTATCATATGTCGGCAGGTCTCACAGCTGACACATTTGTAGCATCCCGGCTCTCTCCTACAAGTCTTAACATCAATATTGGCATGCTCACTGACATCAGTATGGACTAGCCAGTCCCGTATACTTTTACCTTTTTTATAGCACGGCATTAATCTTGTATGTTTCATACACTTGAGATCTCTATCGTTCTGAACCACAGGCCACAGGTAATAATGTACAGTTTTTTTATTGAACACACTTAGCCCTGCAGGTCTGAATGAAACCATGGGTTTACAGTGCTTTTTGTGATGTGTTTTGTGGATGCATAACTTGCCAATACTTATGTAACATATTTCATTTGTTCTTTCCCTTAAGCAATATGGTGGTGAAGGTATTGCACAGGGTGATTACTTCCTGGGCGCAAGGGTGATGGAGGTCCGTTTCCGGCGCTGGGAGGAAGTTTGGTGATGGTGAGCACTACAAGAATGGTGAGTGTTTGACTTGTAAATTGCTGCCCTGACGAAAATACGATAAAGTATTGAAACATTGGCGTCTATGGCGTCTGCCGATGCCTGATTTATGGTTCGAGTGCCGCCGGGAAACGTGACTATATTGGTGGGAGACCGCTACTGGGATTAGAACTGCGGAAGGCACCTGACCAGTTATATGTTTTATGAAGAGAGTGCCGGACCAAAACGTGTTCTATATGGCTGCTAATGCCTGCGTGGCAACTATTCAGAGTCTGTCTGTGCACCCTGGTGTGTTAATTGGCTTGTGAAGGGCTTATCATCGCTGAACTATTTGGCGTTTGGAGATTGTGGATTGTGCGTGTGGCACATCGTGTTTTAAATGGGATTGCCTATACCCTCCATATTGCTGCAGGATGGAACAATCATCGGAGAGAATCACTCTGGATGTGGGTGACATACTGTCCTTTTCGGACATTGATGCATCTGGCATTGTATATACAGAAAAAGTCTTTGCCATAAAAGATGATATCCCATTACAGGATCTCTTCAGGGACTGGATGAAATTAAAGAGGAGAGACTGATTTTTATTATCACGGCGTGACACTTTCTGAATACTTTACAGCCAAAAAGATACCACATGGGTTCCGAGTCAGGAATATACCCACGATAGGGCGTAATAATGTACAGTTTTGTAAACGCTGGTGTGCAATACTGAATAAATGCTCCCTCAACCTGCTCTTACTCGTGATAGAAGAGTCGACACGGGAGTTGAATGTAACTAAGGAGAAGATTAAGCAATTTGAGGATAATCACAAAAAGCAATTTGTGGATGATTCCTCCTACGATTGGCTACAAAAATTACAAGCCCAAGTCGACAATTATAAAAGGGAGCTTATTAAATATAAGCATGAGAAATATAACAAAGTCAATCAAGACAGTATATGAGTGGTTGACGGGTGGGAGCCAAAGTACCACCCGTAATCGGTATGGCAGAGGTCCCAAAAAGGGATACAGATTTGATACTTCAAATGATTCAGGTACCTCAGCCAGTGAAGGTGAGAGGAGTAATCGTAGAACCAAGAAGGCTCCAATCCCTTTGGCTATACGCACCAGGGCCCAGCTAAAGCTGCCAGACAGCACAGCAGGAGAGGGGATCAGTGGCATCGCATCTAGGGGACAAAAACCTCCAGCCTGTGACAAGAGGACCTGATTTTTAATCTGTCGTCTACTGTACTATCTGAGGATGAGACCAGGGTATTGAGTAAGGGATTGACATTTATCCCCACTACCAGATATGATCCTTTCAGGTGGAAAACTGAGGTTTACAAATTAAATAGACAGTTAAAATTGCAAGAGCACTTTAAGGCACGGACGGCACCCACTAAACCATCATTGATTCCTGTGGAGCTTCAGAGACTAAAGGAGCGGTCACAATTTGACCCTATGATCAACAATCCATCACTCAAATCCTTTACACGGATGTTGGAAACAAGTCTGAATACTGCAGAGGCTTCCAATGTGAAACATCATTCGAACTTATCTAGGGGTGAGTGGATTGCCTTAAATAATTTGGAAAAACGTGATGACATTGTCATACAAGCCTCTGATAAAGAGAGTTCAATTGTCATTCAAGATGTTGTGGATTACAATAAATAAATAGAGAGACAATTATCGGACACTACTGTCTATACTAAATTGAACGGTGACCCTAGTAGTACATTTAAGCATGAACTAGATCAATACCTGAAAGAAGCGACCTGCTCAGGAGTCATTAATTCTGATATCCGTGATCTACTCATGACAGAATATCCCATAAAACCACTTTTGTACACATTGCCCAAGGTGCATAAGAGCCTTGTGGACCCGCCGGGCAGGCCTATCATTTTAGCTAGGGGGTCAATTTTCCACAAGGTTTATATGTACTTGGACACATACTTACAACCCTGTGTACAAAATGCTAAATGTGTATTACAAGATACTACTGCTTTGCTATTGGCCTTGCGTGATCTGGAGGGTATAGAGGATATTAGTGTATTGGCCAGTATTGATGTGGCCTCGTTATACACTTGCCTACCCCACTCGCAAGGTATAGCTGCGACTCGTCGCTTGATTACTAACAATGTTTTCTATAGGGGTCCTGATATTAATTTTTTTTGTGGGCTGTTGGAGCTGGTACTCACCCGCAACTATTTCTATTATGATGGCGGTTATTTTCTACAGGTATCAGGATGCGCTATGGGGGCGTCGGTGGCCCCCGCTTACGCTAATGCGTATATGATATCTGTGGAACAAGACATATTTTTTTCATCTGGTGATGTACGGGACAAGATTGTATACTACTCCCGTTACATCGATGATATGATCTTGCTGTGGTGGGGTGACAAGGAGTCTTTAGAAGCTATGATTTCTAAACAGAATGCTAGCGACAGTCCAGTAAAACTTACTAGTAATGTCTCTGATACCACTTTTGATTTTTTGGATGTTAGGATCAGGCTACAGGATAACACACTATTCACTACTTTATTTGTTAAGCCTACAGATAGAAATGTTTTATTGCCCCCATCCAGTTTTCATCCTATATCTGTACACAAAGGATTACCTTTCTCCCAATTTTTACGAGTCAGGAGAATATGTAACAGTGATGAGGAGGCAGAATATCAACTGGATCTTATGATGGAGAAATTTATTCAGAGAGGCTAAGACCGGAGTGATCTTATTAAAACTAAAGATAAGGTGATAAGGAGAACTAGAGACAGCACCCTTATTAAAAAGGCTAAAAAAAGTCATACTGACACCATCATTTGGCCTAATAGATTTAATACCTCCAGTCAGTTGGCAAGATCTGCCCTAAGAAAACATTGGCCGATTGTGGCCACAGACCCAGCCCTCATCTCACTCAAACATAAAAAGGTGATGACTAGCTATTCGAATGGCAAAAGTCTACGTGATTTTGTGGTCCATTTGGATGTTACTGAGATGGGCAAAAACAAATCAACAGCTTTTTGGGGAAGTGCCAAACTAGGCTGTTATAAATGTACAGGGTGTGTGACCTGTGGGTACATGCTGTCTGGCATGACCATTAAACATCCTTCTGAACCTAGAAACTTCAAGATACAACATTGTTTGGGCTGTACATCAATGTTCGTTGTGTATGTATTAATCTGCCCATGTGGAAAATATTATGTGGGCAAAACTGATTGCCAGTTCAAGGTCAGGATGGCACAGCTTAGGATGGCGATTTGGGCTGCCATCCTGGCCGGGACCAGCAATCAGCCAGTAGCCCGTAATTATGCAGGGGCACGTCACTCACCCACAGCTTTTAAACATATGGTAATAGATCATGTGCCGCCACTGATACGTGGGGGAAATAGATCTAAGATACTCTTGCAAAAAGAGGCAAAGTGGATTTTTTTATTGAACACACTTAGCCCTGCAGGTCTGAATGAAACCATGGGTTTACAGTGCTTTTTGTGATGTGTTTTGTGGATGCATAACTTGCCAATACTTATGTAACATATTTCATTTGTTCTTTCCCTTAAGCAATATGGTGGTGAAGGTATTGCACAGGGTGATTACGGAGGTCCGTTTCCGGCGCTGGGAGGAAGTTTGGTGATGGTGAGCACTACAAGAATGGTGAGTGTTTGACTTGTAAATTGCTGCCCTGACGAAAATACGATAAAGTATTGAAATGTTGGCGTCTATGGCGTCTGCTTATGTCTGATTTATTGTTCGAGTGCTGGCGGGAAACATGACTATATTGGTGGGAGACCGCTACTGGAATTACCACTACTGAAGGCACCTGGCCAGTTATATGTTTTATGCAGGGAGTGCCAGACCAAAACGTGTTATATATATATATATATATATATATATATATAGAGAGAGAGAGAGAGATTGGATGATCCGGCACTCCGGACAAAATGAAGCGATCCCAGGGTGCCTTCCACTGGTGTAATATATACGGGTTTTACCCCCTCCTGGTGTAGATACAGCAAGATGAAGGAAATAGGCGGCACTCTCTGGATTTTAAACAATAAGTTTTTAGTGCATCAAGGAGTTAATTGCATGACTGACAACGTTTCAAGACTAATCGTCTTTTTTTCAAGTCAGATTACAGTGACAATAAAATTTTAAACAGATGACAAGTTTCTTACCTGTCCAGTGACTTTTATGTGTGCGGATAGCTCGTGTGCATCAGGTCTGTGCTGCGGACACCCCGGACTTCCGGGCACCGCCGTCATTCCGGCACCCCCACTGGGGGAGTGGTGAACCTACGTCACTGTGTACGTATTCCAGAGCTGGGTGATGAAAGTGAAAAAAAGAAAACCAATACATGATATTGCAACAAAATAACACTGCTGTGACAAACTAAAACTGTGCATGGTGCCCATATGCTATGTGCCGCTGTGTTAAAATATAAATAAGAGTGAATATGAATATTGACGTGCTCAAGTGATATGATCTAAAACTTTAAAAAAGGGTGAGTGACATGCTGCAAAACTGTTAATAAATGCCTTGCACCACAGTGCTCAATTCTAAGATAGGCTGTCACTTATCCTTATTATAAATCGTTACTACGACCCGTCAAAAAATATTTAGTAGCTGATATTACAAACTCTGCAACATGAAGCCATTAGTGTTGAATGAAATAACTGTTGTATCAGTTCAAATATGTAGAGACCTCCCGTTGGCAGGTGCTGTCCCATTCATCGGACAGGGTCCCATGTCGGCTGGATTTGTGTTGACTGTCAACATAGTTAAAGAAAAATGTTCCAGGTGAACTTTTCGTTTAATCCATACGGAGCCAGGGTGTTGAGCGTGTGGATCCATTTGCTCTCGCATTGTGATAGTTTCTTCTGTCGATCACCTCCTCTCGATAAACGGGGTACATGATCTATGATTTTGCATCGTAAGCTAGACAGTGTATGCCCGTGTTGCTTAAAATGCTTAGCTACCGGTTGCTCCGGTCCCTTGCTCTCCTTGTTGTCTAACGCTGCCTGTATTGCTGACCTATGAAGTGCCATACGTGTTCTAAGATCTCTTGTGGTCTGACCCACATACATTAATCCACACGGGCAAATTATAACATAAATAATGAAAGTTGTAGTACACGTCAAGGTCTGCTTAATCTGGTATCGTTGACCCGAATGGGGATTTTTTACATATTTGCCCGGTTCCATGAAACCGCACGTTGTGCATGAAGGGCATCTTACACTCCCCCTAGATGTGGATGTCAGAAAGGTTTCTTTGTTGACTGGGGTCAAGTCCATTTTAACCAACCAATCCCTGATGCTTCTACCACGACGATAAGCCGGCATGAGATGTTTATCTTTAAAGCAGGGTAATTCTGGGTCACTGGCTACCACTGGCCATAATTGCTTCGATGTTTTCGATAATCGTTGGCATCTGGGAGTGTATGTGGTGACAAACGGGATTTTGTGTGACGTGGTTTTTTTCTGCACTTTTTGTAATAGCTCCGTGCGTGGGATCAGCATGACTTCCTTCTTGGTTTTTAGCAAGCTTCGATAGTCGTAGCCACGGTTTACAAATTTGGCAATCATAGTGTCTAAGGCTTCATTGAGTGACTCTTGGTCACTGGAAATGCGGGCTGTGCGGAGCATCTGCGACCGAGGCAATCCTCGCTTCAATGCAGGTGGATGACAGCTGGAATTTAATAAAAAGGTGTTTCTATCAGTGTCTTTGTGGTAAACAGATGTTTTAATCTGCTGATTCTTTATGGAAATTAATACATCCAAATAATGTATTGATGCGTTGTCCATTGTCGCTTGCGTGATCAATCTATGACAGAAAAAATAGCAGAAAGGCAACCGCTGCCTAAGAAAAATCTTTCTAAAATGGAACTGATGGCTCTCAAGCATTTGGCTTCACTATCACATATCATTGTCCGCCCCGCCGATAAAGGCGGGGGTATTGTGCTACAGGATCGGGAAAAATATGTCTCCAATCTGGATACTTTATTAGGTGATCAGGACACATACCGGCCATTGTCCTCAAATCCCACGGAATCCTTCAAGAAAGAATTGGGGGGAATATTGCATGAGGCACTTATTACGGGACAAATTGACAGTAAGACCCATAACAAACTCATAATTCAACATCCTCGGACCCCCGTAATATATTCCATCCCAAAAGTACATAAGGATGAAAGGGACCCGCCTCCACGTCCAATCATCTCGGCAGTGGATTCCATATCACATCCAATAGCACAATGGTTGGACGCCTTTCTGCAGCCCCTCATAGCACAGGAAGACTCATATCTAAAGGATACCACTCACTTGCTAAATAAGCTTGAAACCTTAGCGACTGTACCTGCTGACACCGTCTTATGTACGTTAGACGTTAAGAACCTATACTCTGTGATTCCACACTCCAGCGCTATATCCGCAGTCCAGTCCTTTTTACATAGGAAAAGGTTTGATGCAATTCCAATCATGCTGTTTGTTCAATTATTACAATTTACGTTGTCCCACAACTACTTTATTCATAATGGGCGTTTTTACATCCAGACAACGGGTTGTGCTATGGGATCGCCGGTGGCACCGTCCCTAGCCAACATATATATGTTCGAGCAAGAACAGATATTGTTTTTGCACAACCCCATGGTAGCACCATCCCTGCTTATGTATATTCGATTTATTGACGACCTCCTGTTGTTCTGGAGGGGTACACAGGAAGCTCTACAGTCAATAATCGACGGCATTAACATTCAGGAACTACCAATAAAATTCACTTCACAAATGGACAACGCATCAATACATTATTTGGGTGTATTAATTTCCATAAAGAATCAGCAGATTAAAACATCTGTTTACCACAAAGACACTGATAGAAACACCTTTTTATTAAATTCCAGCTGTCATCCACCTGCATTGAAGCGAGGATTGCCTCGGTCGCAGATGCTCCGCGCAGCCCGCATTTCCAGTGACCAAGAGTCACTCAATGAAGCCTTAGACACTATGATTGCCAAATTTGTAAACCGTGGCTACGACTATCGAAGCTTGCTAAAAACCAAGAAGGAAGTCATGCTGATCCCACGCACGGAGCTATTACAAAAAGTGCAGAAAACAACCACGTCACACAAAATCCCGTTTGTCACCACATACACTCCCAGATGCCAACGATTATCGAAAACATCGAAGCAATTATGGCCAGTGGTAGCCAGTGACCCAGAATTACCCTGCTTTAAAGATAAACATCTCATGCCGGCTTATCGTCGTGGTAGAAGCATCAGGGATTGGTTGGTTAAAACGGACTTGACCCCAGTCAACAAAGAAACCTTTCTGACATCCACATCTAGGGGGAGTGTAAGATGCCCTTCATGCACAACGTGCGGTTTCATGGAACCGGGCAAATATGTAAAAAATCCCCATTCGGGTCAACGATACCAGATTAAGCAGACCTTGACGTGTACTACAACTTTCATTATTTATGTTATAATTTGCCCGTGTGGATTAATGTATGTGGGTCAGACCACAAGAGATCTTAGAACACGTATGGCACTTCATAGGTCAGCAATACGGGCAGCGTTAGACAACAAGGAGAGCAAGGGACCGGAGCAACCGGTAGCTAAGCATTTTAAGCAACACGGGCATACACTGTCTAGCTTACGATGCAAAATCATAGATCATGTACCCCGTTTATCGAGAGGAGGTGATCGACAGAAGAAACTATCACAATGCGAGAGCAGATGGATCCACACGCTCAACACCCTGGCTCCGTATGGATTAAACGAAAAGTTTACCTGGAACATTTTTCTTTAACTATGTTGACAGTCAACACAAATCCAGCCGACATGGGACCCTGTCCGATGAATGGGACAGCACCTGCCAACGGGAGGTCTCTACATATTTGAACTGATACAACAGTTATTTCATTCAACACTAATGGCTTCATGTTGCAGAGTTTGTAATATCAGCTACTAAATAATTTTTGACGGGTCGTAGTAACGATTTATAATAAGGATATAAGGTTCGACAAGGTCATTAGTTCGACATTGTCTATGTCGACATTCACAAGGTCGACATGGGGTTTTTCACTGTTTTTTGAGCCAACATGTGCCGACAGGCGGTATTTCATGCCCTACCATCCACTAGGGCGTGGCGGGAGAATAAAATAGTGTGCCGAGCGTAGCGAGGCACCGTGCCCGACGCATAGCGAGCGCAGCGAGCGATGCGAGGGGATGCAGTGCACTTTAAACTGTGTCCATGTCGACTGTGTTGACATTCAGGTAAAAAAACAGTGAAAAACCCCATGTCGACCTTGTGAATGTCGACATAGACAATTTCGAACTAATGACCTTGTCGAACTAATGACCTGTCGAACTAATGACCTTTCGACCTAGAATCATGTCGACCTTTTCACATGTCGACCTAGAGTCATGTCGACCTTTTAGCATGTCGACCTAATGGATTCGACCTAATGACTTTCGACCATAATGCAATAGACCAAATGATCCCAACCCGGTGCAAGGCATTTATTAACAGTTTTACAGCATGTCACTCACCCTTTTTTAAAGTTTTAGATCATATCACTTGAGCACGTCAATATTCATATTCACTCTTATTTATTTTTTAACACAGCGGCACATAGCATATGGGCACCATGCACAGTTTTAGTTTGTCACAGCAGTGTTATTTTGTTGCAATATCACGTATTGGTTTTCTTTTTTTCACTTTCATCACCCAGCTCTGGAATACGTACACAGTGACGTAGGTTCACCACTCCCCCAGTGGGGGTGCCGGAATGACGGCGGTGCCCGGAAGTCCGGGGTGTCCGCAGCACAGACCTGATGCACACGAGCTATCCGCACACATAAAAGTCACTGGACAGGTAAGAAACTTGTCATCTGTTTAAAATTTTATTGTCACTGTAATCTGACTTGAAAAAAAGACAATTAGTCTTGAAACGTTGTCAGTCATGCAATTAACTCCTTGATGCACTAAAAACTTATTGTTTAAAATCCAGAGAGTGCCGCCTATTTCCTTTATCTTGCTGTATCTACACCAGGAGGGGGTAAAACCCGTATATATATATATATATATATATATATATATATATATATATATATATATATATATATATATATATATATATATATATATATATATATATATATATATATATATATATAGATATAGATACAGAAGTACCAACACACTCGCCATTCCTAGGAATGGGGTGCAAACAGCACCCACATCCCAGGGTGGGGTGCGGTGGCCTGTGACCACACACTAGTAAATACAAACACAGGAGGCCCAGCAGGAATGGCGAGTGTGTTGGTACTTCTGTATCTATATATTCGGGTTGATTTTTAATTAACCTCTGTTACTGTGATCATAGCTTTCTCATGCACCCTTGATAAGCTCATTTACCTGAAACCTGTGACAGCTGCCCCTTTAATACTAATTCAGGTGCTGTGTTTGGGATTGTCTCACCTTATAAAAGCCATGTTACTTGGCAGTTGAGCATTAACCCAGAGAAAAAACACATGTTCATTTTAGCTATGATGTGTAAGCAGGTGCCAGGTTCCCAAGAAAACCAGTTAGTGTAGGACTTGCAGTGAAATGGGGTCCCTTGGCGATGGGCTGCAAGCTTAAATGCATTGATCAATTCATGAACTAAAACCCCATTATTTATTTATTGATTATTTGAATGTTAAGGTGAGTTAGTTTGTTGTAGTGAGTGCTGGGCCCCCTGTGTTTATATCTATATATAGATAGATAGATAGAGAGAGAGATATAGAGAGAGAGAGAGAGAGAGAGAGAGAGATATATATATAGAGAGAGAGAGAGAGAGAGAGAGAGAGAGAGAGAGAGAGAGAGAGAGAGAGAGAAAGAATAGCAGAGTATGGTTCTCTCACAGACTCATCAATAAATGGACATAACACATGGCTGGTGGGTCAAAATTTGGAAGTCAATTTACTTCCTTTTTAAGACAATAGGTGCAATACAAAGCAAAAGGGGAAATGTCACTTACCTATATGTGATACTGTAGCAAGAAGAGGTGTTCCCACCACATGTGACCCTGGTTCATTCTCTCCCTCCAGCCCGGCATCTCCAAGAAAGGCAGCTGTCATGTAATTTCCAACTGAGGTTCTCCCGGCCAGTCAGGGAGTGGGAGTAGTGAGAACGTGTCTCTGTTGCTGGGCAACCAATGTGATCAAACTAGTGCATAAACAAAGAGCATACAATAATAACTGAATATGATAAGAAAATTTAAGAAAATTTAAAAAGTGGATTATTTAGTATATAGAATTATAAATAATAATAAATTTGCTACCGAATATATCTATAGCGTGAATAATTATAACGATGTAAAAGTACACATTGTAAGAGACAAGGTAAGTTTAAACACATGGTCAGCAGCAGTGATTTTATCTGGTTAATAACAAAGCAATTGCTAGAACTATTATGGGAACATGTTTAAAGAGAGGTGTGCATTTATAAGAACACATTTAAAGAAAAATGTTAATTTAGTCCTTTGTGGTTAATGGTATCCAGCTGAAGCAATTTCTTGCCATGATCCCCTCCTCAATTGTCCATGGGTACATGATCGATGATCATGTGACGAAATTGTGCCAAATTGTACCTGGCATGAGCAAAGTGCTTTGCTACTGGCTAATCTGATTCTTTCTTACAGTTAAGTGCAGATCTGATCAAATAACGATGCATTCATCGTTATTTGATCAGATCTGCACAATTTTGTCACATGATAATCGATCATGTGCCCATAGACAATTGAGGAGTTCATAAGAGTGCCATGCTCTGCTATTCTATTTGCTACCTCTACCATACCCTCCAACTGTACCGATTTAGCCTGTACAGTACCATTTTTTTACGGTCTGGCTAAATCAAAGTGTACAGAATGTACCGTTTTTTTAGGCATCGGAAGTACTATACACAGCGGCAGCCAATCATAAGTGGTGGCTGCAGAACATCCAATCACAGAGCAGGGGGGGGGGGCGGGAGGCGGCGCTTCAGTCCATTGCTTAAGGGTTATTTGCAGTAACTGCAGCCCAGCCTCCGATCCTGAGTGACAGCTCCTTTGGCCAATCATAACTCCCCTGCCTCTCAGCTGCGGACCAAGACTGTTACAAGACTGCAGGAACCGGCGACCTGGCGGCGATGACAGCTGGAGCGAGTGGGTGACCGGCTGCAGTGGGGCACGCAGTGGCGCACGCAGTGCCTGATGGACCAAATCTTCATGGAGTTGGTCCTGTGGAGGCTGCGCTCGCATTGAGATCCCGTGGCTCCCGTTGCTTTTGAGAGCCCACCTCCCCAGGCAGCCAAAGCTCAGCTCCCAGCTGCATCTTTCAAATGACTGCAGCTCCCGCCAATAATGCATATCACAGACACCTGTTCGTGAGTCAGGCACCATCAGCAGCCCGGGACTCAAGGAATGGCAGTAGCCCCAGGAGACAGTCAGCTGAGGAAGGCAGCAGCAACAACCCTGGCAGGAGACAGGCAGCGGCTTTATAGGCAGGCTCCGGCAGTGTATGAAAGTACCCTTTGGCTTACATACATACATGTTCCCCCTTATTAGCAGCGCTCGCAGGTCATTTTATATATGTGTTGTGTTCATTATTGTTATTCTTGTTTGTTTATATATATGTAAAAAGTAGATTTAGGGGTGTATAGGATGGTGGAGGCACTTTTTAACCCCTGCTACTCTCTATGGACCATCTGACAATGCCTCGGCTATTGATTTGTGTGTTGAATTCCCCTCATTATCCCTCACTGAGCTGATTAATAATGTGCCCATCAATGAAGCTATATAATATATTTGATGCCCTATTGTAGCATTAGCTCTTGTGTGATTACACAATCTATGAGCTGGGTTGTGAGAGAGAACCTGGCTAGTTCCGCCAGTGTGGAAAGCAAATTTCTTCTGGCTTCCAGGCTTTGGAACGCATATGCGGAAGTGGGTCCCGGTGACAGTGAGTGAATTCTATGTCTCTATGTCACTGTGCCGCTCGTGCCTGTCTTGAACTTAGTAAGAACGGAGTTAACTTCTGATTAAGGCCATGCAAGGTATGTTGCTGCCAATGCCTGATTAACTTGTTTAGACATCCATGTATGGACAGCTCTGTAATTGTGGAGTTAATTAGTGGTGGATACGCTGTGGCTAATTGTGCCTGGATGGCTATATAATGGTGGTCCATGGGAGGTGAAATATTTTTTTTTAGTTGTATTATTATTATTCATGTCACTGTTGATGACACGCCCATTTTACCCATGGTCACTCCCTTTTGTCAGTGGCCACGCCCATTCTTAATGTGTACCGATTTTTGGCCATCAAATGTTGGAGGGTATGCTCTACTGGCATCCTGGCAGTTGAATTAGCAGGATTGACAGGTTGTGGCCACAACCAGCCTACCAATATCTCACCATGAGCTTGCTCTCATTGGCTTGAGGTTTCCATATAGTTCGGGCTGAGCATCACACTAGCCACGCCCTCTGATGAAGTCCCAGTGACAAAACGCATCAGAGTATGGCTTGTGACTCTCTGCCCATCCTCCGTCTCTCACCATATCAAGCCAGCTTTGGTGTCTCTGCGTCCTCCTGCATCTTGCAGCGCGATCCAGCGTGTGTCAGCCACAGTGTCCTGGAGTTTGCCTCATGCCCATTCTGGAACCGTGAGCAGATTTGCCTTTGGTATTTGTTTATACTGTGTGGTAGCCAGTCCACAGAGATTATCAATTTGGTACAAGCAATTGCTTTTACTGTGGATAAATTGATTTGTGGATCCTTCAATAAATGCTCCCTCTTCTACTTCTCTTGTTCTATATATATATATATATATATATATATATATATATATATATAGCGCCTTTCAAATGATCCGGCACTGCCCACCAGAGTAATGTTGAATGCTTGCCGGGTGCTCGTCCGGTTGCCAAGGTTACCCCCGACCACATACACTTGTCCAAATAAAGCATGTCACTCTGGGTCTTGTACAAGCAAAAACGTAGTTTACTGGGTGCCTGTATATATATACCCAACAGTCCCTGTAGCCGGCGAATCAGCTTCAATAAGGCAGGCGGCATTCCAACGTCATGGGTTCAAAAGGTGCAATTTTATTTCAATGTGCCATTGGATTTAAATCACTAAGCCGGAAGAAAGGCTTAATGATTTAAATCCAACTGTCACTGTGGTATAGTTATGCAATATGCAGAACAAACATTCATACAACAATACTCATTTGACAGAGGTAATTGATTTATAGGATACACCTGGAATCATGATGTGATGATGATAATTGACAAAGAGGAAGAAGAATGTCCTGGTGTGGTGCACCTTATAAAGACTTCAAACTAATAAAAATTAACTTTTATTAACAATTTTAAGAGAGCGAAATATAAAAAGACACAAACAAAACATAAATGTGTTTAAAAAACGGCGGCTCTCTGACTCCACACGGTTTTTGACTGTGTATCAATGTAAAGATTTTTTACAGGTATTATTAGCCGACACCATCGATTTCTTACATGTGTGAGATTATTATTGGGTTGAAATGTAAGAAATCGATGGCATTTTGTGGCAGACACCCAAACAATTACCGAGACTCTACTCCTGGGTTCTAATATTTGTCTGCCGACACTGTATATATATAAGGTGTCAATCATACAAACCACCACACCTTTGTCAGGTCCTTGCACCTACGCATAGGGGTACTCAGCCATTAAGACACCACTATTACGATTAGGAGTGTCGGCTAATAATACCTGTAAAAAATCTTTACATTGATACACAGTCAAAAACCGTGTGGAGTCAGAGAGCCGCAGTTTTTTAAACACATTTATGTTTTGTTTGTGTTTTTTTTATATTTTGCTCTCTTAAAATTGTTAATAAAAGTTAAGTTTTATTAGTTTGAAGTCTTTATAAGGTGCACCACACCAGGACATTCTTCTTCCTCTTTGTCAATCGTGCATTTTTGTGTCCAGTGGTAGCACACCCCTGACAAGCTTTACTTAGAAACGTCTACAGCAGTGATTTCCAACCTTTTTACCTTGAGGCACACTAAATAAGATTTTTAAATTGCCAAGGCACACCATGAGAACCCACACAAAGCAAAACACATTGGCCCCCACCGGAAAAATAAACAAACCTATTGGCCCCCATATAAAAAACATCACATTGGTCTCCACAGGTAACAATAAACTACATTGGCTCTTTACATGAAAAGAAGAGACCAGTAAATAACAATTGAACTGGTGGTGGCTGTAAACTGGTATGGGCATCTCTAGATCTGGGGGCACACTTAAGAACAGCTCAAGGCACACTAGTGTGCCACGGCACAGTGGTTGAAAAACACTGGTCTACAGTATACATTACCTGGGGGTCCACCCACCATCCTCAACATTTATGAGGGTCCTGTGCGAGTAGCAACCTCCTCTTTGTCTCCCAATTTATGTGATGATGATAACACTCCTCCCTAGATTTGCATGACATGAATATGCATGAGGAGGTTGGTACTTAATGAGCTTCCGGACGCCCATTTGGGTGGTCCTAAGGAAGCTTTTTGCGAAGCATACGCAGACCTTTACACACTTGTGTCTAATACCCCACTTTCTCATCCCCACATACCAATGTAATTTTGATTGTGTCTGTAGCGGTGCATACATGGGTCCCGACATATACGGAGACCGTGTAAAGTGACGTGGTATCAGGCGCCTGAACCGCATCCGAGCTGCCACTGCCCACCCGTATTAACCATACCAGTGCACACCGGCACCTCTTGGTTCGGGTTACTTGCAGCGTGCAGCAAAAAACAGTCTCCGCTGTGGGGAGCGTCAGCACTGAAGTGGGAATCTAACCCTCATTCAGCGTGGTCTGCTCTAACAGCCAGAACCGGCTGGTTTCATATGCTATATATTGAAATAGCATCCGCAACAAAACACCCCTTGTGTCTGCGGGACAATCTATGAGGACCAGTACAGTGTAAACAATTCAAGGGTATTATCCCTCAATTAAAGTATTTTCATTTACACTGCAATCTATGCCAGCACTGCCCAGTCTCTGATAAACTAAAGGGGGAACACGTATAAGTGGGGCAAACTAAGTGAGGATTCATATCCTTTTTATTACATGTTGTTATATGTCAGTTTGTATGGTTTTATTTTGCAACCTTTTTTTAAAATGATACATTAAAAGTAATATGTTTTAAGAGTCAAGTCCTTCTTTTGGTGCACAAGACACTTTTTTCTGTCTACCACTTTGCCTATATATATATATATATATATATATATATATATATATATATATATATATTCCAAAATTCCACTACGCGCTGTTATTAATTGATAGATTATACACAAATAAATGAGGCAGCCCAATCACTAAATTCCCTTAGGGTTAGGGAATTAACACAAAAACATACCACCCAATAGTGATTTGGCGCCTATAACAATTTCAAAGGGATTGTCCGTAATCTCCGACTCAATTAGGAAGAGGCTTTGTTCATCCACAAGATGTGTTTTTATTAAAAATGTTTTTTCGGATGTCAACAGTACACAGAAATCTCAACGCGTTTCGTCAGAAATGACTTCATCAGGGGAATAATAAAAGGTCTATAAATGTAAATATTACAATCAGTAAAGCATTATGATACCATTTTTATATATTTTTACAAAACATTCAGAAGGGTATATTCCTATGTGCACTTAATCGTGAGAAGAATTTAAATGATGGAGAACATGAAATAAATCAAAAGAGCAGAGGTGGTGAGGTGAACAAGAAAAATAATGGATAGATATTTAAATATATATACCTTCCATATAATGATGACCTTATTGTTATTTTTGTGAAGAATCCACCAGATAGGGAAATGTTCCCTTTAAATAAGGTATTAAAATGTAACAAGAAATATTCCTTTTCTTTGGAGCAAGTCTAAAAGGATATAGGCCCTTATTCTGATCGGTGCGGATATATCCGCGTGCGTTCGGCCCGCCGATGTTTTGTGTCTGCGCATGTGCAGAGGCGTCTCTGCGCATGTGCGAGCGGGGCGTACGGCCAAATCCCGCATGATATGTGAACACTCCGAACAGGGGGTGGAGAGGGGCGTGAAGGGCTATTTGGGCTCATTACCATATGCATACGCCCCGCGTTTCATGGGCGTTCCCATGCAAACGCTGGGCGTACGTATGGTAATGCAGTCGTGACGCACGTGTAGGGGGCGGACATATGACATCGCCGGATGTCAGCTGCCCGCCCAGATCCCTGCTTTTGCACGGAAAAATGTCCGTGTGGTCTGAGGTTGCGGGAGCTGGTGGAGCACTCGGTCCTGCATTCGATGGTCTGCGACCATCGAATGATGGGGGAGGTTCCCTTAGATGGAGGAGGCGTATTCCGTGAAAAATACACGTGCGGTCCGTTCGGCCAGCTTCTTACCGCATACGGACGGAGTTGGCGATCCGTATGGAAGGCGGGGTTTCGCACGCACGGTCCTGGCCGCATAATCGGCTCCGGCCGCACCGATCAGAATAAGGGCCATAGTGATTATTTTAAAACATCTAAGTGATATGATAATTATATCAGTGTTTTTATATATAATTGTGCACATACCTATTTTGTCAGTTGGAATAAGACTCCATATTCTTTTTAAATAAAAAAATTTCGCAAAGATTTGGATATCCTTCCAGAAACTACACAATTGTATAAAATCACCTATTAAAGGTGAAAAAGTGTTGTAAATTATACTTATAATTTAATAACTATTAAAATTTGGACGTCAATAAAGAACATACCAATCAATTGTGTGGTGATGCCAATCCAGATATGTGGCTTCAGAAATGACAAGCCTATTTACAAAAATACATACATTCACATCAAGATCTCAATTAAAACATGTTGTGAATTTCAACAATAACAAACATAATTTAAAAATAGTCAATTGATAATGGGCATTTGGGCTATATATTACCTTAAGCCTGGAGCTCTGTCTCCTGCAGTGCTGGATATCTGAATGACAGGCCTTTCACCTTTTCCCTATTTATAGGGTGTGGACCAGTGACCTCATATCCTCTGGTATCCAATTGGTCCTTATTAGTATTTTCCACCACACCTGTTATATATATTAAGACTGTGCCCATTTTCCTATATTAGTATAGCTTGATGTTTTATGTTGCCACGTGCGACAGATCGTGTTGCTACACTTTGTACACCGCAAGGTGTTTACTTGTTCGATGTATATCTGATGGTTGTCAAACAAGTCTTGATAAAGGCCCTGATTTGGGTCGAAACGTTGACCAGAGTGATGGCAGCGTAATCAAATGTGATGAAATAAAGCAACTATTTAAACTTCAGTCTGGCGAGTGACCTTTTCCTGTACCCACGTATATACCAAATATCTTCCTTATGAAGGACTATTCTGAGTGTGCACCCCAGCATTAATGGACTTTTCTAGAGAGTGCCGTCCTAATCCATGGATATATATATATATATATATATATATATATATTCAGACCATGAACTTGATAATGATTAGCCAAACTGCTAAGCATGGTCCTCTAAGACTTCATTTTCTGCTGGGCCTTTTATGTCTCAGTCTAATTCTGCCAGACAGCATTCATCTTTAATTCATGTTCATTTCCCCATTTCAATCTTTTTTTTTTATTTTTTTTTGCTCCTCGAACTTCCTTTTCTTATTTTTTCTTCTTTTTGTTCTGCAAGCCTATTTTCTTCACTCTTGAAATATTTCTAAGTATGCTCCAAGAACCAAAGTTGTAGTCTGGGGCTGACATCGTATGACTGTTTGCTAAAGCTAGTATCAGCTTTGTCTTGTTAGATTGTCATATTGTCACTTTATTCTTACTTTTATAAAGAAGATGTACAGAAATGAAATATTTTAAGCATTGGTTCTTTACACTGTTGAATAACTAACTGACAGCTACTATTATTTCAAAGGAGTTGGTACTCATATATGGCAGCCAGCAGGTGGTTAACCACCTTTATTCTTCAGTGTGCAAAGTTTTTCATATACATATTTTGTTCTGATGAACTGCTCTTGCATTGTGAAATTCCTGTGAGAACTTTGTATTATTATGTCTGTTCAAAATCCTGTGCTTATCTTCTGTAGACTGTTTCCATGAGCATGGCAATTGATTAATTATATTTTATTAAATCACAGTCAGTTAAACTTCATTCCAAATTAATCTTTGTCAGGCATGGTAACCCTGATTATCTCAAAGTCTATAAAAGACATTTGTCAGTAATGATAATATACATTCTTTTTTTGCCAATAAGTATGTTATTTTTATTCCTAGCAGTGGGGCAATGGAAAGAAATTAATTTTTTCAGACTAAAACATAATATAGTTAATCATTTTGTATCATAAGAGTAACTTGTAGGAAATCTGCAAACAGATTTATGCATGTAAAATACCAAATATACACCTACAGTACAATTATTAATACATAGATAATGATGTTGATTGACACAAAATACAGAGTTTTGTGGCAACAATTATACTATACAAGATCATGCCAGTAGCCAGTTTAAAATACAGAAAATGTTATATAGACAAATATAAAATGTAAAGCATAATATTCATCACTATGCACAACACAGGGTGCATTCTAGCAAATTGCAAGCAAAACAGATCTCAGATTTCAAGTGAATATTTTATATGAACATTACATAACAAGTGGCTATACCTGTATAGACTAATTGTAACAAGACTATAATCATGACTTGTTTTTTTTATGGGAGAAATTTTTGGTCCAATTTTGTGAAATATTGGACTTTTCCTCAAATGTCAAACATTTTGCAAAGTTGGCATATGTAATAGCATCAAAGTTCAGAAATAGTCAGATAGTTTCAGCGCCATATAAGAGCAAACTAAAATGTTCAATCAAGATGTTTTGCCATTAAACATACAACCTGTCTGATGTAATGTGAGTCAAGTTAGAAAGTCAAACTCAAAACAGCTCTATAACTTTGGACATAATTAGATCTGATATTGTGGGTGTATTTGTCAATGTTCAAAACCAATTACAGCACATTTGCAAGAAATTATTATTATAATTATTTCTTACTTTAAATTAAAAAAAAATAAAATAGGTTGATCTCTAAAAATAGGTAATGTACTGTACATTTGTGTAAATTTTTTCCCGTTTAATGCATCTGTGACTGTCTCTTGTTGCTGCTTTTTTGGTAAAGCCGTACTCTAATGCACAGCTGCTGTGGTAACAAAACACATTATTTAGAGATAGACATATGACAAAGGTAATATTATTTAAAAACACATGTTTCATTATGCATTATACAGGAAATAATAATAGTTACACAATTTACACATAGCCTTCCCAATACAAAACAAGTAATTTGTGCGTTTACTTCCGCACATAGGTCCTTATGCTTACTGACTCACAAGGCTGCAAATTTGGCAGCCTTGCGAGTCCCCAGATGCTACCACCGCCCACATGGCCGTGCCCCCCCCCCCCCCGAACCCCTGCAGGCATGCGAAAGGATGAATTGCACAGTCATCCATTTGCAGCCATGGGTGCAGGGGAGAAATCATTTGATGGTCAGATCTGAGACACCTCTATACTGGGCATTCTCATAGGCAAATTCCTCGGTCCGCCTCTCCACGCCCCTCCTTGGACTTCTGTGAGGGCTCGCACACAGCGGCTGCACATGTGCATAAAACCCTATGCACATGCACAATCGCGTACAATCGATCCCCTGTGCGAATGTGCAGGGGACAGATTGAATTAGAATAACTGTAGAACACAATATAGATTGTTACAGTTAATGTGGATATTATAATATTTACTCATCAGGACAAGGTGAAGATTCTGGATGGTCTGTGTCTACTTCATGCACTCCTAGAGAAAACATCTGCGGCAACCCCTCCTCGAACTCTATGTAGTGGTCCAGTGCAGCTTAACATCCACTTGTCCTGCAACCCTTGCATCACTCCTTATCCAACTTAATCTCTTGGACCTGTTTGTCCCAATACCTCTGTGTCATGCTTCTAAAGTCCTAACAGCAATAGCTAACTGCATTTACTGTGGCCAGTGCTGTTCTCGAATTCAGAGAAGCAGGGATCCTGTATGCATGGGTAATCCTGCACTTTGGCTTGGGCCAGGGAGCAGTTTTCTTAATGAGAAAACATAACATTGTGTCCTGACCTGGTCTTTTCTGGTGTAGATACAACAGCCTCCTCAACAGTATCCTCCACACCACACTCCAGCACCTCCTTCTGTTTACATTCTTCAGTATCTGTGTCAGACACAAGTTGCTGCTTTGACATGTCTTCCTCCTACAGCCTCTTACTCTCACTGCCCACTCTCCTGCATGTTATGCCTGCTTCAACTCCCTAAAAAATCTGTCCAAACTACAAAACAAGCTCAATGTCTTGTTCTCTATAACAAACAACTCTTCCTCACAGAAATGCATACTTGCCTTTCAAAGGACAAAATGGAGGACTGGGGTTCATATAGGGTGTGTGATTATTTGTTACTTTTTTGTGCCAATGGAAGACTTTCACACTGTCTCACACTAAAAGACACCTTCCAGTTGCTCCAAAAAAATGCATGCTTTCTGGTGCAAATTTCAGCAAAACGTGAGAACCAATTTGCATTTGGAGTTTTGAAAAAAGTCAGACATTTTAATGTCCAAACAAAAGCACTATGAAATTGATCATAGCACTATGATACAATACAATACAAAGCACTATGATGCAATATTCTGTACTGCAGCTGTTTCCAATTGGGGGATTACCAAACCCCTTCTCAACCCAACCAAGTAAAAAATAAAAAACTGGAACAGCGCTGTACTGAACAATCAAAGTATTTATTAAAATGTATAAAATATCTTGGCCAACAAAAAGACAGACAGGACTCTTAAACATTAAATATTTAGAATTATTATACTCCACAACTCAATCAGTTAGGCTTTAGTGATTAGTAAATTTACTAATCACTAAAGCCTAACTGATTGAGTTAATGCGCATAGAAATACACTTTTTATCCTTTCCACTCTTAAAGTCTTATTTCTTGTATCCTAAAAATAGTGTAAATACCATTTGAAAAAAAATGCACACAATTTATTTTACAAACTCACATGATAAAAGCAGGTAAGCCCCGACTGAGTAATAGGAACAGATAACCACCATGAACATATGAGAAACATACGTAGAGGATATGATATGATAATCATAGTGTATCATTACATTACAAAGAAATACATCAATAAGACCCCACTAACCTTTTTTTCATAGCAATCAAAGCCCCACTAAAGAACTGGAGAGGAGGCGACCATTGCAACATAATAGATAGATGTGAGTAATACTGGATATTTACACTAAAGACAATGACCCCTAGAGGGTTAAACAAAGATTTTCATAATAGCATAATCACACAGAAAAACTAAATGAATAGTGCAGGAATCACCTACCAACCCTTTATATTGACCATTTATATTTATCTTTTGATCTTTGTATCTCTGCCTATGCTGATAATTTAATTTCTAGAATCTAATTTGTGTGTATTCAATATTATCTTTATTTTATTTTATTTCATTTTCTGCCAATATTTGTGTATGTTCATATACCCACATTGTACTTCTATTTGTATTATTTTTATTTCTATATTCATTTATTTTTATTTATTATTATTTCTACTAATTAATATAAATTTTTATTAATTTTTATATTATATAAAATTCCTGTATCTATCATACTATAGAGAAGATTTCTCTGATGTCCTTATGCTGGATAAGCTTAAAAGCTTTACTTCTTTTTACAGCTGCACTTGTAAATCAGCTCCCTCTTGGGATATGTTAAATTTTGGTACAGCTAGGACTTCCGGATCATGTCTACTACAAATAGAGAGGCAATGTCATCCATATGTTATCTTGACGAAAGTCCCAGAGGAGGACCGAAACGTAGAGCTGCCTGAATAAACATTGTTGACTGAGAAAAGAACAGACTGGTGAGTGATGCCATTATTTGGAATATATATATATATATATATATATATATATATATATATATATATATATATATATATATAATTGTGGTGGCGGATCGGCACTCCAGCTTTCAGAGGTAAGTACCTGGGTGCCCTCCGGATCAGTATGATAGGGAAGTAGCAGGCAAGCGGCGGCACTCCAAGGAATTTTTTATTGTGCAAAAAATATATCTCCAACGTTTCGGGGACTAACCCCTTTGACAAAGGGGTTAGTCCCCGAAACGTTGGAGATATATTTTTTGCACAATAAAAAATTCCTTGGAGTGCCGCCACCTGCCTGATATATATATATATATATATTCCATTGACAAAAAACCTTACGGTTACACATGTCCCATTAAGGCTTCTTACACATGATCTGGAATTTCTGAAACCTGTTGTAACTCTTCCACTCAAACGACAAAAAGCAATGAAATTCCGATCATTAAGGCTGACGCCTTAATGGACGTGTTCCTTGCGCAATACAGATATGGTACGCCATCACAGCCTGTGGGTAAGTGCAGATTCAGCACTCTCACAGAGTGAGATTGCTGTCACTCACACAATGGTGGAGCTGCTAATTCACAGATTTGTGTGCTCATTGGAATACACACATGCAGTCTATGCAACTTAAGGTCTGAGTAGTTATGTGGCGCACTCATCCTAATACTGTAATTACCCGCAATCATCTAAAACTGTCTATACTGTACCTCTGAGTTACTATAGTGTTTATTCTAGCACCCGCCATCTTTGAAAACCCATGCAGTTCCTCTTCCCTGCCTGGGGTGTAGCTGTCTGCTGTAGTGCTTCTAGCACAGTGTGGTCTGTATATCAGCACTGCAAACCAGACCTTTGCTAGAAACACTACAGCAGACAGTAACACCCCAGACAGGGTAGAGGAACTGCATAGGTTTTAAAAGATAGCGGGTGCTAGAATTAACACTATTACTAGAACTATCCCACTGAGGGTCCAACATCTTTCACACCCACTACATATATCCATTTAATTTAGTATTCACATGCAGTTACCAAAAACATCTTTCATAATTGCAAAAACTATAATACTCCCAACTACTATGCATCTACACTTTCTTCTCCTATACGCCTTCATGCTGTTCTGTCTTCCCCGATACCTACTGCTGTGTGTATTGCCTCATCTGCACCAATGTGTCTTTCCCCATCTGCGCTGCCCTGTCTTTCCACACAGATGCCACTGTTTTCTTCTATCTGTGCCACTGGCTTCCCCTCTATTAGTCATACTCTGTCTCCCCCTCCATCCATGCTGCTCTGCCCGCCTCATCCATGACAATGTTTCCCTCCATCTGTGCTGCTCTGTTTTCCCTTTATCCCATTTGCTCTGAACCCCCTCCCCCATCAGTGCTGTCTTTCCTCCAACTGCTCCTCTGTTTCCCACCCAATCGCATCACTCTGTTTTACCTTCCCCAATCTGTGCCACTCTTTTCCACCCATCTGCTTTGTTAGTCCCCCATCAGTGCTGCTTAGCCTTCCTACCATCTACGCATTTCTATTGTTCACCGTCCGCACCACACTGTCTCCTACCCCAATCAACACCACTTTTACCCCATCCTCTCGGCTCTGTTTACTGCGCAGACCTTAAGTTGCATAGACTGCATGTGTGTATTCCAATGAGCACACAAATCTGTGAATTAGCAGCTCCACCATTGTGTGAGTGACAGCAATCTCACTCTGTGAGAGTGCTGAATCTGCACTTACCCACAGGCTGTGATGGCGTACCATATCTGTATTGCGCAAGGAACACGTCCATTAAGGCGTCAGCCTTAATGATCGGAATTTCATTGCTTTTTGTCGTTTGAGTGGAAGAGTTACAACAGGTTTCAGAAATTCCAGATCATGTGTAAGAAGCCTTAATGGGACATGTGTAACCGTAAGGTTTTTTGTCAATGGAATTTCATAGCTTTTTTTCAATTTATTTTTTTAATTCAGAAATCTAAGATTTCACTGTAAGAATAAACATTTGATTTTTTAAATGTTTAACGATAAGACACCCCTGGCAACGAGCATTACCCCTCGCCACAAGAATTTCAAACCCCTGGCAATGAGCATTACAAACCCCTGGCAATGAGTATGACACCCGTCCCAGTGCATGAAACCCCTGTCAACAGGCAAGACATCCAGCCCATGAAACCCCTGGCAATGAGCATGACACCCAGCATGTAGAAGCTTTACTGTAGGGCAAAAACTCTCCTAAAATCTCTCCGTTTTGGATTCTTACAACCTATTACATTCCCCGCTGGGTGTTAAACTGACCATTCCATGTTGCAATTGCATTTGGTATATTTATTGATGGCTTGGATGTGAGAGAACTTAAAATTCTTAGCTAACGTACATTGGTTTGTGAAGTTAATATGCCTTCAAAGATGAAATTGAGGTAAAGAGTTGGACAAGGTTTTATTTATGGCCTTTCATATGAGTTATAAACAGCAGTATATTTCAATAAAAATGGTCAAAATCAAAAAGTCTCTAACATCATTCATACTGTTGTTAATAAATCAATAAAGTTTTATTTTGGGATCATGATGAGATGATCCTATATAGTAAAAGGCTAAACACTGCTCATCACCTCTATTGGAGATTCAAGAGGTTTGTTCCAACATGTTGGTGCATTGGTAATGAGTAATCTAATAGGGAGAAATTTACGAAGATGGGAGTTCTATTTCACATGGGATGTTGCTATGGGCAACCAATCAAAATCTACATTATTTATTTAGAACCTTCTAGAAGATATCGATAGTATCTGACTGGTTGCCCATAGCAACATCCCATGTGAAATAGAACTCCCATTTTAGTAAATTTCCCCCATAATGTCAATCATAAATATCACCTGGAATCCAACACATTTGAACAACAACCTAATCCCTGCCTGTGGTACACAGATGTGAGTAACCTCCACTAATGTACTAACACCCCACTACTAATAATAATAAACAAGTAAGTGTGTAACAAGAGGCAGAACTAGCGAATTGTGGGCCCAAGTGCAAAAATATGCTCCTCCCTACACTCAAAATAGGAACAGTGTGAGCCGAAGGCACCCTATAATCCTCTACTCCCATACCACACCCTACTTCCACTGTCCCCAACATACTACACATCCCATAACTCCTACCCCCATCCCCTGCTCACATCAGTAGGGTGCGCATGCACGTAGCTGCAGTGACATCTTACTTGTGTATACTTGCAGCCAGTGCTTTGTACAAAAATAGGTTCAGGAACTCTCTGGGAAGGAGCAGAGTGGGCAGAGCTTTTGCAGGGGTGGGGCTTCAAACAGTACTTTGAGCGAGATTTTTTTGAACACCTCCATCCACAAATGTGGCGACTGTGCTCCATTATACATATGCCCCACACCGTGATTCCCATTATACATATGCACCACATCTTGGTGCCCATTATTCATATGCCACACACCGTGATGTCCAATGTATATATGCAAGCATCATGATGCCCATTACACATATGCTACCCCCCATGATGCCCATTATACATATGCCACGCATCGTGATGCCAATTACACATAATGCCACACACCGTGATGCCCATTATACATATATCACACACCGTGATGCCCATTACACATATGTCACACACTGTGATGCCCATTACACATATTCCACACATCATGATGCCTATTATACATATTTCACACACCGTGATGCCCATTACACATATGTCACACACTGCAATGCCCATTATACATGTGCCACACACCATTATGCTGAGAAGTGCAACATTATCGGATGAGATTGGCTAGATGTGGGGCACTGGGTTGAGGATGGTTGGGTAGATTGGCGTGTACTGGGCTGGGAATGGGGGATGGTGGTTGGCTATATGGGGTGCACTGGGCTGGGCATGGGGGATAGTTGGGTTAGATGGGGCGCACTGGGCTGAGGATGGAGGATGGTTGAGTAGATGGAGGGGCACTGGGCTGGGCACAAGGGTTTGGCAGCACTGACCTTGGGTTTGCTTGTCTGCCCATGCATATTGCAGGACCTCAGCTCTGGCTGCTGCTACTTGAAGCTCCCAATCACTGTGACTCATGATGAGTGCTGCTGACAGGGGGAGGGTGCCATTGAGTTACCCCCTGCTGGGTCTTAGATCATATCAGCACTGGGACTGGTACCGGCTATGGGAGCTGCTCAGCTACATCCTAGCACAGCCATTACCCCATTTTCAAAATACAGTCAACAGGTATCTGCAGTTGGAACAGAACCTATAATGTGTACATATACAGTAAGATGGTGTGTGTGAAATGCGCTCATTGACGCTGTGAATCTAGTAACAGAGTTATCTCACGTACCCTTCCCAAATCTGTGTGATCTAGTGCACTATGCACGGACCCCACAGCACCATTCCAGGGCATTGATTTTGGATGGCCAGAGTAGATGGCAGGCACAAAAGTACACTTGCTGGGAGGATTAGCAGCAGGGTGTCAGGAGCGGGTGGGAGCAGAGAACAGACCGATGGTGAGTGCCGGAGCAGCCCTGGGAACAGGAGCGGAGTGGAAAACTCATTAATTATGCGGAGGAGTGGACATACAGGGTGCACGATCCCTGCGTGTGACTCTGTAACCCAATACTACTACATGCCAGGGCAGTACCATTATTTAACCCTCTGTGTGGCAGTGCCACCTGTGCGGGCAGCATAGGCATATTCTTAGGAGGTGCACCCTTGGAGGGGCATGTCTATCACTGCCTACTGGGCGTGTCCATCACCGCCTACTAGGCATCAATACAAACTACACTAAATAGAAGGTGACTTATTTATGTATATGCACTTCAGAATAATCATTCCCCCACACATACTAGAAACAAGGACAGTGTGCTGCAAAAATGTACATGCCCATTACACATTAAGCCACACACCGTACTTCACATTACACAAAATGCTGCACATTGTGATTCCCATTACACAATATGCTGCACACCGTGATGACTATTACACAATATGCTTCACAGTTATGCACATTACACAATATGTTGCACACTGTTATGCCCATTACACAATATTCTGCACACTGTTATGCCCATTACATATTATGCCACACATTGGGGGTTATTCTGCTTGGTGTGGTGGGACTGTACGTGGTCGGTTCGGGTTTTTTTTGCATCTGCGCATGCGTAGCTTTCGCTATGCGCATGTGCGGCGACCTCACACCGCTCAGGGACAGGTCTCTCCATGCAAAAAAACCTGTCCTCAAGAGTACGGTCATTGTGGGCGGCATGTGGGCGTTTTTATGGGAGCCGGACGGAATAATGAGGAAAACTGGGCGTAAACATGGGCGTACACGGGGGTGTGCACACAAAATGCACGGTGCCACAACCGCCTCGATCGGCGAACGCACCGTGCATTTTGGGCCAAAAACAGGCGGACGCCAAAGAGTGCTCCTGACCACTCTTAGGGGTTTATTCTAGTTCATTCTTTCTGACAAAATCCTTCTTAGATGGACAAAACCATGTGCACTGCAGGGGGGCAGATGTAACATGTGCAGAGAGAATTAGATTTGGGTGAGTTATTTTGTTTCTGTGCAGGGAAAATACTGACTGCTTTATTTTACACTGCAATATAGATCTCACTTTGAAGAAAAACCCCACCCAAATCTAATTCTCTCTGCACATGTTACATCTGCCCCACCTGCAGTGTACATGGTTTTGTCCATCTAAGAAGGATTTTGTCAGAAAGAATGGACTAGAATAACCCCCTTAGAGCTACCGCATGAGAGCGGATGCCTGGGTCTGCTAATTAACGCCGAATACAAGTAAATTACATACACCTGAATGCAATAAGCCATGCTGCTATAACCATCTCACCCATTCAGAAAGTGTTTTTGTATACTTTAAAAAGCAGGACACTCAATTCACAGAAGTCGGCATGTGTCAACTTTTTCACTGTAACACAAACATACCAGTTTTTTATTAGGAAAAAGACACATAAACCACATCCACATAAACCACAAGAGCAACAAGGATGTTTTTGGACTCAATTTCTACTTGCACTGTGGCGTACGCTCAGATATACGGAAGGTGCCGGTGTGAAAACGGACCAGACCCGTCCGTATACGGTGGCGTACGCTCAAGTGTACGCCACTCCCCATTGTCGGTGTTTGTGACCGTCCGTGTGTGGCTGTTCTGTGGGCGGACTTACTCTCACCGTGAGCGTACGGGAAATGTACGGTGTGACGGACCGTACGCACGTTTCACCGATCCGATCAGAATAAGGCCCATTGTTACGTGTAATGCCCCCAGTACTCCTGCCTATAAACTTAATGCCACCAGTAGTGCACCTGACCTTACACAATGCCCACAAAAGTGCTACTTACATTTTTGCTGCTTCACTGCTGCTGTTATGTGGATGGGAAGGGGGAGAAAAGAGACAGCCTTGCAGCTTCCCCACTCTGCACTGCTGCCAGTGGTGAGGCAACCGACGCCAGAGGGACGGGGTTGGAGCAGAGGAGGTAAGAGGCACCTTCTGCTCTCAGCTGAGGGGGGGTCCATGTGTTCCAGAGCTGCTGGCAGGCCAGCTCCGGTGGGACGGGGAGGAGAGGCAGCTTCCGCCTCGAGTGGAAGGGGGCTTCTCTACAACCAGGACCAGATTTATTTCTGATTGGGATTATCTCCCAAGTGGTGGTTTGAGAGAGTCCTGGTTGTAGAGAAGTCACAACGGGTCACCTTTGCGAAAGCTGCAGATAGCAGCAAAATGCTTCAGCTGCTCTGCAGTGAACCAGACAGCTGCAATTTACAGTATTCCTTAAAGACTTGGATATCATCAGTCGGTGAGGACTTTTTGTATATAATTGATTCAATCATTATCCCTCCAATGGGTGAACTCCAATAAGGCTGATCCATGGACTGGCAATCAGAAATAAGAGTTATTATTAATTCCAACCATTTTGCACTTCTGGTTACTCAATATTCATTGTTTTTAATGCTCTAGAGTTATTAAATTTATTTTATTTATTATACACCTGACCACTTGTTACTTATGCGCAGTTAAACCTCTTCCTGTTTTCCATTCCACATGTCGCTAGCCTTGTAAATTTAAATGGTGCCGGGTACAGCCCTAGTGTCTTTCAGTACTTCTGCACATGCACTGGACACACAGATCACTGCACGTCCAGTCCTCTCACAGGGCCTTATTCTGGTTGATTCGGTCAGATGCGTATTTTTGGAAAGGCCCCGCCTTCCGTATGGATCGCTCACACCGTCCGAATGCGGTAAGACGCCGACCGAACTGGCCGCAAGTGGATTTTTCCTATGCACACCTCCTCCATCTTTGGGAACCTCCCCCATCATTCGATGGTCGCCGACCATCGAATGCTGGACCGAGTGCTCCAGACCACTGGGGCATTTCTCCATGCAAAAGCAGGGATATGGGCGGGCAGCTGGCATCCGGCTATGTCATATGTCCGCCCCCCACATGTTCGTCACGGCCGGATTACCATATGTACGGCCAGCGTTTTCATGGGAACGCCCTTGAAATGCGGGACGTACGCATATGGTAATGAGGCCAAACAGCCCTTCACGACCCTCTCCACCCCCTGTTCGGATTGCTCCGACCGATCGTTTTCTGTACAGAATTCACGCCGTATTCGGATGTGCGCGGCGTTCGCACATGTGCAGATACGCCTCTGCACATGCGCAAACACCAACCATCGGCCGTCCGTCCGCATTCGGCGCCATCCAACAGAATAACCCCTACAGTGACAGTCTGAGAAGAGCCGGCCTTAGCCATTTTGATGCCCTAGTCAAAATTTTGCCTGCTGCTAGTTCTATCTCTGATACAGAACCCCTGATACAGCAAAGCATCTGTAAGTCAGCAGCACAGATCACCGCAGCAGCCAGCAACACCCACCATCCACTGGCATATCCATAATGGGTGCAAGGTGTGCAGCACACATGGTCGTCTGGGCCCTGGGGGCCCCACACGCTGTACACCCTGCACCCATTTCATCACTGGGAAAATGGCTGCGTAGTGACCCAAATTCACATTACATAGCACGCAGTGACCCATATTCATATTACACAGCGCGTAATAACCCATATTCGCGTCACACAGCATGTAGTGTCCCATATTTGCATTACACAGCAAGTAGCGACCCATAGTCACATTACACAGCATAGAGACCCATATTCGCTTAACACAGCATGTAGTGACCCAAATTCACATTACACAGCATGTAGTGACCCATATTCGTATGTAGTGACCCATATTCACATTACACAGCATGTAAATATTAGAGAGCACGTAGTGGCCCATGTTCACATTACACAACACACAGTAACCCATAGTCACATTACACAGTGCTTAGTGACCCATATTCACATTACACAGCACATAGTGACCCATATTAACATTACACAACACACAGTAACCCATAGTCACATTACACAGCGGGTAGTGACCATATTAACATTACACAGCGCGTAGTGACCAATATTCACATTACACTGCGCATAGTGACCCATAGTCACATTACACAGCGCATAGTGACCCATATTCACATTACACAGTGCATAGTAACCCATATTCACATTACACAGCGCATAGTAACCCATATTCACATTACACAGCGCATAGTGACCATATTCACATTACACAGAGCATAGTGACCCGTAGTCACATTACACAGCGCATAGTGACCCATATTCACATTACACAGCATGTAGTTACCCATATTCACATTACACAGCGCATAGTAACCCATACTCACATTACACAGCACGTAGTGACCCATACTCACATTACACAGCGCATAGTGGCCCATATTCACATTACACAGCACATAGAAACCCATATTCACATCACACAGTGCATAGTGACCCATAGTCACATTACACAGTGCATAGTGACCATATTAACATTACACAGTGCGTAGTGACCCATATTCACATTACACAGCACATACTGACCCATATTCACATTACACAGCACATAGTGACCCATATTCACATTACTCAGCGCATAGTGACCATATTCACATTACACAGTGCGTAGTGACCAATATTCACATTACACTGCGCATAGTGACCCATATTCACATTACTCAGCGCATAGTGACCATATTCACATTAACAGTGCGTAGTGACCCATATTCACATTACTCAGCGCATAGTGACCATAGTCACATTACACAGAACGTAGTGACCCATAGTCACATTACACAGCACATAGTGACCCATAGTTACATTACACAGCACATAGTGACCCATAGTTACATTACACAACGCATAGTGACCATATTCACATTACACAACGCATAGTGACCCACAATCACATTACACAGTATGTACTGACCCATATTCACATTACACAGTGAGTAGTCACCCATAGTCACATTACTCAGTGCATAGTGACCCATATACACCTTACACAGCATGTAGACATTACACAACGCATAGTGGCCCATATTCACATTACACAGCACATAGTGACCCATATTCACATTTGTCAGCTCGTAGTGATCAGTAGTCACATTACACAGCGCTTAGTGACCCATATTCACATTACACAGCACATAGTGACCATATTCACATTACACAGCACAGTGACCATATTCACATTACACAGCACATAGTGACCATATTCACATTATACTTTACAGCGCGTAGTGACCCATAGTCACATAACACAGCACGTAGTGACCCATAGTCACATTACACAGCGCATAGTGGCCCATATTCACATTACACAGCACATAGTAACCTATATTCACATCACACAGTGCATAGTGACCCATAGTCACATTAAACAGTGCATAGTGACCATATTAACATTACACAGTGCGTAGTGACCCATATTCACATTACACAGCACATACTGACCCATATTCACATTACACAGCACATAGTGACCCATATTCACATTACTCAGCGCATAGTGACCATATTTACATTACACAGTGCGTAGTGACCAATATTCACATTACACTGCGCATAGTGACCCATATTCACATTACTCAGCGCATAGTGACCATATTCACATTACACAGTGCGTAGTGACCCATATTCACATTACTCAGCGCATAGTGACCATAGTCACATTACACAGCACGTAGTGACCCATAGTCACATTACACAGCACATAGTGACCCATAGTTACATTACACAGCACATAGTGACACATATTTACATTACACAACACATAGTGACCATATTCACATTACACAACGCATAGTGACCCACAATCACATTACACAGTATGTACTGACCCATATTCACATTACACAGTGCGTAGTCACCCATAGTCACATTACTCAGCGCATAGTGACCCATATACACCTTACACAGCATGTAGACATTACACAACGCATAGTGGCCCATATTCACATTACACAGCACATAGTGACCCATATTCACATTTGACAGCTCGTAGTGACCAGTAGTCACATTACACAGCGCTTAGTGACCCATATTCACATTACACAGCACATAGTGACCATATTCACATTACACAGCACAGTGACCATATTCACATTACACAGCACATAGTGACCATATTCACATTATACTTTACAGCGCGTAGTGACCCATAGTCACATAACACAGCATGTAGTGACCCATAGTCACATTATACAGCTCGTAGTGACCATATTCACATTACACAGCGCGTAGTGACCCATATTCACATTACACAGCACATAGTGACCATATTCACATTATAAAGCGCGTACTGACCCATATTCACATTACACAGCACATAGTGACCATATTCACATTACACAGTGCATAGTGACCCATAGTCACATTATACAGCTCGTAGTGACCATATTCACATTACACAGCGCATAGTGACCCATATTCACATTACACAGCACATAGTGACCATATTCACATTACACAGCACATAATGACCATATTCACATTATACTTTACAGCGCGTAGTGACCCATAGTCACATTAAACATCGCGTAGTGACCCATATTCGCATAACACAGCACGTAGTGACCCATAGTCACATTATAATGCACGTACTGACCCATATTCACATTACACAGCACATAGTGACCATATTCACATTACACAGCACATAGTGACCATATTCACATTACACAGCACATAGTGACCATATTCACATTATACTGTACAGCGTGTAGTGACCCATAGTCACATTACACATCGCGTAGTGACTCATATTCGCATAACACAGCACGTAGTGACTCATATTTGCATAACACAGCACGTAGTGACCCATATTCGCATAACACAGCACGTAGTGACCCATAGTCACATCACACAGCACATAGTGACCCATATTCACATTACACAGCACATAGTGACCATATTCACATTACACAGCGCATAATAACCCATATTCACATTACACAGCACATAGAAACCCATATTCACATTACACAGTGCATAGCGACCCATAGTCGCATTACACAGTGCATAGTGACCATATTAACATTACACAGCACGTAGTGACCCATATTCACATTACACAGCACATAGTGACCCATATTCACATTACTCAGCGCATAGTGACCATATCCACATTACACAGTGCGTAGTGACCAATATTCACATTACACTGCGCGTAGTGACCCATATTCACATTACTCAGCGCATAGTGACCATATTCACATTACACAGCGCGTAGTGACCCATATTCACATTACTCAGCGCGTAGTGACCATAGTCACATTACACAGCACGTAGTGACCCAGTCACATTACAAAGCACGTAGTGACCCATAGTTACATTACACAGCACATAGTGACCCATAGTCACATTACACAGCTCGTAGTGACCCATATTCACATTACTCAGCGCATAGTGACCATAGTCACATTACACAGCACGTAGTGACCCATAGTCACATTACACAGCACATAGTGACCCATAGTTACATTACACAGCACATAGTGACCCATAGTCACATTACACAGTATGTACTGACCCATATTCACATTACACAGTGCGTAGTCACCCATAGTCACATTACTCAGCGCATAGTGACCCATATGCACCTTACACAGCATGTAGACATTACACAGTGCATAATGGCCCATATTCACATTACACAGCACATAGTGACCCATATTCACATTTGACAGCTCGTAGTGACCAGTAGTCACATTACACAGCGCTTAGTGACCCATATTCACATTATAAAGCACGTACTGACCCATATTCACATTACACAGCACATAGTGACCATATTCACATTACACAGCACAGTGACCATATTCACATTACACAGCACATAGTGACCATATTCACATTATACTTTACAGCGCGTAGTGACCCATAGTCACATTAAACATCGCGTAGTGACCCATATTTGCATAACACAGCACGTAGTGACCCATAGTCACATTATACAGCTCGTAGTGACCACATTCACATTACACAGCGCGTAGTGACCCATATTCACATTACACAGCACATAGTGACCATATTCACATTACACAGCACATAGTGACCCATAGTCACATTACACAGCGTGTAGTGACCCGTAGTCCCATTACACAGTGCGTAGTGACTCATATTCACATTACACAGCACGTAGTGACCCATAGTCACATTATAAAGCACGTACTGACCCATATTCACATTACACAGCACATAGTGACCATATTCACATTACACAGTGCGTAGTGACCCATATTCACATTACACAGCACATAGCAACCATATTCACATTACACAGCAGTTAGTGACCCATATTCACATTACACAGCACGTAGTGACCATATTCACATTACACAGCACGTAGTGACCATATTCACATTACACAGCACATAGTGACCATATTCACATTACACAGCACTTAGGGGGTTATTCTAGTTCATTCTTTCTGACAAAATCCTTCTTAGATGGACAAAACCATGTGCACTGTGGGTGGGGCAGATGTAACTTGTGCAGAGAGAATTAGATTTGGGTGGGGGTTTTCTTCAAAGTGAGATCTATATTGCAGTGTAAAATCATGCAGTCAGTATTTTCCCTGCACAGACACAAAAAAACTCACCCAAATCTAATTCTCTCTGCACATGTTACATCTGCCCCCTGCAGTGAACATGGTTTTGTCCATCTAAGAAGGATTTTGTCAGAAAGAATGAACTAGAATAAACCCCTTAGTGACCATATTCACATTATACTTTACAGCGCGTAGTGACCCATAGTCACATTAAACATCGCGTAGTGACCCATATTCGCATAACACAGCACGTAGTGACCCATATTCACATTATAAAGCACGTACTGACCCATATTCACATTACACAGCACATAGTGACCATATTCACATTACACAGCACATAGTGACCATATTCACATTACACAGCACATAGTGACCATATTCACATTACACAGCACATAGTGACCATATTCACATTACACAGCACATAGTGACCATATTCACATTATACTGTACAGCGCGTAGTGACCCATAGTCACATTACACATTGCGTAGTGACTCATTCGCATAACACAGCACGTAGTGACTCATATTTGCATAACACTGCACGTAGTGACCCATAGTTCAATTACACAGCACATAGTGGCCCATAGTCACATTACACAGCACGTAGTGACCCATAGTCACATTACACAGCACATAGTGACCCATATTCACATTACACAGCACATAGTGACCATATTCACATTACACAGAGCAGAGTGACCCGTAGTCCCATTACACAGTGCGTAGTGACCCGTAGTCACATTATAAAGCACGTACTGAGCCATATTCACATTACACAGCACAAAGTGACCCATATTCACATGGGTGCCGGACGGCTCCCCGACAGTCGGGATTTCAACAGTCATTCCTCCGATGTCGGAATCCCGACTGCTCCCTCGTGGGGGTCCGCAAGGGGCTTCATTGCGCTCCCCACACTGTGCAGTCAGGATTCCGACGTCTGAGTAATGACTGTCGGAATCCCGACTGTCAGGGAAATATACCACACCCATTCACATTACACAGCACGTACTGACCCATAGTCATATTGTACAGCACATAGTAACCCATAGTCCCACTGCACAGCATGTAGTAACCCATAGTCACATTGCACAGCACGTAGTAACCCATAGTCACATTGTACAGCACTTAGTAACCCATAGTCACATTGCACAGCACGTAGTGACCCATAGTCATATTGTACAGTACATAGTAACCCATAGTCCCACTGCACAGCACGTAGTAACCCATAGTTACATTGCACAGCACGTAGTAACCCATAGTCACATTGTACAGCACTTAGTAACCCATAGTCACATTGCACAGCACGTAGTAACCCATAGTCACATTGCACAGCACGTAGTGACCCATAGTCATATTGTACAGTACATAGTAGCCCATAGTCCCACTGCACAGTACGTAGTAACCATAGTTACATTGCACCGCACGTAGTAACCCATAGTCACATTGTACAGCACTTAGTAACCCATAGTCACATTGCACAGCACGTAGTAACCCATAGTCACATTGTACAGCACTTAGTAACCCATAGTCACATTACACAGCACATACTGACCCATAGTCACATTGCACAGCACGTAGTAACCCATAGTCACATTGTACAGCACTTAGTAACCCATAGTCACATTGCACAGCACGTAGTGACCCATAGTCATATTGTACAGCACATAGTAACCCATAGTCCCACTGCACAGCACGTAGTAACCCATAGTCACATTGCACAGCTCGTAGTAACCCACAGTCACATTGCACAGCACGTAGTGACCCATTGTCCCATTACACAGCGCATAGTGATCCATCATTTAATTACACAGCTTGTAGTGACCCATATACACATGTCACAGGATGTAGTGACCGATATTCACATTATATAGTGCGTAGTGACCCAATCACATTACACAGCGGCTACAAACCCATAGTAACATTACATAGGGGGCGGGCATTCGGAAGGCGGCATTCCGCTCGCTAAGCAGCAAAAGAACGCTGCTTAGCAAGCGATCCTGAATCAGGCCCCTTGTTCCCCTCAATTACTAGTACGCTCTGAAACACTGGTGCATCCTCAGTCCCTTATCAAATTACCTTCAGCCAGGAGCATCATGCCACAGATCAGTGGGCAGGGCTGCACTGCAGCTTCACTATTTCACAGAAAAAAGCTACCCCATCCCCAGGCACAAGCAAAGTAAGTGTAACGCAATAGTTTTCAAAAGGGGGCGTGGCCACGGGGGTCCGTGATTAGGCCACGCCCTCTTTTTAAAACTATCACGGTAAACGAGCCCAGGCCACTGCTAGCCACCTGGGGGAGGGGAGGGGGCACTGATGTAAGCACCCATTTGATGCTACCCACGGCTACCTTGCTGCATGCACTAGTCCGACTCCTGTTGCTCCTGCACGTAATTATCTGCCGGCTGATGCCCTCAGCTGGGACAGAGAGACGTGACTGCACTCACCACCAGCGTTAATAGGGAGGGTGGTAGTCATGTCCTCCAGCTGCGGGGCGAGGGGGTAGTGGCATGCGACGTGGTGCACGTTTCCCCCATAACCCGGGCACAGCTCTGCCAATGTCACACTTCCAGTATCACAGTAACTAGTTCCCTGCAGCCACTACAGCGCTCTGAGCACACATACATATACTGCACACAGGAGGAGTGTGCAGCACAATGCCCGGCTGGGTGACAGAGCCCATACAACTTCAGGAGGTCTCTGTGTGTTGATTGACAGGTGTGGAGACAGTACAGCCGCAGCACTGCTCACTGAGGGCGGGGCCATTCTGTACTCGGACGGAGTAGTCCTCTCTTGGGTCCTCCTATGCCCAGACCTGCAAATAACTACCTGTCTGCCCGGTTCCTGTGCCCCATGTTTGCGTGTCATTATGCCATCAGCCATCTGCATTAGCTGGGCATGTATGTGTATGAAGTATACTATATATTCATATTGATATATAAGAAACTGTGAATATCGCTTCACAGTCGGCCATCTTGGTACACCCAAGTGAAGCTCATCAGTGTACTGCTCCCCCTGCTGGTGGCATTGTGCGCATGCGCAACAAGTTGGCGCTCCTATCTTTATAATGGGGGACGTTTCACTAAATTATAAAAAAACTGTACCTATCTGAAAATCCTCAACCCCAAAAGGCACTCCACTGGGACAATATCTACCTAATAAAACAAACCCCAAGTCTCAATTGTTCCTCTACCCTGAGTTATGCCTTCCCAAAAAAACCCTCATAGACTAACATGGGTGACAAGTTGTCATTTCTGGAGTGTCAGAAAAAAACTGACAGTTGGAAGTTTACATCGCTCCCAATTGGTCATTTTTTTATATTTCGCCCTGAAATTTGGCACGCAGCACCGGTTGACGATTCTACGCGTACGTGCCAAATTTCAGCTCAGTACGTCCAGTCACTTTTGAGGTGCAGTCCCTCAAACACCATGCCCCCATCCGAAAAGTTCCCTATGGGAAAAATCCGTTCGTTGGATTCAGCCTTAATATAAGGGCACGACCGTGCCCTTATAATATATATATATATATATATATATAAAGGGACATTTGGTGTCAGCGTGGCTAGGGAACTTTTTATCTAAGAATCAAATTAATTTCATATTTCAAATTCACTATTTAACCTGTGGGTAATAAAGTTTTCAGTTTGTAGATCCACATCATTTCTGTTTTGGCAAGGCGTATGTCCACATTATTGTATTGCCTATAAGGATTCATTTGTTGCATACCCCAGAAAGATTTAATACAGTACGGATTCGAGATTTCAGGATCAACAGATCTCCTGAGCTGGCTCAGGCTGGCGGACAGAAGCTCCATCTGATGGGGACGCGTGAGCATCTTACTCACTCATAGGTCCCCATTAGCAAGGCAGCGAGAAGCAGCTTTCCAGCCCATCTCCACTTCAGGGAGACTAATGATGATGTAATTGCCAGGAGCAGCTCCATTGAGAGCTGCATCATATGTAGCTTATATAGCATTTACTTAGTGGGAAACTTCTAGTGCCTCATTCCTTTAATAAATTGCAGCTTATTTCTCATATTTAGAATTTAAAAGATTACCATACAGTATGTGTGAAATTAAATTTCATTAAACCTTCACCACTACTTTCTACATAATATGCAATATATCTATATATGATCCCAAAAAAATTGTGTCGACCATATACTTTTTACCTGTCAATCTTTTGATTTGGTTGATTTTTGACCCTGCAGAATACTCAATCCTTCCTTGGAAGCAGTGCAGGAGGGTGTATGTATGAGAGAGCACCTAAATTAAAACTGCTGCAGGAATGGTCCCATCCCCTCTCCCAGGTGTGTGGCATACTCTATTGAAGATGAATAAACAGGAGGGATAGCCTCTGGCTGTAGCAAGCCAAGGTGAAAAAGAAAAGACAAGTGTTTTCTTCTGGCCTGACTGTTGTAGCAGCTGTTGCTGCAGTGAAAAAAAAAGGATGCTAAATTTCCTGTGGATGGGACTCTGTCCACAGAAGCTTTCTCCTGTTATCAGAAAGTACCACTGGGAGTTAAGCAACTCTTGGGGTAATTTGCAAAGTCTATGGTTTCAGGATGTAGAAAGGGGTGAGGGGGCTGGGGTGGGTGGTGGTTGGAGGATGGAGGGGAGGCTAATGAAATGCATCCATAGCGAAAGAAGGTTTGCTGCAGATATCCCTGCAAGACCTACAATAAGTCAAAGAAACTGCTCTCCAGAATTACTGCTAAAAAGAGAAACAGGTGTCAAACATGGCAAAGACAGTATTCTTGGGATGAAATGGAGGAGATGATGGGGCCTATCATCAGAAAGTAAAATGTAGGATTGCCATAATCCGAGAAGAAAAAAGTGGAAACTGTACCTTATACAGGAGGAGAATTGTTAACTGCATTAACAGCACTTCAGGATATCCTGGCAACAGTGCCATAGCAGTCCAATCATCTATTTGTCTAGCCAATAGTGAGACAGACAATAGCCAGGATGCCCCTGTGATGTGGCTGCTGATTGAGGAAAGGTGGCAGAGCTAAGTGTAACCAAGGCTGTGGTGAGACAGCCATCAGGTGACAGCACCTAGATTCAGACTGATGTGACTGATAAGAAGTGTGTGATGTCAGAATGATTTCCCATGGGGTATGTTCCTGGGGATGCTAAGTTTATGGGTGGTCCAGTATGCCTGGGGTCATGGTGGCTAAACTGGAGAAGGCACCAGGTGGTATGGAGGGGAGCTCCCTATTGGGTCAATGGAGTATGTAGATTTTCAAGGCTACATGTAGGCTATGCTTCCCTAGACCTTTGTGGTACAGGGGGTGATGATTAGAAAGTGAAAATTCATGAGGGTGCTGGTTTAGTGCAAGGACTGCCTAAGATGGATAGATCTAAACTGAACACTGCTGAGTATGATATTGTGGACACTATTTATGGAGACCTGTAGGTCCCGCAATGGTTTTTATGATAGTGAAACTAATAAATGAGGGGTTCTTGAAGAGGAAAGAAAAGTTTAAATATGTCAATGAGGATGTATTGAACTAAAATGTTATGATGGGCAATGTAAATGTGGGGGCATTGGGTTCAGGTGCTTCAGGAAACACTGGGACATTAATTATCATATGCAAATATGGGGGGAAAAAAGAAGTTGCAGCATAATGCTGTGCACAAAGGTGGTGGAGGGGTAGAGCAACTATGTAAGGAGGAATGTCATCCAGTTTTAATAGTTTGGAGGCAGAGTATCCCCAACTAAGGAGACATTTCTGAAACTTCTATTTGATCTGTGGTATTGAGTGTTCTAGTGGTACACTTGAATACACCCAGTATAGTCATTGGAATTTTACCTGAGTTTTATGATTAACATTAAATCATAACTGCCAACATGACCCTCTCTAGGAGGGACACATTGCTCTGCTCCTGCACTTCCCTCTTAATGTATGATTACCCTCATCTGTGTTGAAGCAACTTTCTTATCAATTAACCTGTTCAACAAAGATGAAGGTAATCATGCATTAAGTAGAAAGTCCAAAAACAGAGCATTGTGTCCCTCCTGGAGAGGGTCATGTTGGGAGGTATGTTAAATGGACGCATGGCTGTTATGCAAAATGGCATGAAAGAGGCATGGAGGAGGTAGACAAAGATTTAAAAATGACAATGGTGACAAATCAAGACAATGAAGCAATCCCAGAAACTGAAATAAAGTATTGGTTGTCCAGGCATTGCACAGAATTGAAGGATCTGGCAAAAACAGAATTCTCTTTGGTAGTCTGGGCTGGTGCTTGGACAGCCAATATTAAGTTGCAGAATATCAATGGGGAGTGCAGCATATCCCATGGACCGCATACATAAGGAAAGATAAAGTACAGATTTTTTATGCAGGGCAGCCAAATATATGTTTCCCCTGTGGTGATAGCAGGCACCTTAGCAGCAAATGTGGAACAATGAAATATAACTTGTGTGGATGTATGGGGCATACTTTAAAGACATTTAATATGATAAAGTTAAATTTGTGCAGGAGGTACGGTGACACATTACACCTGTGTCCTGACTCCACTCATGGTAGGTTGTACAGTCATACGACAAGAGGTGCAGAGAATTTGGCCCTTGCTCAGAAAAAAAGAGGTACAAATAAGAAAATACACAAAACTAAGGATGAAAAGGTAGTAATGTTCAAGGATGGGGAGGCGGAATGCAGCTTAAGTGGAGAGGATCAGGTGGAAACCCTTTCTGAAAAGGTAAAAGGAGGAAAGAAAACAAGAAGGGAAAAGAAGATGGTAACTTGACTTTAAGGAATAGGTTTGAAGCCTTTTCTTCGTCAAATGTAACTACTCTGGCCTTCTGTCTGTGAACTCACCTATCAAAGAAGAAAGATGAAGGAATTTATTTTGAGGATGCTTAGTCTTGTGGAACCAGATGCCTCTCCTGAATATACAGTATAAAGCATAAGCTATTGGTGGAGGAGGTCAGAGAGAAAATTGGCTGCTTAACAACAAATAAAATGACCAGACCCAGATGGCTTAACAGCTGAATTGTGTAAGGAAATCGCTGAAGTCTTGTCTCAGCATCATGTGAAGGTTTTTAATACCAGCCTAACAGATGAAGCTGTTCCTCCCTCCATGAGAGTATCCACCCTTAGCATGCAGCCCAAATGGAAAGACTCAACTCTTGTAAAGATCTGTCACCCCAAAGCCCTTCTCAACATGGACAGGCTGAAGGACAAGGTATTGCTTTCTCCTTCTCAACACTGTGCAGTAAAGGGCCCAAGCAATTTTAGCGCTTTCCTAGCTGTCCGGAAATGGTGTAAGGCTGAGAAATGGGGTTAATATCTACTGGCATTTTAAAAATCTAAAGATTTGAGTAATTATAGGCTTTGCTGGAAAGGTATGGAATCCCAGTAGGGGTGGACAATTGGCTTTGCATATTATACAGTGAGGCTGGAAGCTTCATCCTTGTTAATGGTAGGGTACGGCCTAATTTCGTGGTAGATTCAGGGGTTGCAACTGAGCATATTATCCTATGCTGGTGATGTCACTGTTGTGCTGTCATCTCTGGCAGAGGAACATCAGTTAGACCTAGGGATGGCCATCGTTGCAATTGCCATCGATGGTTGCCATCAATGGCAATTCTGAAACTGGCCATCGATAGTGTTAAACTACAGTATGCAATGGCTGAACATCAATATTTTTTCATATCGATGGTCAGCCATTGTGTTTGATTGATTGGCCTGTGGGCCAATCAAAACATGGGGGCGGGGCTTCATGGGTGTCGGGGGTGTAGCTATGCTCAGTGTCCCGGCACTTTGAGAAAAAAAGCAAACATCATTTTGCTGTTCTATCGGTGGAGGGAAACCATCTGGTTCTCCCCCATAGATGGCAAAAGTATTCGACATCGGCCATGAACCATCGATGATTTTGAATCATCGATGGCCATCCCTAGTTAGACCTACTGATTGGAGAGTATTCAGGGGCTTCCATCTCTATGGTAAATCAGGATAAGTGTGAAGCTTTCAGGATGGGTGAGGGTGGTAATGACTTTTGTCTCAGAGACAGCCTCCCAAGGCCAGGCATCAGATAAAATATTTAGCCATCCAATACAATAAGGGTGATTACGCTAGTGCAAATTGGAATAAGAAACAAGAGGATGCAACCAGGAAGTTAAAGAGCTGGAGAGAAAGGAAAGGGTTGAATTGTGCAGAACCTACTTGCTCCCCATATTTTTGTATATCACTTACATGTGTTTCTTGCCTCAATATATGGATCTAGGATAAGATATTTGTTCTCTCTGCTGTTGTGGGGGAACAATATGAATATCAGAATTGCATACAAACCAAAGGCAAAGGGAGGAAATAGACATGTTGGACCTCATAGATTTTTTCTTTTTAACCCCCCTCCCTTGTTTAGTAGATGGTTTCCGGTAATGGGTAGTCCTTTTATCTAGACCATGGCTAGATGGTGGCTGAGTGAGAAGTTTCTGGGGGAGAGGCTACGTCTTGATCTACGTAATCTTATTAGGAGGGTGTTGGAGAATAGTGTCATATAAACTCACTTCCATGTCCCATAGATCTTGAGGGATTGCCTGCTGATGTGTGTTCAGAGTGTACAGATGAAGTTCACTCCATCTAGCAGGGGTCTGGCAGTCGGATCGCCAACCGCCAGCCCCCGGAAGGGGACACACGTGAGTCCTCTTACAATGGAGCTCCCCGACGGTCCCCGACACTTGCCCCTACCTTCCCACTCCCCCCCTAAACCTGCCCATCTCCCTGAAGCAGAGATGGGCAGGGTTTATGCCACCCGCCTTCCAAAAACTTGGACGCATGTCCCTGTCAGATGGAGTGCCATCTCACCAGTGGGGGCATTCTGGCAAGCCCCGGCACTGAACGAGAGGAGCTCCATCTGTATATCTATGATCAATTCTCATCAGAATCTTTTAAAGTATAGGAACATTGCATCGCTTTCCTTTCAAGAGAAGCTCTATGTTATAGGGAACTTGAAGATCATGATTGTCCAGGTGAGGAGTGTCTAGGAGAGGAGGAGACTATGGACCACTACTGCAGTGTCCCTTTAATGTAGACATTTTTTTAAAACTGCATCAAAAGACTCAAGGCTGAGCTACCTGGAATGGAAATACAGTATGGGGCATTCAAATGGGATGCAGGTTTTGAGTTAAGCAGTATTTTCTTAGTCAGTCTAACAGTTAGATATCATGTATAGAATGGACATTGTCACATTTCTCTAAGAAGTAAACCCCTTCCCTGCACAGAGCTAGTTTGCTTAATCCTGTATTAGGTGAACTGGTCCCGATTGTGGTGACGGTTGATGCCACCTTAGTGGGTGGTGGGTGACTTCCACTTCTCCAAGCTTAGGAACTAACTATCTTTTCACCATTTATTTGGATGTTTAGATTTTGTTAAGATATTTTTGTTGGAAATGGTTTGTTTATGGTCCAAGGGCTATAAAATATCCTTTGTCCATTTCTCTTGTAACGTTGTTTGTGCTGCTATAAAATGGGGTGTATGGGGATGAATGGGTGAGAAAATGAGGATGAATGAGGGATGCATAGTTTTGGAGAGGATAAGAAAGTGATTGGAAGTATGAAAATTAACGTCTCAGAAGAGAATTAACCACTTCAGTGCTATGCCCAGAATTTTTTGGGCTCAGCTGCGCTGCTGCAGTTGGCTGTCCTGGAAAATTTCTGGGCATACCACCAGCAGGTAAGTGTGTGCCAGTGGTGCATCCAGATGTGCACCTCTAGCAGCACCCTCCCATTGCTTCGCCCTCCTGTTGCTCCCCCCTGACCTCCATGCTCTGATGATCATACACCAGAGCTCCCCTGCTACTGCTGCTTATGTCATTATCACTACATCAGTGACCAGGTGGGCAGCCCTGGTAGCAGGGCAGGAGCAGTAGCAGGGGAGCTCTGACATACAATTGCCTGAGCATGGAGGTCAGTGGGAAGCAACAGGAGGGGAGGGAGCAATGGAAGAGTGCCACTAGAGGTGGTGCACTAATGATGCATAGCTGGAGGCACCACTTGCGCATACCTTCCTGCTGATTGTATGCCTGGAAATTTTCGGGGACAGCCCACTGCGGCAGCGCAGCTGAGCCCAGTAATTCCCACCACTCAAGGGGTTAAGGGATGGGAGAGTAAAAGGCAAATTATGAAATGGCAACAAGGAAAATAGTATAGGGATGCAAACTTGGGACAATGGTTTCTTTTCTATATGATAAATACTGAATGTATGCATTCATAAAAAATGGTCTCCATACTTACACCATGATATAACTATAATACATTTTTATGTAAATGTATTTTATATCAAATGGTTGCAATATTTTTTCAATAAAAACATTATTAAAACCTACCTTGAAAAGGTGCTATGACTGCCATCACTAGTACCGCGATGCTACTGTTTTTTCTATTTACTGATCTATGAATGATTTTATTTCTTCACACCATGGCAATAGTAAAACGACAGTACTGTAGTTATAGTTAAATTCAAACAGAGCAAGTGAATGTGTGAGATTGAAAAATGCATTGAATCTGTAGTCTTTATTAAAAGACAACAGATTCACCCTAACTCAACTTAGAGAAAAATAGCCACAATTTTCTCTCTGACACATTATATTTTGAGATGTTCTGGACCTTTTCTTTGGCGTATATAGTACTGTTCTTGATGTACTACCATGCTTTTAATTGTGTGCTGTAGTACATGATGTTATTTTTCTATATTTTCTTAAGTAAAAACATATTACAAAAATGACTACAGATATTTTTAAATAATAAAAATATATTTTTCCACTTATTGTGGTGCAGCTAACAAGGAAAAAACCACTAGCAAAAATACAGTAATAAATGCTGCTTCTTCGATACACACACTCTTGAAAAAATAATTATAATAAACTATACAAAAACGCATTAAAAAGTAAATTTTCCACTTCAATTATTTCGGTATGCTGCTGTTGGGGACACAACAACATCATGTAAGTATGCCTTTCTTGAAATTCAATTTTAATTTTACAAAAGATTACAATTTTTTCCTGAGAGATATTTTTCCATTTTACAGTAAAGCTAATGTAGACATGGTGACACACAGTATTAAAGTACAGTAACATACTCTAGTCTGCCTCTCCAAGACACACACTCTTTACAAAAACGTATTTATGCTGAATGTTAAAAGACTAGAAATAAAAGAAAAGGGATTATTTTGAAATTGGGTACTCTTTACCTAGATGGGCGCCCGTCGCGGGCATCGCGGGTACATTTATGTGTGGCCGCGACGCGACCGACGCGATGCCCGCGATTTCCCATTGAAACCCATGTTAAACATGGAAATCTTGTCGGTCGCGTCGCGGCCGGCCATAAATGTACCCGCGATGCCCGCGACGCGATGCTCCCGATTTGCCATAGGAATCAATGTTAAAAGGCCCGATGGACACGATTTTACTGTTAAATGCCTCAATGGACCCGATTTGGCCATAGGAATCAATGTTAAATGGGCCACAGAGCCCAAATAACCACAATTAGCCCTTAAATGTCCCCCCAAATTTTTAACGCCACCCCACGATCAACGTGAACCCGAAGCGTGGCGAGCGCAGCGAGCCCGCGAGGGGCGGCGGTACGCGTCCTCCGACCTTTTCATGCCCTACTATCCACTAGGGCGTGGAGTGAGAATAGAATAGTGTGGCGAGACCCGCAAGGGGACGTGGATACCTTCACAGTTATACGCGTCCCCTCGCGGGCTTCACAGGTGTCCGTGGCGACGCGGACACCTGTGAAGCCCGCGAGGGGACGCGTCTGCCTGTGAAGGTATCCGCGTCCCCTCGCGGGGCTCGCTGCGCTCGCCACGCTTCGGGCTCGGTGGCTCGCTGCGCTCGCCACACTATTCTATTCTCACTCCACGCCCTAGTGGATAGTAGGGCATGAAAAGGTCGGAGGACGCGTACCGCCGCCCCACGCGGGCTCGCTGCGCTCGCCACGCTTCGGGTTGGCGTGGATCGTGGGGTGGCGTTAAAAATTTGGGGGGACATTTTAAGGGTTAATTGTGCCTATTTGGTCTCTGTGGCCCATTTAACATTGATTCCTATGGCCAAATCGCGGGCATTGAGGCATTTAACATTAAAATCGCGGTCAATCACCGTTTTTAACATTGTTCCCTATGGGAAAATCGCGGTCATCGCGGGTAGCAGATTTTTGATTTTTATGTACCCGCGATTTACCCGCGATGGCCGCGATGCCCGCGATGACCGCGATTTTTACCCCCGACGCCCGCGATTTCAATCGCGGGCGCCCATCTAAGTAAAGAGTACCTGAAATTGTTTTATAACAGGAATAGGTGTTATTTGGGATGCAGCTCAATTACACACAGCACTGCAATATAGATAGAGATCTTTGTAAAAAAATAAGTTATCCTAAAAAAGATGTTGTTAAAGTATCCACCAGGTTGTACTAGGAGGCACATTTGCTCTTGCCCAGCAGTCCTTATTTATTTATTAACAGTTTTTTATATACAGTAGCACACAAATATGCTGCATCACTGTAAGAGAATATTTGAACCCTTTGGCGCTTATAATCTATATTCCCTCACACATATACATGCACACGCCTTCATTCTAGGGTTACTTTATTTGTTGTGAGACAATTAACCTGCCAGTTTATTTTTGGAATGTGGGAGGAAACTGGAGTACCTGCAGTAAACTCACGCAGGTACAAGGAAAATATACAAACGCATGATCTCATTGCTGTGAGGCAGTTATGCTAACCATTACACCATCTGTGCTGCCCATTCTATAGCATGCAGGAGATCATAAATACTCCTGCATGCTAAAGCTTTGCTTATAACATCCACGTTTCCCAGGTGAATTGGGTCCTTCCGGTACTCAGATGCTGGCAGGTCTTATAATGGCCAAGGCTGCTACAGGTGGCTGGGGAAAGGAAATACAAAATTGGAGTCATGTTAGGACACAAAAGGAAGGACCAGACAGACAAAACATACAAGTATATTACTGAGAGCGACTGTCACCAAACCACTGTGGCAGATGGTGCCCACTAGCATCACTGTACTGTAAGTGTTAGCATATAAGTACACTGTAGTGGACCACAATGGCTGAGGTGTAGGGTAATGGTCATTAATAATGTCTAAGAGCAGTATAGAGGAGCAAAACCAGAACAAATGGACTACTGGACTGAACTGTGGAGCTGCACTGATACAAAAATACAGACACACAGAGCTGAAATGCGGGAGTTATCGCAAATAATAACAGTATCAGTACACACTGGCAGACAAATCTGCATAAGGGGAACAGTTGCCAAACCAAAACAGACAGTAGTGGAGTAGCCGCTAGTAAGGACACAGACAAGCAGATACAGGGACTGGACTGAGGAGCAGTTCTAGTTACAGACAGGGCATGGACACTAAACAGGACACAAACAGAAGCTTCAATGTTACAGGTCCCAAAACAGGACAAGGCACATGAAGGGTTACAGCAAGCTCTGGAAAACAGGATCAGGTCAGAAAAACACAGGCTTGAAAAAATGCACACTAGACAGGATCAGGGTTTGTCAGGATAGTTAAGGGTTGTTTTGGGCTGTTAAAGATTGTCAGGCATCCTCAGGGTTATCAGAAATATTCAGGGTATACACAATCTTGGACAGAGTATAACCAGCAATGAATTTATAGCAGGCTGTGTAATAATGCATAGTAATACAAAATCATTAAAGTCAAGAAAGGACAAGCCCCCTGATACACATATTTACTGCAGGTGGGCAGCTAGACACAAAGCAATGACTTAATTATGTGACAGTTGAGTCTGCACAGAAAGGGGTCAGGCTGCAGTTACATATACCAGCTAGAGGCAGCCCTTAACAACTGTTCTGACAAACAGTCTTTTTGCATTACTTGAAGACTGGTGCTACTAGTGTCTTAAAACACACACATAAGTCCTGGAAGACTGGTGCTACTGGTGTCTGGCAAACACACAGAAGTATGTTAACAATTTGCCCTTACAGTGTAATAAATTGCAATTGCTACTAGTATTCTTGACGGTACTTGTTTCCTAGCACGGCGCCCACGATTCCATCATACGACATCTCATCGCATTGCATCACCCGTAATATTGCGGCATATTGTACAAGCACACAGATGGGTGCTTAAAATGTGATTCCATCATTTAGTGTCACCCCAGTGTCAACGCCACCCCCACTATCAATGCCATCCCGAAGCGTGGTGAGTGGCAGCGGTATGCGTCCTCCAACCTTTTCATACCCCCACTATCCACATCGGCATTGAGTTGATTTTAGATAGTGTGGCGAGCGCAGCGAGCCACCGATATCTGGCGAGCGGATGCGTAATATAAGCCCGAAGCGTGGCGAGCGCAGCGTGCCCCGCGAGGGGACACAGATTCCTTTACATGTATTCCACATCCCTTCGCGAGGCTAGCTGTGCTTGCCACGCTTCAGACTCGTATTCCACGTACCCTCGCAAGGCTTGCTGCACTCACCATGCTTTGGGGTCGGTGGCTCACTGCGCTCGCCACACTATCTAAAATCAACTCCATGCCGACATGTATAGTGGGGGTATGAAAAGATCGGAGGACGCTTACCGCCACCGCTCACCACGCTTCGGGATGGTGTGGATACTGGGGGTTACATCTCATTGTAAGCACCCATCACATCTCATGGCATGGGTGCTTGTACAATGAAATATCGCATCGCATAGCATTTGCTGGCATGCGATCCTATGCAATATTTCATTGTACAAGCACTCCTGAGCATTTAACATGGAGATCGCATCACATCGCATGGCACAGCACTAAAAACGGTACACAATGCAATGCGATGGGCGCCGTGCTAGGAAACAAGTACCTTCTTGACAAATAAACAACTGTACTACAACTTTCTCTCTTCTAATTACATTTTGTTATAAAAAATTAAACCCACTGTACACCCTCTCCAGGCCAGGCAAAGACTTATATGCAATCGAAAACACACTAGACCCCAATTTCAAGGAACATTATAATTCACTTCAGTTTCAGAAATTAATTTGGTTAGAGTTAAGTTTAAAAATTAATCTTAGTGGGTGATAGTTTAATAATGCATAAATTACACAGAAATATGACAGAATTTCGTTGTCCAGGAAGAATGTATTTATATAGCGATCCTCCAAAAAAGCTTCTGAGCATCTGGTGCCTTGAGCTTAAAAATGAGAAAATGATCAAGCAAATCTTTTGCATTATTTACAGTTTATTTGTAATAATCAGTGCTCTTCCTGTTCCTGATATCAAGATCCATGCACTCATTCTTCAGTACATGGAGTTTATTCAGTTTCATGGATTCCACTGAAATATTATGGGGATTCCTAAGTTTAAGGGGTTTTCTCAATCATTGGTCCGGTTACAGTGAAAAGATCGCAGGATGTTAACATAATGTGTTTGCTAAGTGGGCCTTAGTCTGGGCTCCTTTGCTCTGGGAGAAAGTTTTACGGGTGCTATATAAATGCACTTCCTTTGTGGAATCTTTTAAAAAAAATTTTTTGATGAACAGCCAGTGGCAGGCTGGGCCGGGGGACAGGGTGCCACATGCCCCAGTATTTATTGTCATGTCCTGGGTCATGCAAAAGATGGACACTAGAGCTCGGCTTGCAGCTCCTGGAAAGAGAATGCTGGTGCCAGCCCTGAGAGCCTCCAGGAGCAGCAGCAGCTAGTCAGGAGGCTGTCAGGTAGTGCTGGTAAAGCCCGCGCACCTCCTGACAGCCGAGTTCTATTGTCAGTCTCCTGCACGACCCGGCCACCAGGCACACAGTGCCTCCTGACAGCCGAGCTCTACTGCCAGTCTCCTGCATGATCAGCCAGGACTGGAAACAGGCAGTTCAAAAGGGACAGCTTTGCCACTCACTTCCCCCGCTCAGCCTTGCTCTAAGGTCCCCGGCAACACTTCTCACAGCCGGCTGCGCGAGGGAGACAGGTACAGTGGAAGATTTCTACCTAGCTGCTCTGAACTGTAATACTTGGTGAGGCTGGGAGGCTGAGCATGCCTTCTGGGAGCAGCCTGCCACACTACACTGGGGAAAAGGTAAATATGTGTGTGCTGAGGGGTGAATATTTTAGGCACAGGGAGAGTGTTGGGAGGGGGAATGCTTTAGTGTGCACATTGAATGGGGTGGGAAAGTACTCTGTAGGGTGGACATGGACACTGAGTGGATTGAGGGGGTGCTGTGTGGCAGTAGCTGAAGTAGCAATTTGCATCATTTTGGGGAGGGGGAGACTTGCCCACCTTCTGGGGGGGGGGTTGCCGGGCCATTTACTAGTGTTGGTCCCTGGGCTGAAAGTTGCCAGCCAGCCAGCCCGCCTGTGTGCAGATCTGGTATTTCAGTTTTATAAATCTTAGACAAGGTAGTGGATGAATGCAGTTCTATTCATAGAATTGACCTGTGAGCTGCAATGAAAGAGCTATGCTCTTACTTTAAATTGTTTCTAGAGAGCTACATTCAAAACATGATGTTCTCAACTCTCAAATCTCTCAGCAAAATTCCACCCAGGAGAAGATCATGTAAAAGTGCAGGTTCCACACAATGGTGTTTTTTTAGATTGGAATCCGTAGTAATTGCTGTAAGGCCTCAATTTTAACGAATCTCCCACCTTGCCATCAACATTTGAAGATCTTTACCAAGACATTAGTTATAGTTTAGTAAAAATGAACTTTGATCTTTGACAAATTTTATTAATGATTCTTGTCAAGTCATTTAATAAAGATTAATACCTAAATGTATTATAAACAAAGAGCACTGTTGATACAGTAAATGAACCTTGACTTTTCACAGTTCAGGCAAGCTGACCACTACTGCCTCAATATATCAGTACTGTATTTTAAAAGAAAATCTAGCTACAACAGTTAAGATCAACAAGTTCTGTTGCGATTGCTCCTTTTTAAAATGTCAGGCAGGTTGTCCAGGCCTGACTTTGTATAGATTAAGGCAATAAAGCTTAAATTGCACTATACAGTGCTTGTAGGGATGTTCTGTTCCCTGGACTGTCCTTAGTAAAAGATAAAAAAATAAAGATCTTAAAATAATCTTTACTTTTCGTCACATCAGGACCGATAACTACTTTCATTCAAATCAGATATTGAACAAAATTTTTTTTTTCTTTTATGCGCATTGAGTTTGTTATCTTTGCCTTTTTATTTGATTTGTGATATTTTAGTGTTGCAGTAAATATTCTTTTCTATATTTAGGAGTCAAGCAATGTGTTTTCTGTTTCCCTTGATAACTGAAATAATTTGATCTATAGAATCAAATACTGTATGTGCAAAATTACAGTAACGGAAGAGAAATATGCTCAAAAAGCCTGTCATCAAAACCTCCCTGGTACTGTGGGCGAGATTTAGTGGGTTTACTGTTTTTGTCAAAATGCGATTTTTTTCTCAAATCACCCTATATCGCCGTTTTTTCAATTCCAATTTTTTTGTCAGAAATCGCGTATTTAATGGCTGGCGTAATGCCGCACGAAAAGTGCGATATATGGCGATATACGGCGATATGGTGTGAATTGAGCCGATGTAATATGCCATAAAAGTGCAATTTCCGGGTTAGGTCATGTGCGTATTTGCGGCCAACTGGAATGCGATTTACACGAATACACCTGATCAGCCCATACAACATGCTAACCTATTGGCCCACCTTAGTCTCTTGCAATACGCATCACAAGTAAGGCATTTGACATGGAGAGGATAGGAGGAGTGCTAAGGTGCAGAGGAGGCAGAGGGACAGCCAGCTTGGGCCCAAATACCCCAACCACTGGGAGAGGTAGGGGAGTGAGAGGCAGCACTGTCAGAGGCAGGACAGAGAGAGGCAGCATGCTCCCAGGAAGAGCTGCGCCAGGGAGAGGCCACATGGTGGAAGCTGAGCAGGTGGCTATGGAGGAGGAGGAAGCAGGCACAAGCCATGTGTCCTCACAGGAGGAACAGAGTGCCAGGCACACAGAGGAGGAGCTGCAGGAGGGAGATACTTCTGGAGGTGGACTGGCCTCTGCAGGAGGAAGATGAAGCAGACTTGGAGGAGCTGGGGGATGAAGCAGGACAGGAGGAGGAGGAGGGTGACCCTGAAAATGTGGAGGAGGATGATGCAGCTCGTACAACTAGTGGGAGGAAAGTCAGGTTCTCATACGAGGAGAATATGGCCCTGGTGTGTGCACTCTTGCCCCTGTATGACCGGCTGCTTGGTCCTCATCATCACCGCACAAGTGTGGCAAGGAAGAAGGGGATGTGGGACAATATAACCTCTACGGGAAATGCAGTCAGCACACACAAGAGGAGTGTGCGTAACGTCAAGAAACGATATATCAGATATCAAGCGCCTCCTCAAAGCCAAGCTTGCCCTGGAGAAGAAAGAGGCCTGTCGCACAGGAGGTGGACCTAGGGAGCAAGTCAGCTTTAAGGCCTATGACAGGCTGCTACGCAGAATTATCCCACCGGAGGTGCTTCCCGGCATCCACATTGCCGACACAGACAGGCCCCCCACTCCACCGCCATCTGGTAAGTGTCCACACATGTCAACTACACATTGTGCTATGTCATGTGCACATGCAATTATGGTGGAATGGTTTCTGTGTCCAATTGATTTGTGTCTGTGGAACTACATATCCCAGCAAAAACACATGTTTCTTGCTTGGGTTGCTAATTAATGCACTGTGCATTTTGCTGGGTTATGTAGTTCCACAGAACCAATTAATGTGTGCTGCCCTTATCACTGTAGGCCTGCAGTGTACATGACTGTTAATCCACATCATTCCTCTGGGTAGTTGGACAAGCACTTTACAGTCACTTTTACATGTGTAACCTGATGCTGTTTCCTGTTTGTACCAAATGGAGGACAAATATCCTGCACTGTGCTAATACTTAAATGAGTTCTTACGTTCAAATACATCCAAACCCTTATTTAAGCATATCAAAAGAGAACTATGGCTTTGTTTTATTTTATTAAGAACATTTTTGAAATAGTGCCAGCTGGGTGCCAATGTTAACAATAGAAAATGTCTTCCTCTTTCAAAAAGCACCATCTATGGAGTCCCAGCCTGCCGTTGAGTGCCATCAGCCACATCCGATTGTCCCCAATGTCCAGTCTGCAGGTGAGATATCATACTGTTACACAAAGATATTGCACATTTCACACATGCCTGCCGCCAACACACTAGCCTGTACCAAAACACAACCAGGTCTGCAAGGATCCAAATCCAGAGGTAAAATAATATGTAGTCCGCCATGTAAAGCGCCTAACACATGCATATGACTACTATGCCTATCATGTGATGTCACATCACATTACATTGCAGTGGGTGATGATAGATTTAACAATGTTTACGTTCAAAATTGAACTGACCACACATGATGATTGTTTGGATGCATGAACACCATACAAAGGACTGAGAAACCACAACAGCAATAATTGTTGATGTATATAAGTAGTAAACCACCCCCTGCATGCACAATGCATGAGTCAGACCTCAACATTCCAACTAAGTTACCATGACCCACCAAACTGCATTCTGCATGGCATACTTACCACTGTTATCTCATTTGTAGGACCTTCACAACCGATGCCAGAACCCACTGATCCCATTCAAGCTATGGACGACATTAGTGAAATCATCCTGGAGCTGGTTACATTGTTGGATCCTGCACAACACAAATCACACCCAGTCAATGTGGCCCCCTATACGCAGTCACATAGCCAGCAGACCCCAATCATTCCAGCCACCAACACTCCCACTAATGCGGAGGAGTTGGCTAAATCCATACATAGTTTTAAAGGCAAACAAATCTCTTTTATGGAGATGCAGACCACCCAATTAGAAACCATTAAGGGGTTTGTGCGTAACATGGGTCAGCAAATGAGACGAATTTCCCAAAGTGTGCGTGCTAATGTAGGGACACAAATTTGTCTTGTCTCCACATTAGACACACGCTTAGCCGAGATTGGACAAGCCATTCAGGGCCAAGCCACTAATTTTCGAGCACTAAATGCTAATATGGTGGAACAGACCCAAGCTATTAATGGGCAAACAACTGCGTTGATGTCCCTACAAACTTAACTCAGCCTCAATGTTACTAGTTTGTTAGGTCAGCACCAAACCACATCTACGCAAAGTAGTAGTGTCTCCTCCACACCCATGAGTGAGTCCCCCACTACTCCCCCACGTCGTAGTATCCATACTAGGGATAGATGTGGCACTAGTGTTAAGGGTGATAATTCCCGTACTCAAGGGAAAAATGAGTAATGTTGTGTGCATTTACATTTGTCATGTGCTGTTCCATCCTTCTTCAGTCGTGCTGTGATTGTTATTGTCAAATGTTTCTATGCAATGGGCAAAGCCTAAATTTTTCCGCAAGTAAACATTATTTGCAGCCTTGTTGTCATTCTTTAGAAATGTTTACCCAGACAGTGCTTTGATTTATATTGAAATAGTGGCATTTTAGCACAGATGGGTCATTTGGTTTTGTAAGTGCTTAATTGTAATATCAATTGAAGGAAATCATGACATTTGAGGCTGATCAGCATTGCCCAGTGCATACTGTTGGTAGCCGCCAGTTGTTTCGGTGCATTCCAACCACCTCAGCTCAATGATCATTGTCAGCTCCACCCATTACCCCTATGTTTATTAGCATTTTCAATCATTTCCCCCCAGTAAGAACTACTTACATTACAGTGTCATAGGTGTCATCATGTTGCAAGGCATAAACTATTCTGGGTTGGGTCAGCTTGCAGGTGTTGTGCATTATTGCTGGTCTGCTTCTGGGCAATGTACAGAAAAAAAATAACATAAACAATGTATGTGTGGTAAAGGTTCCCCTTTCCTGTCCATTTTACACACTACAATTACCTGTGAAATGCTGAAGTATCATCTGTGTACGAACCACATCCCCCCTCCGCGTACTTCCCACTACAACATCTGTAGTTTGAGCTTCCTGCACGACTGCTGCATTGGGCACATCTACATAATTTGGTTGACCCAAAGCTATGTTATGCAGCATGCAGCAAGCCTGGACAACCAAAACTACTTTGGCAGGGTGGTATAGCAGTGTACCTGCTGGCCTGTCCAAACACCGAAATCGGCTTTTCAGCACCCCAAAGGTGCGTTCCACTACATTGCGGGTAGCAATATGTGCCGCATTGTACCGGTGCTGTGCAGGGCTTTGTGGGTTCCGCAGAGGTGTCATGAGCCACGAATGACACCCATATCCTGAGTCACCTACAAATAACATGTAAAGGGATTTGTGTGGTCACATGTCATGTGTGTAATTTGCACATAATAGTAGCAGGCCAGACTACATTGTTAGGGCTGGTATAAACAATTTAAAAAAAATTGTCTCTTTAACAAAGTTACACACCTGGATCTTAAAGGGCAAGACATAGGTTTGCAAACATCATGTAAACAGTGCTAAGTGACTTACCAAGTAGCCAGCCCTCTGGCATGGTGTGGTTGTGGAAACGGTCCCAGAGAGCTGAGTGCCGCAGGATTTAGGCATCATGGCAGTTCCCAGGATATCCTGCAACCACACTGAAAATTATGAGGTTGGCATCGCAGACCACCTGCACATTGAGGGAATGTATGCCCCTGCGACTCACATAGACATGCTCCCTCACGCGCGGGGCCCAAATCCCAATGTGGGTGCAGTCTATGGCTCCCAGCACATTTGGAAATGTTGAGAACCGATAGAATGCCACCTTCAGGTCCTGCCACTCGGACTCACAACATGGGAATGTGATATATGCGCGCCACAGCTTCTTTAATGCATTAAACACCTGAGATAAATGTTTACAGAAAGTGGCTTGTGACACCCCCAAGGCCCATGAGCTCACAGACTGAGTGGAGCCTGTGGCCAAGTAGTAGAGGGCACACATTAATTTCTGCAGCCCAGACACTATTGATCGCTAATAAATGTCACCATGTATATCTATAAAGAGAAATAGCAATAAGAATGTTAAGATTCCACTAATGTGACTACTGTTTTAGTAAAAATATATTAGTATTAACATTTTGCAGCCCAACTTTTTGGGGGGGAATTCAAAAAGTCTGGTTTAAATGTTTAAATTATTGTATTTTTTAATAAAAAAATGGTCTACAATGAATGTTGAACGATGTTAATGTTCTTATTTTACAGAGGCTCACCATTGGATCTGCTACTAGCGCTAAGGCTGTTAGGCCTGACTAGACATTGGACTTGAAAGGGTTAAAACTTTAAAATATTTCAACATTTAGAAACAATTTAAAAGAACACAAATGAAACTGATTTTCTAGCCATACTAAATGTATTTGTTTATATCATAACATTTTATTAAAAAAAAACAATATGTCTATAGTGTGTACACACAGTAAGATATGGCTTCCGATGTTCCCGATATAGGGAACATCAGAAGCCAAATCGCATGCTTTTTTAGTGCTTGTGAGCCCGATGCGCTGCCGATGCGTGCTCCTGTGTGAGCGCAAATCGGCAGCCAGATAGAGAGGGCAGGCAACACTATATAGTGCAAATCTGCACTATATAGTGTAAATTGTGCCCCTCTAGCATGCCGTGAGATGCGAGTCGGGACTCGCATCTCACGGCATATCCTGCCGTGTGTACACCACCTAAAAGTAAATAATTTAATAAACAATGGCACAATTTAAAAATAACACAAAATAACAATGCAAAATAATGATATAAAATTACATTTAGCATTCTATTATATAAAGTTTACCTGGAGAAATAAAACCCAAGACAATTCTAATTAATATAATTACAAATGCATATAAATGAATGTTCTATAGTAATAGATTATTCAAACACTGATTAAACAGAATCTTTTATCCAAATGGAAACCAACATTTCACAGATTAGACCTCAATATGTTGAACATTCGTAACATTTGTGTAACAATTGTCCAAACATAAAAATAGTGAAGTGTGAAGAATTAAAATCATCTCAAGATATGTATGCAGGGGAGGCTCCAGAGGTGGGGCTGCAGCACAATTAAAAGTTCAAATAGGGGAGAAACACCAACTGCCAGTGAGTCAGTTTGGAATGGCAGTTAATAGCAGTTGGTGGGGATCCCCATTTCTATTGTAAACAGTGTTCCAGCCGCAGCTCTGGAGCCTCCAATGTATGTATACTTTACAATTGCATGGAGATGTGCCAGCAAAATAAATGCCTATTACGAAGTCTACAAAGAAAAAGAACCAGTAGGCGCCTTCTGTACACTTAAAACAATTTATGGTACTTGTTTCCTAGAACGGCCACAATCGTGAGTGATCGTGGCTCTTAATTAAGGGACACGATCCTCACGATGTGGCCGATTTTTTACAATTTTTTCCCTTTGAATGACAGAAATCGGGTCAATCGGTCGGTCGCGACCAATTAAAATCGGCCGCGATGCGACCGACCGATTCACCCGATTTTTCCATAGACTTCAATGTTAAAAAATCTTTTAACATTGAAATCGGGAGGATCGCATCGGTCTTGTGCCATTATAATGGCACAAGATTAGATGGACTTGATTAAGTCCATCTCACATAGGGAAAAATGATAAAAAAAGGTGAAATGGGCCAATATGACCCATTTCACATTTTTTATGTGCCCGCCATGACCCCACGATAGACGTCAACCCGAAGCGTGGCGAGCGCAGCGAGCCCGCGAGGGGCGGCGGTACGCGTCCTCCGACCTTTTCATTCCCCTACTATCCACGTCGGCGTGGAGTTGAGAATATATAGTGTGGCGAGCGCAGCGAGCCACCGAGCCCGAAGCGTGGCGAGCGGACGCGTATACCTGTGAAGTTATACGCGTCCCCTCGCGGGGCTCGCTGCGCTCGCCACGCTTCGGGCTCGGTGGCTCGCTGCGCTCGCCACACTATATATTCTCAACTCCACGCCGACGTGGATAGTAGGGGAATGAAAAGGTCGGAGGACGCGCACCGCCGCCCCTCGCGGGCTCGCTGCGCTCGCCACGCTTCGGGTTGACGTCTATCGTGGGGTCTAGCCCACTTAGTAACATTTGGGGGGGCAATTGAAACAAATCTGGTGAAAAAAAAAAAAAATCGGGTGAAAAATCGGTCGGTCGGATCGGTCGCATCGTATGCGACCAAATCGCATGCGATGCGATCGATCCGATTTTTTATCTTACGACCACAACGATCTAAATCGTTGTGGCCGTGCTAGGAAACAAGTACCCAATTTATTTACTAAATATCACAAGAAACCATAAAAACATATGTATAAATAAACAATAAAACAATGATGCATGCATGCACAATAACCACAATTATTCTAAAAAGCCATTCAGATGCAAGTGCATAATGTTTGTAACTATAGTTACCAGTTCCTTTTTAGGACAAGTGGGGCGTTGAGGTTGGCAAATGTTTCCAACAGATCACACTCAGTGGTGGTGTAATTAGTGAAAGAAAAATCCTTTCCAGCAAGCCTTAGGTAAAGTCCTTTCCTTAAGTGCTGATGTTTTTATATATAAAGGTCAGTCTTTTATTATACAATGCAACCTCCTGTGACCATCTGACATGTAAGTTGCTCAGTGTGTTATTTATTAGGTCACAGTACCTTTTGTGAGGTTTTCCACACTTGCTTTGTCCGGCCAGTGGATCTGACTGCAGCCAGACTGCACAATACTCCAAAGGGTGAGCAGCAGGTGACAGCCGCTCTTGGGTGCGCTGTTGTCAGGCACACAAACCACCGTGTGTGGTAACTGCTGGATGAAGCTCTGTTTGCAGGTTAAATGTGTCAGCTGCAGGAACCGGGTTGTCGCGGGTTGGTTCAAGCCGATATGGCAGATGTTTCCTCTCGGTCTAATGCCGTCAGTGTTCCCCGTCGGTCCTCAGCTGTCGACACTTCTGAATAGCTCCTCACAAGACGCGTTTCGCCGCGCTCAGGCGGCTTTTTCAATTTCAGGAAAAAATTGAAAAAGCCGCCTGAGCGCGGCGAAACGCGTCTTGTGAGGAGCTATTCAGAAGTGTCGACAGCTGAGGACCGACGGGGAACACTGACGGCATTAGACCGAGAGGTAGACTTCGTAATAGAAAATAGCAGCAGGGTTTTTGAGCGCTAGGGACAGGTGTGCTGTGATGTGTACAGATAGCTGCCCTCTGGTAGAGGGATGCCGCCCTCAATACAAGGTGCACAAAGAAAAAGAACCAGTAGGCGCCTTCTGTACACTTAAAACAATTTATTTACTAAATATCACAAGAAACCATAAAAACATATGTATAAATAAACAATAAAACAATGATGCATGCATGCACAATAACCACAATTATTGTAAAAAGCCATTCAGATGCAAGTGCATAATGTTTGTAACTATAGTTACCAGTTCCTTTTTAGGACAAGTGGGGCGTTGAGGTTGGCAAATGTTTCCAACAGATCACACTCAGTGGTGGTGTAATTAGTGAAAGAAAAATCCTTTCCAGCAAGCCTTAGGTAAAGTCCTTTCCTTAAGTGCTGATGTTTTTATATATAAAGGTCAGTCTTTTATTATACAATGCAACCTCCTGTGACCATCTGACATGTAAGTTGCTCAGTGTGTTATTTATTAGGTCACAGTACCTTTTGTGAGGTTTTCCACACTTGCTTTGTCCGGCCAGTGGATCTGACTGCAGCCAGACTGCACAATACTCCAAAGGGTGAGCAGCAGGTGACAGCCGCTCTTGGGTGCGCTGTTGTCAGGCACACAAACCACCATGTGTGGTAACTGCTGGATGAAGCTCTGTTTGCAGGTTAAATGTGTCAGCTGCAGGAACCGGGTTGTCGCGGGTTGGTTCAAGCCGATATGGCAGATGTTTACAATAAACTCCCTTACAACTCAGCAGGCCGGATTCAGCTTGTCAGCCAAGCAAAAAAGCAACCAAATGTGCAAAACCATGTTGCATGGCAGGCAACAGATTGCCGAGATGTGCAGAGAGAGTTTTAGCTTTGGTTTGGGGTGTTTGAACTGCTATTGCAGTGAAGAAATACTTATTTTGCTTTGCTGAATCTGGTAAATAATCCCATGTGCCTCATGCCATACTTGTTATGCCTGAGGTGTCTGTTAGTGTGAATTTGAATGTGGGCTCCCTTAGGAGCTTTTATCCACATATGTGGATAACCTCAGGTGTGGATGCAGGAGGAAACAGGAATTGAACAGTAAAGTAGACAGTAGCAATTACTGTCAGAAGGTCTTGGCCTTGTGTTGATCTTTGTTTATTAGACCAACATAGCTTTATAATAATTTCCTAAAGCATATAAAATAAAGTCCAAACATTTTCAAATATTTATTAAAAAGTCTCTTGTTCCACACAGTGGTAGCAGTTAACCGGAAATATTTCCTTGGTTCTTAGAAGAACCACACATCGGGTCTGCTAAGACCAAATGAAGCTACCAATGTTACTCTAATACAAGGGATTTGGCCACTTATGAGAAGTAATGGGCCCAATTTATTGACTCATCATCCGAATGAGAAATTTAAAGTGATAGTGCACATACAATTTTGTAAAAGGCCCTCTTACCTTAGTGTGAATATACTCCTCCTGTGAAAGCTGTCCGAAATAATTTCCATTCTCTTGCAAAACCCTTGATGAAGTACCATCAGTAGAGACCTACTGAGCTACAGTTAGAGGATGTTTAGAAATGAGCAAAGGATCAGAGGGAAAGAGGACTAATTATGTCCAGATTGAATGCTCTATAATGGCAATTGATATTGAATTGAAAGATCAGTCTGGACGTTTTCAATGGTCTGAACTGTTATCATTTTCTAAGAAGGAACAATGTATTTATTCATTTTAGAACAATTGTAACACAACAATAACTCTTTGAATGGAAGGGAAAAGTTCCCTACAGTATATCATCACAATTTGTTTTCCAAAATACAAATTTTCAGAACAAAAGTGACATACCTCTCTTTCCCTGGAAATAATAATATAAAAAAAAAATATCCTTGATTTTCAGACTTACTTGTGCCTCCAATTGTCAAAAAATTGCAATGTCTTTAACTTCCCCATACTTGGTGATTTGCAGAGGAGGAACTACCATTGGTGCAGCAGGTGCATTCCACTGGTGCCCCTGAGGAGTTATGGGTCCACTGCTCCTACCCCTTGCTATGTTGCATATTGTAAACTTGGGTTGGAGTGGAGTAGGGGGGCCTAAATTATATGTTTGCACCTGTGCCAACCACTCACAAGTTTGACCGCTGGTTTTGGAATGCTCTACTTAGCAAACACTGTGTTGGTTTCAGAGGGGAGACTTCATTCCTTTACCAAGATGACCAAAATAGCTAGTACTGTGAATGCACACACCATGTTGTTACTCTGTAATAGTTGGAGACTGATAACTACTTATCTATAGTGAGACTCCACGATTACCAGTGTTCTTGCATCCCGGCACTGCTACTGCTTGTAATCTATATACTATGGCAATATGTCATAGATTTGAATGGGAGCTGGCTTGTGCATGCCGCCCTCCAATTCACTTGTATGGGAGCCTGCATATATGCAAATTAGCACAGCATGCCATGGTACATTTTCACTGTGGTTCCATCACCGCTCACTGCAATACAGTATATAGCAAAGCTGCAGTGGGACAAATCTGTAGTCAAGTATGCTGGTAATTGTGTTTTTACAAATACCATCACACATGTAAAATAACAATATTATTAGCAATTGTATTACGAATAATCGCACACACACACACACACACACACCAGCTAGGTGTGCAGGGAATAGCCATGTATGGATGACCCCCAGGAGGAGGCTAAATGATGTTAATTTTATTAGTTTTGTAAAAAAAATCACTTTAAAATGTAATACTACTAGTCCCAGGAAAGGGATACATACAGATGACCGGTGGTGGGGATGTTGTAGTTGTAGGGAATTCCAACAGGGGTCAGGCAAGTATACTTAACCTTTCTCTGCCCCCTTTTATCCTCACTACAGTATCTCTCGCTGTGGCCCAACCCTAACCATCCCTCCTGCAGCCTAAGAGTAACCCTCCATGCTAGTTCCTAACCATAACCACTGTACCCCGACACTTAACATAACCTTCTCACAGCACCGCATAACCCTAAGCCTCCTTCTAAATGCCTAACCATAACCTTCCCTCCACTGCAGCCAAACCTTAAGTCCTCTGTTCTGCCTAAAATGACCCCCCCCTGTCTTATCCTAACCCTAACCTGTCTGCTTGTTGGGATCTGTTACCAGCATCCTCATTGATTTCTGGATTCTGGTGCCAGTTGGGATTCTGGCTGAACAAATTCCCTTCGGAAGCCATGTGGAATTTTTAGAACTACTCTGTTATCCATGCTCTAGTAAGGGGGGCATTTACCAAAATGGATTCGTATTTTAAAAGTGAAAAAAGTCGTATTCGTAGTCGTATTGGCGTGAATTTCTGGCGTATTCGTGAAATCGTAATTTAACAAATAAAAAAATCGTACTATCGTGGAAATTATCTTGGCGTGAACTTGTCATATTGAGGTCGTATTCGTATATCAAAATACGACTACGCATGTGTACGAAAAGTCTACAAGATCGATAGAATACGAATGATTTTTGCATGGGCTAGGCGTATTTTCATCATGTACTAAAAATTCGTATTCGTGAAGTTGTAAAATCGGATTCGTAAACAACTCAGAATCGTAAAAAATTTCGTGAAATAAAATACACCCTCCTTGACAAGAACTATTTTAAAGTGTATTTCACCGGCTTCAATGGAACACATGTGTTATCATTTTAAAAACACATCACAGACCTTAGAAATCACACATGTGTGCCTTATAAAAGCCAAACATCCACCTACAAACACTTCCTGACTTCTAGCATGGCAGACTATATGCTATATCAGGGTGCTTCAGTGTGGGCTTTGAGACAGCTGATGTCTTGGCTGTGCCAAGGAAGATGCCGGCGTCATGAAACTGAGCATGACCAGCAGGTCCAGCAGGTATCACAGAGGCTGCGTCGGCCTCGTTTATTTAGGCCGTGTTTATGTTTAGACGCATTGCCGGATGATGTGGTTATACAGATGTTCCGGCTTAATCGTACCAACATTCTCCGTCTGTATGGGCTCATTAGACTGGAGCTAGATCCTGTGACAGGACGCTCATGCGCTGTCTCAGGCCTGCACAAACTGCTGGCTGTGTTGTACTTTCTGGCGTCTGGCAGTTTTCAACATGTCATTGCCCAAGGCATTGGCATATCTCAGCCCACACTGTCCAGGTACCTGACCCAGGTGCTTGAAGCTTTTCTGCCACATATTCCTCCTCCTCCTCCACCAGCTCCTCGTCAGCCACCATCACAGCAGCCACCTCCTCAACCTCACCCATTAAACTCTCACCACTCTCAGACATGATGCCAAATGTAGAACACACAAAAAAAATTAAACACAAACAACACAAAACACACTCCTACTCCTTCCCTCAAACAAACACACACACACACAAACACACACAAATATCGACTATAGTACAAAAAAAAAAAAAACTAATGGGACAAACTTTGAAAAGGACAAGACAAACAATAGCACAAGACAACTTTCAGAACAATACACACTCAGAAATCACTTTTCACAATCTCACCAAAAATCACCAAACAACTCTCCACTGCACCTCTCTCCTACACACTCCAAACTACACCCACAACAAGTTTTGGCGCCTCCACGACTTATATATGGGTGTGAGAGCCCTCCCAAGTGTAAAAGAGATACACCAATCACGCTTGTAGTTTCATTTTCGTAGTGAGCCATGTGGTTGAATATACGAAAATTCGTATTACATTTCACGACAAATTCGTGAAATAACGGTGTTTTCAGACAAAAATCTCTACGCCATTCGTATTTCACCTACGACTCTACGACAATACGAAAACATGCGTAAACCAACATACGTATGCCTACAACATCGAAAAATACGAATTTTAAAAATACGACTTTGTAGTAACTTAAACCCCGGAACACGACTTTTTTAGGATCACTATCATTCGTACTCATTCGTATTTCCTACGAATACAAATACGAATACGAATTTTTAGGGAATCCATTTTGGTAAATGTCCCCCATAATGAGATGTTTTAAGAAAAATAACACATACTGTACAGTACAGAAGCATAAGAAAACCATTTTGTATATAGACCAAACGTCCACTGTCAGGTTACATCATGGTATTTCTGAATGAACATAAGTGACACAATTCTTAATGCTCATACTTTTAAATTTGTTGATAATATTGATTAGTAAATGTCTACAGGTCAGAGTGTTTTGGAGGACAATATAGTATATAAAACTAGATTATAGAAATCCTATAACTTCATCAAAGGTAATTAGATACAATACTTAGAGAACACCATTTCCTATTGCTGTCTAATCCAGTTGTAATTGTTTATTTATGGCTTATGTTTCCCATACACAGACTGTTACAAAATCCTTAGAGACTAACACATTTCTCATACAGTTTTATAAGATTGTTTCCCAGAACTATTTAGCAAATCAATGATCCTTAACTCATTGAAATCATTCAGTTTGTGAGGTGAATTTTTCACTTAATTCCCGAAACACTGCATCTATATATGTAGTCTCAGGGTCATTTTTTTTATAGATGTAGGTTAATCTTATATAACCATACTATTTTTACTGTTTCTTTACCATGATCTTCATCATATACCTCTGTCCCCACTGTATGCAAAGCCTGTATGCTGTACCTTCGCTGGTTGCACACCCTGCCAGCAACAAGCTGGCAGGGTGTGCCAGCTTTGGAAGAAAAGTGCTACATAAATAAAAATATAATTACTGCTGCCTTTGAGCAGCATGATCTAGATGGCGCCACTGATGGCTGCCTAGGAGCTGTGCAGCTCAGCCATACATGTTCCCTGTGTGATAACTGTACTGTCTCTGCTTAATGTTACCTACCTGGCTGTTTTGGCGACCAGTGGCGCTGCTGATGGCTGCCTAGGCACTGTTCAGCTCAGTGGGTATGTGTTCCCTGTGTGATAACTGTACTGTCTCTGCTTAATGTTACCTACCTGGATGTTGCAGTGACCAGTGGCGCCGCTGATGGCCGCCTAGTAATGTAATGTATTAATGTAATGTATGTAATGCCTTCTCCACCACCCTTCACCCCTGCTTGATGCTGCACTGTAAATCCACAAAAAATTCCTAGTGTGCGCAAGCATACGTGGCCAATAAAGTTGATTCTATTCTATTCTAATGCCGTTGTTCCCAAACTGTGTGCCATGGCTCCCTGCGTTGCCTTAGGACACTTGCAGGGGTGCCTCAGGTTGGTGATTCAGGAGTATTTCAAATATATAATAAGCAAAACTAGTGCTTGTGGCTTCAGATCTTAAAATAATCAGATAAACAGAAGGCAATCCTATTCCTCACAATTTAAATTAACCCGCCAAGGATTACATTCAAACACAATTTACTTAATTTAATATTTTTTTTTCTAAAATAACCAATAAAAATAAACCCATTTGGCATAGGGGTGCCGCATAAAAAAATTCTGATACTCTAGGGCAGTGGTTCCCAACCTCGGTCCTCAAGGACCCCCAATAGTGTACGTTTTCCAGGTCTCCAGACAGAATCACAGGTGAACTAATTAGCTCCACCTGTGATCTTTTAAAATGTGTCATTGAATAATGAGTGCATCTGTGCAACTGCCAGGAGACCTTGAAAATGTGCACTGTTGCACTTGAGGACTGAGGTTAAGAACCACTGCTCTAGGGCACTGCTATTCAAAAAAGTTTAGGAACCACTGCTATAATGTATTAATGGAAGTCAACAAAACAGTGTACAGTATGTACTCATTTAGGGCCTGATTCAGAGGTAGATGCTGCTGTGTGCACAACAGTGGAAGCTGTCATAACAATGGGAGTGAATGAAGAGGATGCAAACCCCAATTACACATATAATAGGTGCTACATTGCTGAGACTTATAGTCCACAAAGGATGAAACTATATTTTGCTGATGCACACTCTAACATACCAAGCACTGCTAGTCAGAAAAAAATATAATAAACTCTGCAATCTGAGCAAAACATAGTTTTGATAGTGTTAAAAAGTGCCAAATTAAATGTGTCCCGCCCCCCCAACCACCCCTCCCCCCCCCCCCAAAAAAAAGGTAGCATGCCCACATCAACCTAGGGGTGCTATGCCCCAAACCAGTGTTAATTTTGGCAAGTATTTTCAATTAAGTTTTAGTCGTAAGGCCCATACACACTGGGTGATTTTGAGCTGAAAGCAGTTCAGTTTTCTCGTTTGAGCTAAAAAAAGCCCCCATAACATCGGTGAGAGCTCAAGAGGGGGTTTCCATAGCGTCCTTATGTAATTTTCAACCCAGCAATTTTCCTTATCATCGCTGCTGGGAAAAATCATCCTGTTATATGGGTCACTTTCTTCAACTTTAACAAAATTAAATGTCCGATTTTAGTTCTTTTTTTTTATTTCATCTGTAGTTAGTGGATCTCAGATAACATTTTAGTCTAATTTTAGTCAATGATTTACTCAGTTTTGCAGTATAGTTATACTGTAATGGATCATTTCTCTATCATCCCCTTGAATACTTTGTATAACTTGCACTATGTGTTTAGTAATCTAGTTATCAAACAAGTACAACACAAATGCTATTTCTTTCACAGCAGATCATTTATTTTCTGCAAATATCAATTCAAGAATACCATTTTTTTCATTAAAAATTACAATTTAAATAATTAAAAATTACAATAAATTAGAGATGGGCCAAACGGGTCACTAGCAAGATCTGGGATCCAACAGATCAGTCAGTGAAAAGATTTGTATCTTTTAGGCGGATCAACTGTTCACTTTGAAAGAAGGGGTAATTTGTTAATAACGAAGCATAATTTGTCTTACAATCATTTATTCCCATTATTTTTTACATAAAAAAAAAAAAAACATTGAGCTGAACAAATAAGAACATAAATAACCCAGTAAAACACTGATCGATGGCTGGGTGCAGAATCGCCATCGATGGCGTTTGGTATCTGCGGCTCACTCATTCTTTCATGGGATCCGTTCAAAAGATTTGCTTCATTCGCGAACGACCCATCTCTACAATAAATTACTAGAAAAATACAACCTGCATTATACACATAAGTAGTAGTATTAGTAGTAGTACAGTACTAGTCTACTGCAAAAAAAAATGAAGCTATAAGGATGCATATAACAATATATAGCTATTGAGCTAAAGTTAACTAAATAGATATCTACACAAACTTACTGAGTGAGTGAAAAGGATACAGCATTACATCTAGTAATGACATAGACTAATATTCAGTCAAAGTTTTCTTTATTAAAAAATTCCTAAGCAAATTTTCTCTCTAATGGACAAAACCATGTGCACTACAGGTGGGAAAGATGTAACAGTGCAGATAGAGTTAGATCAGGGTTGCCGACCCTCCCGGAATTACCGGGAGTCTCCCGAAAATCGGGTCCCCCTCCCGGCCCCCCGGAAGGGTGGGCAACCCTCCCGGAATCCCGGGACCCCCACTGAGCCCCCCGATCGCGGCATTTAAATGACGCAATCCGCGGGTCTCAGAGGAGGGGGCAGAGCTAAAATGACACACTCGTGTCATTTTAGCCCCGCCCCCTCCATGGAGATCAGTGATTTAGAATTTGAAAGTCGGCAACCCTGAGTTAGATTCAGATGTGGTTTGTACTTCAAACTGATATCTGTATTGCAATGTAAAAATAGAGCAGCCAGTTTTTATCCTGCACAGAAACAAAATAACACCGAAATCTAATGTAACTCTCTCTGCACATGTTATATCTGCCCCAGCTGCAGTGCACATGGTTTTGTCCATTAGTGAGTGAATTTGCTTTTGCAAGTGAACCAGAATCAGGCCTTTTGCTCTATGTTTCCTTCTCAAATAACTCTTAACATGGCCTATACTGTATGCCTGTGGATCTGTATTTGTGAATGCAACTGAATACACTGTCAATACAAACATAGAAACATAGAAACATAGAATTTGACGGCAGATAAGAACCATTTGGCCCATCTAGTCTGCCCCTTTTTTACCCTTCAGGTAAACTCAACCCTTTTTAATCCTTATTTCTTTGTAAGGATATTCATATGCCTATCCCAAGCATGTTTAAATTGTTCTACTGTCCTAGCCTCTACCACCTCTGATGGGAGGCTATTCCACTTATCCACTACCCTTTCTGTGAAGTAATTCTTTCTAACATTTCCCCTGAACCTACCTCCCTCCAGTTTCAGTGCATGTCCTCGTGTTTTATTACTTGTTTTCCTTTGAAGAAAATTTCCCACCTGTACTATGTTAAAACCCTTGATATATTTGAAGATTTCTATCATGTCCCCCCTTTCCCTTCTCTGCTCCAAACTATACATGTTAAGATCTTTTAGTCTATCCAGGTAAGTTTTGTGATGTAGGCCATGAACCATTTTAGTTGCTCTTCTTTGTACACTCTCCAATGTATTTATATCCTTCTGAAGATATGGCCTCCAGAACTGGACACAGTATTCCAGATGAGGTCGTACCAATGACCTATAAAGTGGCATTATTACGTCTTTTTTTCTGCTACTGATTCCTCTCCCTATGCAACCAAGCATCTGACTAGCCTTCCTCATTGCTTTGTTACATTGACTCCCTGCCTTAAAGTCACTTGAAATAGTGACTCCTAGATCTCTTTCCTCCTCAGTAGTTTCCATTATAGTACCCTTAATACTATATTGAGCCTTTGGGTTTCTGAGTCCCAAGTGCATAATTTTGCATTTTTTAGCATTAAACTGTAGTTGCCATTCTCTTGACCAATTCTCAAGTTTACTTAGATCATCAGTCATTTGATTTACCCCTCCTGGTGTGTCTACTCTGTTGCATATCTTTGTATCATCTGCAAAAAGGCATACTTTCCCTTCAATACCATTTGCAATGTCACTAACAAAGATATCAAAGAGCACTGGTCCAAGTACAGATCCCTGGGGTACTCCACTGGTAACATGTCCCTTCATAGAATGCACTCCATTTACGACAACTGTCTGTTTCCTATCCTGCAACCAGGTTCTTATCCATTTAATTGTTTTATAATCCAATCCCACACTTTCAAGTTTATTTAGCAGCCTGCGATGTGGGACAGTGTCAAATGCCTTACTAAAGTCTAGATAGGCCACATCTACAGCCCCCCCTTCATCTAGTATTTTGGTCACGGAGTCAAAAAAGTCAATGAGACTTGTTTGGCATGATCTCCCTGCAGTAAAACCATGCTGTTTTGGATCCTGTAATGCTGCTTTCAGACCGCATAACTGGCTTTGACCCTGTATTTGGAAACGTTTCCAAAAACGGGTCTGCCAGATAAAACCCCTTTCACACCGCAGCACTTAAACGGTATATTACCGTTTAAGTGCCGATTTTTTGACACTGGCAGACCCGTTTTTGGAAACTTTCCAAATACAGGGTCAAAGTCAGTGCAGCCTTCAGCCCTCCCCTCCGTGCAGCTCCCCCCCCCCTCGCGTGTCGACCGAGAGCATGTCGACGCCCCCCGCGCATGTCGACGCCCCCCGCGCATGTCGACGCCCCCGCGCGTGTCGACGCCCCCCACCCCACCCCGCGTGTCGGCGCCCCCCCCCCCCGTGTCGACTTACCCCGTGCCGGTACCTCCGTTGTGGACTGCAGCTCAGTATGCTCGGAAAGCACTTATGAAAAAAGTGTCTTCCAGAAAATGGCTGCCCCATAGGAAACCCTGTTTAAAAAAACTGTCTTCCGTATGGGGGGCAGCCATTTTCTGAAAGACACTTTTTTCATAAGTGCTTTCCGAGCATACTGAGCTGCAGTGCCGGGAACCACAACGGAGATACCGGCACGGGGTAAGTCGACACGGGGGGGCGCCGACACGCGCGGGGGGGGGTGTCGACACGCGCGGGGGGCGTCGACACGCGCGCGGGGGGTGTCGACACGCGCGGGGGGGGGGCTCCAGTGCTGTGAATACTTAATGAGCGCTCATTAAGTATTCACTGTGCTGAATTTAGGACCCAGCTCATTGGCTGGGTCCTAAATACCGTTTCTGAGCCGATTTTTGCGCTAAAATACCGATTCAGAAACGGGTAGGACCCTGCATTTTAACCGGTTAGAAAAAACGGCATTTTCTAACCGGTTAAGTGGGACTGGACCTTTCAGACCGCACACATTACCGTTTTAAAACGGTAAAAAAACGGCAATTTACCGTTTTAAAAGTGCGGTCTGAAAGGGGCATAAGTTGTTTAATTTAAGATATTCCACTATTCTTTCTTTTAATAGTGTTTCCATTATTTTCCCTACTACTGATGTAAGGCTCACTGGTCTGTAGTTACTTGCTTCTTCTTTGCTTCCGCTTTTGTGCAGTGGAACTACATTTGCTTTTCTCCAGTCCTCTGGAACTGCACCTGTATCTAGTGACTGGTTGAATAAATCTGTTAATGGCGCTACCAACAGTTCTTTTAGTATCCTTGGATGCACTCCATCTGGCCCCATTGATTTATCCACTTTCAGTCTTGAAAGTTCTGTTAGGACTTTCTCCCTAGTAAATGTACCTCCATCTACCTTATTTTTATGAATGTCCTTGCAACTTAACTGTGGTCCCTTCCCTTCTCCTTCTATAGTGAATACAGAGCAAAAGTAATTATTTAGATGATCTGCAATTGCCTTATCTCCCTCCACCAAATTCTCAGTGTCTGTCCGCAGTCTTATTATTCCTCCATTTGATTTTCTCCTTTAATTTATATACTTAAAAAAAGTTTTGTTTCCTTTATCTACTGACTGAGCCATTTTCTCCTCAGCTTGTGCCTTGGCACGCCTGATCACTTTCTTAGCCTCTTTGCGTCTGGCAAGATACACTTCTTTGTCATTATTATTTTGAGTCTGCTTGTATGTCCTAAAGGCCATCTTTTTTGCTTTTACACTAGTTGATACCTCTTTTGTAAACCACACTGGCTTCCTTTTCCTGGTACTTTTCTTAACCCTTTTGATACAAAGGTCCGTTGCCTTTAGTATTGCACTTTTTAATTTTCTCCACCTCTCCTGCACTCCTTTCAAGTTCGTCCAATCTGCTAATGAGTCGCTTAAACATCTCTTCATTTTTGCAAAGTCAGCCTTCCTAAAATCCAACACCTTAGTTTTTGTGTGACTGGAGTTGGACCCTGCCTTGATACTAAACCATACTGCTTGATGATCACTGGATTCCAGGTTCTCACCCACATATATGTCTGATATCCTGTCACCATTTGTGAGTATTAAATCTAATATTGAGTCTTTGCGAGTAGGCTCCCTCACCAATTGCTTGAGAGAGGCTCCCTGTAGGGAATTTAGAAATTTGCCACTTGTAGATGATCTTGCAAAAGACTCCTCCCAATTCACATCAGGTAGATTAAAGTCTCCCATGATTATGACTTCTCCCTTTAAAGCCATTTTAGTGACATCAAGCAATAGGCTCCTGTCCAAATCCTGCCCCTGGCCTGGTGGCCTATAGATGACCTTCTCCCCCATTTCTATGGTCACCCAAAGGGCCTCAGTTTTTTCTTCAATGTTTTGTATTAAAGTAGCATTGATGTTTTTCTTTACATACATTGCTACCCCTCCTCCGATTCTTCCCATTCTGTCCTTCCTAAATAAATTGTATCCTGGTATAGCTACGTCCCAGCCATGGTTCTCATTCCACCATGTCTCTGTGATAGCCACAATGTCTAGGTCATCCCTTGTCATTATTGCGATTAGATCAGGAATTTTGTCTCCTAGGCTTCTAGCATTTGCACACATAGTTTTAAAAATTTTGTCTGTGCATCTGTTATTCCTAGCCATGTTCATACAGTACAAAATTGAAATCTAAAGTTGAAATGACCTGTTTGATGATGTTGTTCAATGTCTGTTTATATTTTTTTACTGTTCAGAAAAGCTGCAGGTCACTAATTCTAAGAATATAGTGAGTCTGTTCAGGTCAGGCTACACCTGAACACTAATGGCCAAATGGTCAAAGGAGATAATTTGCACTGTGTTTGAGTAGACATCAGGCAGAATGCAACACTAAACTATACTTCACTGAACAACTTCACCAAACAAGTAATAACAATTACAAACAATTCATTAAATCAGAACTTTTCAAATCTTACAAGAGTTTGCATAACACAGAAATAAAGAGAGCATATTGGAGATGAATTACATACTCTTGAGGTATCAATGCAGTCCATGTGTGGTTTTGTTGATTTGTAGTAGTTTGCCTTCAGTTTTCCTTCGGTGTAACGCAGGTATAACGCTCGTAGTTATGACTCTGTTTTCCCACTTTAAAACGGTCCACTTCAATACAGCCCCATAACAGACAACAAGAAGTTGTTAGATCTGCATACCCATGTCCATCTAAAGCCAGCCGGCACGTAGGAGTCTGACTTGAACCTGGACTAATATCTTTCTAAAAACAAGGTACTCTGGCATTATTTATTTACAGTATATATCTTTTTTTGAATATTACACTACCGGTTCCTAGCGCTACTTCTATTGTATCTTTCTAGCCCCATAACATGTCAATGGGATGGACTATTTTTGTATACTCTTCAGTCCACCTTCCATTCACTGCCCAGAAATACCTATAGGTATTTCTGGAATTCAAGCCACTTTGCATGCAACAGTTGAATCTCTGTACAGTCAAGGGAACTTATGTGCTATAGGAGTTTTTTGCTCCTACGCCATTATTAACCTCAATAACATTCATTTCCACTCATTTCCAGTCTACCCTGAACACCTTACACCTCACAATATTGTTTTTAGGGCAAAAGGTTGCACCAAGGTTGCTGGATAACTATGCTAAGCAACACAAGTGTGCGGCAAAAACACGTGTCTCATCTAGGACTGCAGTGGCAGACAGAATGGCAGTTTGTAAAACTAGGCCCCAAAAAGACCCCTATCTGGCTTGATCATGTTTACCACCAGCCGAGGAGCAGTGGGCGATTGGTGCAGCACTGAGTTGGTCTGCGAGTGTGCTGTACTGTGTATCTGTGTTTATCAGTTTAATATCCAATAGGACCACTATCTGGCTTGATCGTGTTGTTTACCACCAGCCGAGGAGCAGTGAGCGATTCGGCAGCCTTCTGCAGGCAGTGGCAGAAATGCTCATGTCACTTACGCCGTCTTCCGACTGCATCTGGTTGTGTGATGCAGGATGAGAGCGGCAATTGCAGACTCCCAGAATAACATAGGGAATACCATCTGCATTACAGTGTCTGTGACACAGTCATGTATCAGTTATCTGTAATTAAGGTACAGTGCCTACATTAACGACACTGCATAATGGCTTCCCGGAGACACCTGTAACACCCTATCTAAGGCAGTAGATGTACCAGCAGAGAGGTATTATATGTACAGCAGTATAATGTAATGGAACCTACTGACATAACCAGGCAACGACCAGCCAAGGAGCAGTGGGGAATTCGTGCAGCATTCAATGACTCTCAGCTCTGTGATCATTATTTGAATGCAAACAATTGTATGCATTTATAGACAATTCCACTTATCACTGTCAAGAACGCAAACAGTTGTATGGTTGAAAGACAAGTCCCACATATGAATGACTCTCAGCAGTAGGATTAATGAATGGTGATGGCTTGAGCGTGTTTACCACCAGCCGAGGAGCAGTGGGCGATTCATGCAGCAATCAATGACTCTCAGCAGTGGGATTGGTCAGCTCTGTGATTATTATCACTTGAGTGTAAACAGTTGTATGTGATTAAAGATGAGTCCACTTATCTCACAATGACTCTCAGCAGGGGGATTAATGAATGGTGATGCAAGATGGAATTGTCCTTGGGCCCTCCCACCCACCCTTATGTTGCAGAAATAGGACATGCAAACTTTAACAAACCAAATATTTCAGTGACAGGGCCTACAAAACTGTGGCTGAAATGATTGGTTTGTTTGGGCCCCCACACAAAAAAAAACAATTCATATCTCCCTGTATAAACTGGCTCTACAGAGACAAGATGTCATCTTCACTTGTCATCCTTCTCCTCTGATTCCTTGCCCCCTGTACTTCCTCATCCTCACAGATTATCAATTCATCCCCGCTGGACTCCACAATCACAGGTCCCATTATAATCTCTGGAGGCAATTACTGGTCTTCATTAAATAATTGATAATTGATTCATTTTTATAAACATCATCTTCTCCACATTTTGCAGAAGCAACCTCCTTCGCCGCTCACTGACCAGGTTCCACGCTGCACTAAAAACTCTTTTGGAGTACACACTGGAGGGGGGACAACTCAGGTAAAATAGAGCCATTTTGTACAGGGGCTTCCAAACTGCCTTTTTTTCCTGCCAGTACAGGTAAGGACTGTCTGACTTGTCTACTTAGATGCTGTCACCAAAGTAATCCTCCACCATTTTTTCAATGGTGACTGCATCCAATGAAGCGACAGAAGACATGTCAGCAATCGTTGCCAGGTCTTTTAGTCCAGACCAGATGTCCAAATTCCCTCCCGCCTGCCCTGCATCCCCACCAGCGGGTTGTGTGGGAAATCACAGCTGTTTCCTCGCAGACAGAGGTGTGGGAGAAAATGAAGGAGGAGCTGGGGCCATGTCACAGTCCCCTTCAGATGACAATCTCCTGACCAGCAGGTCTTTGCACCTTTTGTAGACTTGTGTCCACCGGAAACAGAGACAAAACATATGCTTTAAACCGAGGATCGAGCACGGTGGCCAGAATGTATTCCTCTGACTTTAACAGACTAAGAACCCTCGCAAAGCGTATGGAGGGCTTCATCCACAAGAGCGACAGGCTTTGCGGAATTGCAATGCTTTAGCTCTTCCTTCACTTTCTCCAGCTGCTTCTGCAACAGCCTGATCAGGGGAATCACCTGACTAATGCTGGCAGTGTCGGAACTGACTTCATGTGTGGCTAGTTCAAATGGCTGGAGAACCTTGCACAACACATAAATCAGCCTCCACTGCATTTGAGTCAGGTGCAGCCCCGCTCCACTGCCTATGGAGTAGGTGGCCGTAGAAGCCTTTTGCTTCTCCTCTATCCTCTGCAGCATATAGAGGATGGAGTTCCAGCGCGTCACCACCTCTTGTTTAAGCTGATGGTAGGGCTGGTTGAGGAGTTATGACCTGAGGTTATGACCTGAGGAAATTGCTGTATTAAAGCAATTAAATGCTGTCTCACTGTGGCACATGGAGTCCAGCTTACAGCACCTCCAGACAGACAAAGTAGTGAGAGTGCAGTGGTGTACTTTAACCGCTGTCACTCATAGCAGATAAGCCGCGGCTGCTTTTGTGTATTGCTGTTTTACCTGCCGAATACTGAGCAATCCAGGCTCAAGGCATCACACGGAAATAAAACAGCATTCATCTCACTTCTGCCGCTAATTATATATGTTATCCATACCCATATCTGCTAATTAAATTATTTCCGGATCAGATGCCGACATCCTGTGTCAACACCGCCATATACCTATAGGGTTAAGATAGCAGTTCTAAAAACGCATACTTATCAGCTAACTACCATACTGAAGGGAGACATACCCTGGGGCCCCACGGTGTGAGGATTCTATATCCTTTTTATATGTCATTGTTTTGTTTCTTGTGTATATGTGTTTTATATTTCGCAGTTTTAAAAAAAAATATTGAATAAGAAATTAGAAAGAATTAGAAACTCTCTAGGTGCACCACACAGAGTCATAGGCAAGTATTCAATGCCGGTGCGAGCGGCCGGCGAGGGGGTTAAACTGCGAGGATCACAGAAAACCAGTGATCCTCGCAGTTTAACCCCCGCGCCGGCCGCTTGCACTATGCAACGTTCCGGGGGAATCCTCGCCGTCACAGAACTGCGAGGATTCCCCTAAACTGCGAGAGCCGAGGCTAGTGCAGCAAACTCGCTGTAATTAGCCTCGATTCTTGCAGTTTTTGGAGGCACATTCGCATATCCCCCCTCGCTCAAAAAACGGAGCGAGGGGGAATTTGCGAATGAGGGGGGTCAGTTGAATACTGACAGGGTGAGCGGTGACTGCGAGCAAAAAGTCCTGCTCGCAGTCACCGCTCGCCCATGGCATTGAATATATGCCATTATTTTCTTTCTTGTTTGCCAGCAACCTTGTGTCCTGTGGTAGCACACCCCTTATCAGATATATGTCAAGCTGAATCAGATCTATTTAGGAGGGGTCCACCATAAAATTTACCTCAGATATTTTCTGTGCGACTAGTCACACCCCCAAAAAAATCTCCATCAGAACAGCAACTAGTATTCACAACATATAAAATAGTTGCATACATAGGCGAATCTAGGGGGTGGTCCGGGGATGCATAGGACCACCCATTAGCCCATTTTGTAGCTGAGGGATGGGGCTTTCCAACGAGCCCAGCCCTGTGTCTCTAGCCCTCTGGGAACCGGAGATACGGCCAGGCAAAGCTGGAACATTTTCCCTATAGGATAACATGGGACCCCCACCCAGTTCAACGGCTGCCAGTTCCCCCTTCGGCATCACTGAAGCTCAAGGTTGATCTCAGTCGAACCCAAATCGCTGGGCCTTCAATCTGATACCAGGCTGGATCTATATGGGTTAATTGGTTCCAGGGATATTGAGGTTAAACCGTTTTTTTTTTTTTTTTTTCTTAAATGTAATTTCATGACTGTTTATGTTCTTTGAGGGCAGATTTCTCTGGAACCAAACAGCCCAGTTTCACGGGACCAAAATCATTCGAAGCCAACTCAAAAGTTCTTCAATATGATACTGGTCTCATGTAAATGGGTCAGTTGGTTCCAAAGATATAGCTGGTTTGGGTACTTCTGTAGTTTCACGGCGCCAGTATGGCATCATGTGTAATGGGTACTATGGTGTGCGGCATCATGTGTAATGGGTACTATGGTGTGCGGCATCATGTGTAATGGGTACTATGGTGTGCGGCATCATGTGTAATGGGTACTATGGTGCAAGAACCCCCTAGCAATGAGCACGTAGGTAAGCAGCACTTATGTGGCAAATATGTAATGGGCATTACAGTTTGTTATATAGTATGTAATGGGCATCATGATATGTGGCACAATGTGTAATGGGCATTATGGTGTGTGGCCTTATGTGTAATTGGCATTACGGCGTGTGGCTTTATGTGTAATGGGTATTACGGAGTTTGCTAAAATGTGTAATGGGCATTACTGTGTATGGTCTAAAGTGTAATACCACACCCCTTTTTGTGATGCCACGCCTCCTTCCCATGAGGCCACACCCCTTTTGCCGCGCGGCTACGCCGCGCAAAGGTCCCCCTACTATTATGTCTAGTTCTGGGACCACCCATTACCATAATTCTAGATTCGCCTATGGTTGCATATAGCAAATGGCAACAAGAAAACTACTGCAAAAGCGAAGGTTATTACATTTTTCCCTTACATGTTTTTAAATTTAAATAAACTCAAGAGTGTATCACTTTATTTTTTAGGCGTGAAAATTCAATCACCACCTGTATAAATAAGAGAATATAGCAATTGAGAAGAATATCAACTTTTTGAGGATGCATGAAAATGATAGTGATTAAGCAGTATGCAGATTAGCATGATGAGTTCTGCTAGAGTAAAAAACTTGCATGGTTAAGCCATATCTGGAGTAGAGTAAAATATTTTTTGCCTTTTTAGAAAGCTTTCTTATTTATCACTGAGAACATTGTGCATGGCACTGTTTGGCTACGAAGGATACATATAATTCAAATTTTCATTTCTCCTTGACATGAATTATTATGCTGCCTCTGTAAATTCTATTTCAGCTGCAAATATTTTACTGTGATGAGTTGTTGGCAGTAATTGAAGTAATGATTAACTTGTATTGCAGATTGAGAATTATTTGGCAAGCTACTCCAGTTGCAGACTCTGTTAACATTTTAAATATAACTATTTTATATTATTTTAATTCTTTTATTTTAACACAGTAGCATACAATTAATTAATATTTTCATCCAGGGCTGGATTTCTGCAAGGCAACCTAAGCATCCCACTAGGGCCTGGAGAGTCAAAAGGGGCCCGTGGACAGGCCTTGTGAAATCCAGCTCTGACCCTATAAGCTTGATTCCAAAAGTAGGAGTTTGTGTGCGTCAAACCCACTGTTTTCTAATCTGGGCATTGGGGAGGGCAGCCGGTGCCTGTAAGTTGGGTCAAAGTGAATGCAAGTTGGGGTGGGCTTGTTGGTTAAAACTACCTGCTGTGTGGAATATGTCATCGCTCACTCTTCTGGAGCCTTGAGAGATGGTGGTGTAATCACCTTCTGAGACCAGTAGCTATTCAGCAGCGGCTAAAACTACAGTGTGTGACTCAGCGGTACAGTGGGCTGAAGCACATTGAGAAGTCCTTAGCTCACCTTTCTTCAGGGTACCCCTGCAAGTGAGGGCAGCAATTTTTCACCATAGAGCTAGTGGAGAGGCAGCAATCTGGATGAGGAGAGATTCAGCCAGCCAGACAAATAGATAGGGGGCCCATTAATGCATCACATGCTAGGACTTGTGGATCGCCAAGTCCCAGCATGCTGTGGAGGTCTGGTGGGACTTGTAGTTCACCTGTAAAAAGCAATGTTTTTTGTTTTTACATTTTAACGTGCATCAGCCTAATGTCCACTGCCCACGGACACCGAGGATATCCCACCGCCCACGGACGCTGAGGACATGACCAGCCACAGTGAGCATGATACAGTTGAGGGATCTTATTTAAAAATTGTCTCCTGGCTGTAGCATGACACCACGGGCTGTTGAATCCCGATGCTGGTTCCAAAATACAGCCAGTTTATTTGTCCCCCGTATTTTTGGAACCAGGTCCGGCTCAATGAGCCCGGGGCTGGTTATCCTTAGGAGGGGGACCCCACGCCATTTTAAAAAAAAGTTTAATTGGCACATTTTTTAAAACAGAACCTTGCACAGATCTCAATGATCTGTGCATGATTCTGTCAAATTTGCCTTTCAGAACCTGGTGTATTCGTTTGGCAATTTTTAGTAATGTTTACCAAAAAGTGCATCACATTAAAATTGCGAATTGTATACTTTATCATGGTAAAACATCTGAATGCGAATTGAAATGTTATTAAAAATCGCCAGGTCAGAATGTGGGAATTTGCAGCAAAAAAATAAATAATTTTTCCCTGCATATCGCATCCTATAAAATGTGCGAATTTTAGAAAAAGTGCGATTTCTGATGTTTTTGCAAAAAATATCACCCCCCCTCAAAAAAAATGCATCCTAATAAATGTCACCCCAGATGTTTTCCATTTCTTAACTATAGAAATCCAAAATGTAATAGGGTGCAATTTATCAAATCGCATGCCAAACCTTAACAGCAGGAAATTTAAATATCACAAATCATGAAATCAACACATATGACACAAATTAACATGGGAGAACACTATTATCATCAAACACCCATTTACCCCACCTACATTAATGACACATGCGAGGGGGTTTGCAATGTGCAGTCAGGTTTGCAGACGTCTATAGATGGCTTGGCACATTTAGAGGAGCAGTGCAGGAGAAGGTAGCACGACAAGTACCAAATCCAGGTCCCTCTTAAGCTCCATGCTTCAATTACATACAATACAAGGGTGTACCTGAATTCCCTCTCAGATCAAGAAGTGGTGCAGCTTTTTAGGCTGAATCCCAGAAACTGCTTGAAGTTATTTGAACAGTTATATGAGCAAGTGTGATGATTTGGTGCATTTGGCTGCTTACAACTACAGTATGCAATATCTGGAAGAAAGTGTATTAAGCAGCGCTGGGATTAATGATGGGTGAATCAAATGGTTAAAAGTGAACACATTTAATGAAATACAAATAGATAAAATAAATAAATGGCAATGGTTATAATGTTAAAAACAATTTGAAATAATTAATTAATCCAGATCTCACGTGGTTATAAGTCCGCAGTCAAAGTCTGTGTAACCTGTGCTGACCCCACAGTCAGTGATGACACCTTGATAAAGCTGGCAGCAGCCCAGTGAAACGCGTTGGTGGTGCTCTTTTTATTCTCCAGATCCGTGGTTTATTGGACTTCATCTTAACACTTGTCCAAACACAAGACTCTCCTGTTCTGGACTTCCACAACCCAAGCAAAATTGGATACAAATTGGCGGTGAGGTAGAAGTTGGGCTCCCACATCAGCCACTCCCTCAACCACCACACTTACCCTTTAAGGGTCGCCTATCTCTTGGACCAAGTTTTATTGTCATCACTGACTGTGGGGTCAGCACAGGTTACACAGACTTTGACTGCGGACTTATAACCACGTGAGATCTGGATTAATTAATTATTTCAAATTGTTTTTAACATTATAACCATTGCCATTTATTTATTTTATCTATTTGTATTTCATTAAATGTGTTCACTTTTAACCATTTGATTCACCCATCATTAATCCCAGCGCTGCTTAATACACTTTCTTTCCGTCTCGACTTTCTTGGGGATTGACCCACCCCATCTAAGCAGCTGCTATAAGTAAGCAAAACACATCAAAGCGCTCTTCAGTCAGAGGCTACTTTGCTTCTGACTTTTGTATTTTAGTATGCAATATCTGGACTGCAAAAAAAAGTGTGCCCTCCACCTTTTTACCAAAGGCTCCCTTCAGTTTGTGAGCTCTTGTGTTCAGGGGATTACACAAGCCACTTTCTCTAGGCATTTAACTTAAGTTCTGCGGCAAAGTGGAAAGACCTGAAGGTAGCTTTCTATGGGCTCTCAGCACTCCTTAATGTGCTGGGAGCCATAGATTTTACCCACAGTGAAATACGAGCACAGCACTTGAGGGTTTATGTCTATGTAAATAGGCATAGCCACCACTCCCTCAATGTGCAGGAGGCCTGCGATGCTAACCTGCATATTCTCAGTGTGGTTTCAGGTTATTCAGTGTATTGCTATGGTTCCTATATCCTTTGTCTGTAACCTACGGTATCTAATTTCTGTGGCAGAGTTTCCAAGGAGGAGACATGCCAGAGACAGAGGGTGACATTGAATAGAATGTGATTTTTGATTTTTGGCAACACAATGGCATTATCGCAATTTTTGCTGAAATCGCCAATTTAAAAGGGTGCCGGAGCATGATTGGCTGGTGAGCGGCCCTAAGTCCCGGTCAGGGGCGGAGCCCCAGAAGTAAACAGAAGACTGGAGCGAGGTTAGAGCGGTGAGTATGTCTTCTATCCACAGGTACCCACATGGATACTACTGGACAAGGGGACTGATGCTCCATGGCAACATAGGTGAGTATTGGATGAATGGGCTCCATGTGTAATAAAGTTTTACTGTAAGTGTGTGTGTTTGTATTTATTTAACTATTTGTTCTACTGTGGGACTACAAGTCCTGCATGCTGGGACTTGTGGTTCTCCAAGTCCCTGCATATGATGCAGGCTTGCTGGGACTCATAGCTCCACAAAAATACACAATAGTTTTTCTATTTTTTTTACACAATTATCAGCTCGATGCATGCCTCCCAGGGGCTTCAGCATGGGCAGGTAAGTTCTGGATGGGGAGGACCCCTTCTTTGGGGGGGGGGGTCCCCACTTCCCCCGGACCCCTGCCCATGCTGACTGGTCAGAGGGCTGAATGCTTTGGCCGGGGGGACTTGTATAAAAAGTCTCCCCCCGGCTGTGGCATAACCCTGCTGGCTGGTTGGGACCAGTGCTGGTTCTTGAAATACAGGGGACCCCTACTCATTTTGTCCCCAATATTCTGGGATCCAGGACCGGCCCTTGAGCCTGGTGCTGGCTTTATAAAATCCTGGGGACCCCTATTAGTTTTGCCCCATGATTTTATCAAACCAGGACCGGCTCTTTGAGCCCGGGGCTGGTTATGCTCAGGAGGGGGGACCCCACACCATTTTTTTTTTTTTCATTTTTTTTTAACACAAAAATCGCACATGTCTCAAAATGTGCCGATTTTCAGGACTGAAAATCGCACATTTTCATGACTAAAAATCGCACTATATCACACTTTATTGCACTTTTTTGCCGCAAATTCAACCTCATTAAATATGCGGTTTAAAAAGGATAAATGCGATTTTAAAAGGTGCGATGTGTAGCGATATGGTGTGATTTTGAAAAGTGCGATAAAATCACATTCTATTAAATGTCACCCAGATCTACTTGGTCTGTAGCATTTGCTATATACCAAAATATTACATTCCCCTGTACCATGTGTATTTTTCTCAATGACTGCATAATACCAAATAAGCATGTGTTTACTGTCTACATTCCTCCCAACATGACCCATTCCAGGAGGGACAAAATGTTCTGTTTCAGGACTTCCCCTTAATATATGATTGCCATAAAAAAACGGCATGGGGTCCCCCCTCCTGAGCATTACCAGCCCCAGGCTAAAAAATAGCCGGTCCTGGTTTCATAAAATCATGGGGCAAAACAAATAAGGGTCCCCAGGATTTTTTAAAACCAGCATCAGGCTCAAGGGCCAGTCCTGGTTCCCAAAATATGGGGGACAAAATAAGTAGGGGTCCCCTGTATTTCAAGAACCAGCACCGGGCCCAACCAGCAAGCAGGGTAATGCCACAGCCGGGGGGAAACTTTTTATACTAGTCCCTCAGCCAAAGCATTCAGCCCTCTGACCGGTCAGCATGGGCAGTGGTCCTGGGGAAGTGGGGACCCCCCCAAAAAAGGGGCCCCCCCTCCAGAACTTACCTGCCCATACTGAAGCCCGGGGCTGTCCCCGATGCCCCTGGGCGGTGGGCATTGAGCTGAATATAGTGTAAAAAAAGAATAAACCATTGTGTATTGCTGTGGCACAACAAGTCCCAGCAAGCCAGCACCGCATGCAGGGACTTGGAGAACCCCAAGTCCCAGCATGCGGGGCATTAAAGGGCCCGCTGGAACTAGTAGTGCCTCAGCATTACAAATAGTTTAAAAAAACACCACGACACACATACAGTATAACTTTATTACACACGAAGCCCATACATTCCAACTCACCTGACTTGATAGAAGATCAGTACCCCTTCTCCAGTAGAATCCATAGTGGGGTATCTGTGGAGATAAGAGATACTCACCGAATGTCTTCAGGGCTTCTCCGGGACCCCTGCACTGCTGTTACCAAGCTCCGGGGGTTCTGTTTACTTCTGGGGCTCCGCCCGCTGACCGGGACTTAGGCCCGCCCACCAGCCAATCATGATCTGGGATTCTCCTATGCAATCAGCTCTTTGGTGTCTGGATCTGAAAGCCAACATTTTTAGGAGTTAGGCTTCAGTGTTTTACGGCCATCTAGGCCTCTCTCCACTTCAAAGCCTACTTGGTGTACTGACATCACAGGATCAGATCATCTGACCATGAGCTATCCAATCCCATGTCAGCCTGAGTCTCCCTAAATCACATGTCTCTAGTCACCAATCACATAGGTATAAATAGAGAGACCTGGGACTCAAAGGCTGTCAGTACCTCAAATCACACAGCTTAGTGTGAGTTTAGCATCTGAGCCTCCTGTGTGAAAAATACTGACTACCCTGGTTCATGTAAACCTCTACTCTTGCTATCCAGCCACTCCAAGCTATAATCTGGTTCACAGTCTGCTTCCATTCATATCCAGGCCTATTCATATCCAGTTCGGTCCAGTTGTATCCAGTATTTAGTCCAGGCCTATTCATATCCAGCCCTGTTCAGTTGTTTCCAGTATCCAGTCCGGGCCAGTTGTATTCAATATCCAATCTTATCCATAGAGCACTGACAACCAGTGCAGTACAGTCATACAGCTATACATTCATCATTCTGCTATCAAAACCAAGTCCCTGGTGATCTAGTAGTCAGGATACGGCTCTCTCTGCTGATTCCTGTTCAGGGATTGCTCTCTGTCTCTTCGCCACCCTGTTTCCACCTACTCTCACACACACCTCACACATATGCTGGGTTCACAAAACACATAGCCATGACAGGTATGCTTTGACTCCGAGTTAGTGATCTGCTCAATTCCCTGCCTAAACCCTCTGACACATTTACTTAATTTAATCCCACAAATGAAGTGGAGGTATCTTTCCTTCATTGTTCAAATATTCATTCCTTTAGTGTTTGTTTCTCTAATTCTACCTCCTCTTCACCACCTCTTTCAGCTGGAGAACCTCAAGATTTAGTCTTAGTTCCTCTGCTTTTCTCAATCTATACCTTACCTCTTGGCAAACTAATTAGCTATTTTGGATTTCTGTATCATCTGTATGTGGATGACACTCAGCTCTACCTATACTATCCAACCTTTCTGCTGTTTCATCTTGGATGTCATCTCGCCACTCCAAACTGAATCTTTCCAAAACAGAATTAATTATATTTCCACCAATAAATTGTAGTTACCAAAGAGATATCTCTATCACTTTTGAGAATATAACCTTCACTCCTACCATTCATGCTCGCTGCCTAGGTGTTATCCTTGACTCTGAACTTTCCATTGTTCCCCATATTTAATCTGTCTCGAAATCATGCCACATGCATCTAAAAACATATTCAAATTTCACCCTTACCTTACACACGACACTGCTAAAACTGAAATCCATGCTCTCATCATCTCACGCATTGATTATTGCAATAGTCTTCTTATTGGCCTTCCCCAATACAGACTGTCACCACTACAATCCATCATGAATGCTGCTGCATGGCTAATCTTCCTAGTCAGATGTTCATCTTCTGCAAAGCTACTCTATGAGTCACTTAATTAGTTACCTGTATTCTACCATATTCAATAAAATATACTTTTACTTACACACAAGGCAATAAATCAAATTACACCAACATACATCTCTTCTTTTATTTAAGTCTTTCATCCACACTCATTACTCGCTCCCATTCCTGATTGCAGGACTTTCTTCAGGCTGCACCCAACTCTATGGAATGTTCTCCCACACACAGTAAGACTCTCCTTCAGTCTCCAAACCTACAAGTGTTCCCCGAAAACTCACCTCTTCAGACAAATTTATCAAATTCCAGAACCAGACATTTAGGGGGAAATTTACTAAAGGAAATTTGTAAAAAAAAAATAGGTGTATTTGTATTCATGTTATCCTTTGTTTTGCTTTTAGAAAAATTTAAAAGGAACCTCGTGTTTCGCTAAGTGGAGGTTTTTACCTTTTTCATGGTTTTCACGTTCACTCCATTGAGTGCAAAGAAAGTAAACCTCGGGGAGGACCTTTAAAAAATACCTTTGCATGAATATTTAAATCTTGTACTATGTGAGTACGGTATGCATTTAAGAATATTTATACATCCTGATCATCTCTGTATATCTTTTTCTCTATGGGCTAAAATAATTAAAGATACCTTCATATGTTTACCCATGTCCCAACTTTTTGTGAGTAGAGTATGCATTTTCTTTATAGCAGGGTCACCCCACTCACCTTCTCATACAGCACTTTAATACAGAATTATTTTCTTATGTTTCATGGTTTCATTTATCTGTTCAATCCTGAATGGAGAAAATAAATTCCAAGAAAACTCAGAAAAACAAAGAAACCTTTATAAGAGGACCACGGCTAATGCACCTGATCATACATCTCCTACAGAATTTGGTAATCTCCATTCGCCTCATCACCTAGGTGTCCCATAAAAGAAACCTTTATGCACTTATTATAACTTCTTTTTTTGTAAGTTGGGTACGCCTACTTATCTTTGAAAAGTCACACTGACTTTTTCACTTGAGCACTGTCTCACCACTGTTTATTTTTTATTCTATACATGTACTATCATGCTGAAAATATCTGCGAGAACTACATTGAAAGAATTTGAGAACTGAATCCAGCACCACTCACCACTTCCCATCCCTCATGTCTATTTTCTGGAGGATTTCCTGTGGTCCTCATTTGTGGTGCGGCAGCAAGAATTCTGGTTGTGCTTTGGACTTTAAAGATCTTTTGTTATTTGGGTTTGTTTAACCATCCTGAGGCAAGACATACATTTATTTGTAGCAAGAGCTATTTCCATCCTGATGAGTTACTGTACACTTCAGTTATTGTAGTATCTACAATACAGGTAATGTACTTTAGGAAGTTAACTTGAATAATCCATAAACCGTAATTTTTTTGCCATGTAAAATACAAATATCCTGCCATGTAGAGGGAATGATCATGCTGCCAGATGTAATAATAGAAATAATATGCAAAATCAGCGGACAGTCTTTTATAAAAAAAATGTTATTAACAACACTGGTGGGTATGTTGTTATAAGGAATTGATTAGCAGCAGAGATAAGCAAATCACCTGTGATTTAAGAATGATTTGTAACATCATTCCCAAAGCCTTATTTACAGCTACAGTAAGTGATTTGCAACATTTGTATTATTTTTATATACAAAACTCAAATTTAAAAATGTTTTTAAAGATAACTGAAGATGCGTATAATGTTCAACTTGTTATATTTTGCAAAATCATTGAAATGTGTAGAATGTCAAGCTTTGCAAAACACCTTGCTCTTCATTTCACTGTACAGTAAATTATTAATTTATCCAACATTATTTCTTCATGATATAGGGCCTGATTCAGCAGGGATCGCTAATGTGAGAAATCACAATGAACTGAGAGGAGTAAGCCACCGCTCAGACAGAAATAGTAACCCTTCTTCTGCAAATTTGTAGGAAAATTGCAAATGGATGGCTTAATGCAATTTTTTCGCAAATCCATATGCAATTCTTGAACAATTTAAAGGATTGTATTGTCTGTGCAATTATAGAGTAGGTCTGAGGCTTCTACTAATCTGGGACTGAGACAGGGTGGAAGTGGTCATCGTTGACATTACAGACCCTCCCCAAATATGCCTGGGCACATCTGTATTTTTTCTGACAATGGCCTAACCGCCGGGTTCCTGTCAGTCAACCTGCTAGAGGACTATTTTTTTTTTTAATGTACATTTTATTAGTGAAATGCCAAGGTGTACAGAAATAAAAGCAAATTATGGAACCATCACAGAGGATCATTAAGTACAAAATTATGTTTAAATTGTACAATAAAGAGGCATCACTACATTTGTATATGAAAGTCAAGGATATAGAAAAGATAGAACAAGAAATAAAAGTAGACACAAAAGGTAACAATAATAGTGAAGCGCCCTGATGTAGGGATGAATTTAAATATTATACAGGTACCTCCGTTTGTATTTTAAAGTTGCCCTTATCCGGTGCCCTTGTTCCAGATCTGGTGAGGTAACCCGGGTCAATAACACACTCCCCCAGAGACAGACAAGGTGCAAAGGAGGACATTCTTTTTAATGGTTTTTTTGTAAGTGTGGTTGCTGTGTAAAATAAAAAGTTTTTCTGCACCACTGGATGGGAGATTCATTTCTGATCTTGTTGGATGTAAAAGAAACCTTGATGAGAGGATCACCTGCTTTACTCAAGTAAGCATACATGTGAGCACTTCTTTGAGATTTCCCTGTGACGTGGACATGTATTTACAGTAAAAGATACCTTGATAGGTTTTGTCACATATTTGATTTATGTAAGCAGATGTAAGTCTACGTCTTTTGGAGAGCACGCGGTGACCCTTAAAGCTAAAAAGAACACCTGGCTAGACGAGAGGAAATTTAAACATCCCCTTTTTGGATACTTGTTCCGAAATTGAATATTTGGCCAAGTTGATTGCGGGACTAATTTCTTTCATTCTGTATTTTTACTTTTTATGTCAACTGGACTTTGGAGATCCATGGACATTCAACACTATTGGATGGTATGATGTATAATATTTAAATTCATCCCTACATCAGGGCGCTTCACTATTATTGTTACCTTTTGTGTCTATATTGTATAACCTGGTGGGTAATATCAGGTTATAGTGTTAAGCTGACCTATTTTTGCGCCACAACGGTATAACCCTATTTTACAAGAAATAAAAGTAGAGGAAAGTAGAAGGAAAGTAGAGGGTAAAAGAAAGGAAAGGGGGTGAGGACGGATAGGAGAGGGGGATCCATCTGACTGGCTCAAACCAACAGAGTGATGCAACAGATATGGAGATAATCTATCCAAGTTTGTTTATTTATTGAAAGGCTGGGGGCATATTAAAATGGTTGGTCCAGGGGTCCCAGACTTTAATACATTTTTTGGAAGAGCCTTTTAGAATGCTGGTAATATGCTCCATTGAATGGAAATGCCAGATGTTAGCTATAATTTCAGGTAAAGATGGAATTGTAGGAGATTTCCAGTGCACCGCTATGGTGGTTCTGGACGCCAATATCATTTGATTAAACAGTTTGTTTTGAGCTCGAAAAGGGGGTTCTGGGATATAGTTCTGCGCTTCGGTGCAAGCTTGAATCTATACGGTGAGTGTGTCACCAAACACACTGAAGTAACAATGGAAGAAGAAAAATACCGACAGAATTTTCAAGCGCTCCTTCTATTCATATATTTCAATGTCACTCCGTCTCGGATGGTCCTGATAATGACTCGTGTGACATGAAAGAGAGAAAACCATATAGTGTAGTACCCTTAGGTATAACCTCTGATATAAATGATTTCTGATGTCAAAAACCGTACCCTATATGGTGGTCCACTAAATGAAAGGTGGACGAATCACGCTCAGGTATGAGGGAGTGATGAACCTCCAAAAGATCCTCCAATATCCTCCAAGTTATTTCACATAGAAAAACCAAAGATAGGTGCCCAAATAGTGAAATAACGTTTTAATGATTAAAAACATACAATGTACAATTCTTTGGGTGTAAACAATGGACTCTCACCAGATTGATGTGTCTACTAGATGAAAGCAGACATACAGAGCATAAGATGGAATAACCACAGGCGTCCCTGGATGCTGTCTGTAAGTGTTCAAGTCTTGACTACACGGCTTGACTACTGTAATGCTCTTCTCACTGGCCTCGCTCAATCCCAACTAGCTCCTCTCCAATCTGTCCTCAATGCTGCAGCCAGGCTTATCTTCCTCTCCCGCCGCTCTAACTCTGCTACTCCCCTTCAACAAAATCTGCACTGGCTTCCATTCCCCTACAGAATCCTCTTCAAACACCTCACACTCACATACAGGGCCATCTCTAATTCCATTGCTCCATATATCTCTAACCTCATCTCCATTCATACACCCTCCCGCCCTCTACGGTCAGCTGACGACTGTCGTCTCTCCTCCACCCTGATCACTGCTTCCCATGCTAGAGTACAGGACTTTGCCCGTGCTGCACCCCTTCAGTGGAACGCACTCCCTCGCCCCATTAGACTCTCCCCGACCTTGCAAAGCTTCAAACGGGCACTGAAAACTCACCTATTCATCAAAGCGTACCCTTCCACTGCATAAACCAGCTGGTTCTCCGACCCCTTGCCTGTTTCCTGTTTACATCCTGCTATCTAACCACCACCCCCTCGCTTGCACCTCTTGTAATCTGTCTGTCTCCCCTTCCTACTAGATTGTAAGCTCCTCCGAGTAGGGCCCTCTTCCCTCCTGTTGTCAAAGCCCACTTCTCTTCACATGTCACTCACAGCTCTCCTATACTCCAACACTCAGTGACCATCTTCATACTCATCTCCATCATTGGCCTCAAGCCTCTAGTTGTATGTTGATTGAGTCCTCACTACTTATATCCAAGCTGTAATGTGTATTGAACTGTGGTGCTCTTTATTCGTACTGTATTTTTGTTATTTATTCAATGTTATGCCAAGTTTTGTCTCCCTGTATTGTTCCTTTGTATGGCGCTGCGAAACACTTGTGGCGCCTTATAAATAAAATTATAATAATAATAATAATAATAAGTCCCAGTGTGATGTCCAAAGTCCACAAGTCCCCTCTGCCTAATTCTTTGCACAGCACCTACTGCACTTTATTTGTACACCCGTCCTGATGAAAAGACATTGGGCCTTGAAACGTTGACGATGACAATTTATTTCTACTAAAACTTGATTTGACTTTACTAAAGCCCGGAGAGTGCCACGTCTACCTGATATATAGACGGGGGCTGCAGGCTTAAATGCATTGATCAATTCATGAACCAAATCTCCACTATTTATTATCAGTTAATTTAGTGTGTGCAGAGCCCATCCAATGTCTGTTTAAACAATGTGGTCACAAGCCATAGGGCACCCCAAAACTAGGAAAGGTGAATGCCGATGTTAAGTGTATATATTGTTTATTAGATTAATTTTTTAATTAGTCTTATTGTGGTCACATTCTCTCATGCACCCTGTTTTTAACTAAGATTCCATAGCTTATGTTAGCCATTTCCCTAGATGATTAGTGACAGGTGTGTTGGTAGCTGCTCACCTATAAAAGCAAAGTCTGCTGTGAGCTTCAGACCTGATAGCATGCCTGGTATCAAACATTGATGTGATAGCTATGTGTATTGCAGCCATTCTCAGCGATAGTGGTAGGACCTGCAGAACAGTGGGGTCCCTTGACGGGGGCTGCAGGCTTAAATGCATTGATCAATTCATGAACCAAATCTCCACTATTTATTATCAGTTAATTTAGTGTGTGCAGAGCCCATCCAATGTCTGTTTAAACAATGTGGTCACAAGCCATAGGGCACCCCAAAACTAGGAAAGGTGAGTGCCGATGTTAAGTGTATATATTGTTTATTAGATTAATTTTTTAATTAGTCTTATTGTGGTCACATTCTCTCATGCACCCTGTTTTTAACTAAGATTCCATAGCTTATGTTAGCCATTTCCCTAGATGATTAGTGACAGGTGTGTTGGTAGCTGCTCACCTATAAAAGCAAAGTCTGCTGTGAGCTTCAGACCTGATAGCATGCCTGGTATCAAACATTGATGTGATAGCTATGTGTATTGCAGCCATTCTCAGCGATAGTGGTAGGACCTGCAGAACAGTGGGGTCCCTTGACGGGGGCTGCAGGCTTAAATGCATTGATCAATTCATGAACCAAATCTCCACTATTTATTATCAGTTAATTTAGTGTGTGCAGAGCCCATCCAATGTCTGTTTAAACAATGTGGTCACAAGCCATAGGGCACCCCAAAACTAGGAAAGGTGAGTGCCGATGTTAAGTGTATATATTATATATATATATATATATATATATATACAGATTTGCTGGACACTGTACCTTTTCGGGCGCATATAAATAATACTGCCATGTAATTAGTATAACTTTTTTTTATTGGTGTATTTTATGGTTGTTTTTGTTGGTTTGGTTGATTTTTTTATTAAATCATGCTGGTCACACATTCTAATCCTACAATAGTGTATATATACTGGCCATCGGAATACAATGCTGGTATCCCAATAGAGGGAATCCTGACAGCTATCAGGTAGGTATACTGTACTTATCCTCCCCCCTTACCCTCCCTCCCTTCCTGCTGCCTAGCCCTGCCCTAGTAGCCTAATCCTATCTGTCCCCACTACTCTAATCCCCGTGCCCCAGCACCTAAACATAGCCACACTGCAGACTAACCCTAACACCACCTTCTAAGTAACTAACCTGAAACCACCGTTCCCGCGGTCTTACCCTAACATTCCCCCTCCCCATAGCCTACCTCTAAGTTCCCCCATTGAGCCTAACCTCCCCACCCCCCTTCTCTGACCTAATGGTAGCGGTCCCTGCATACTTACGTTGAGCAGTCGGATTCTGGTGCCTGTCTCATGGTGGTGGATGCTGGCGACAGTATAGGGCCTGCCGGCATCCTGTTTGCAAAGACGCTGAATGCCTCTCATGTCAGGATTCGTGCTTACGTGCTATAGCATATCTTATAGGTGAAATAGGCAGGTATTGACTCAGCTCTATGGCACCAACAGTTTCTCTGAAAGGGATGTACTATTAGGCTTTTACCACATTTCCCATATTTCCAGTACTATAACCCGAACGCTGGTATTACCACAAAGAAGTCTATGGACTTATTTGCACATGATCACATCAGTGCTGTCAGAGGAATCCAATTGGATGCCTCCCAGCATCCTCTGTAGCCGCTCTGTCACTCTGCAGATGCGTAGAGGGACTCCTGGATCACAAATCCAGAAGTCCAGGGACCTGCGGACATTGCAAATGCAAGCTCTTCTTGGAAGAGCTACCTTTTCCGTTACTAATTACTTATGTAAATACATATTTATTTATTAAATTTCTTATGGCAATGAGTAGCAGGGTGAACCGCAAGTGGATGGTACATATCATCCCATGTCTGGCTGTGGCATCTTGATCCAATGCCTGTGTACATTACCACTTTGACATAATACTTCCACTGAACGGATAATTTGTGCATGCACTTCTAGCCTCCTCCCGGTCACCACACCTGGGATACCCAAGTCAGCTCAGCATGAGATGCGCTGAGCTGACTGCCCTGAAGAATGCTGTGTGCTGCCTGGTGATGGATGTTGCTGGCTGCTGCTGTGGTCTGTGCTGCTGGGTGCCAGGTGCTGTGCCAGGAGAGGAGTACTAGGGGGCACCAGCTAACATTTTGCCTAGGGCATCAAATTGGCTAGGGCCGGCTCTGTTTGTGTATATATACATATATATATATATATATATATATATATATATAGATATATACATATATATACACAAACAGTGCGATACATGTCCCTTAGGGGACATGTATGGCCGTCTGGCTCTATGAATGCTGCTTCCGCCTATATCTGTGTGTGAATTTCAGCTGCCACGGCCTTTTGATGAGATAAGTATCTGTTGATTAAAACATCACCTTTTTGCATTTATTCTGGATGTGCTGGTCTAATCTGCTGCACTACCTGATGGTTGTTACAGTTGATTGATGGTTATATATATATATATATATATATATATATATATATATAGCCACTGGTGACGTCACAGGGTTTCAATCTGAACGACCACAGAGAGGACCAGCACTCCCAGCAAATGTTCAATAATGCACTGTCGTGCGCAGTTTATTCAGCATATCAGAAATAACAAAAGGCCAATACTCATCATCACTGGAGTACAGCGGGGCTGAAGACAGCGGTGGGCAAAATGCTCCACAATTGCCCTGACGGGCCGTTTCGGTGCAAAGGCACCTTCCTCATAGGGCATCAACTGCTAACTGACCCTGAACAAACTTTTATAACAGCAAGTAATGTGGCTCACCTGTTCCCGTGTGGTCCGTCATACCTCTGTCTGCACGTATCCTCACCAATACTCCGTCCGTCCATTTTCTGCACGCTGCCGTGGCGTCCTCTGTCGATGATGTCAGACGCCGGAACCAACCTGCATACTCATGTTGCGGAGGACATTGTCTGAGTTCCCGTGTCCCGGAACTGACGTCCACTGTCGGTAACTATGGTGACAAAAATACAAAAAGAAATAAAAAGAAATTAAAAGAAATACTATACAGTAAATGGTGACCACAACAACTATGGGAGACTAACAGCTATAGCATATGGAATCTCATATCTAGCTAACCCCATAATGTGGCTTTATATCAATATAATCAATTTCACCACGTATATATAGGACATGATCAGGAATAATAAAGTACAGGTATATGACTCAGAGGTCTGGCAACAGATAATAGTCAAAATTACAGTGGATAGCAAATAATGTGGAAAATTGAACACCTGGCTCCATTTACAGGTGAGCCACATTACTTGCTGTTATAAAAGTTTGTTCAGGGTCAGTTAGCAGTTGATGCCCTATGAGGAAGGTGCCTTTGCACCGAAACGGCCCGTCAGGGCAATTGTGGAGCATTTTGTCCACCGCTGTCTTCAGCACCGCTGTACTCCAGTGATGATGAGTATTGGCCTTTTGTTATTTCTGATATGCTGAATAAACTGCGCACGACAGTGCATTATTGAACATTTGCTGGGAGTGCTGGTCCTCTCTGTGGTCGTTCAGATTGAAACCCTGTGACGTCACCAGTGGCTATATATTATTGTTACTGATCTTGCACCCACCTTGGTTATTGAAGAGTGTGCGTTCCCTGCTGAACTATATATTTATTCATTCATTTGGATACTGGATACGCATCTCCTATCTTCATCTTATTATATTGGACTGTCCCTTGGGACATTACGTTTTCCATTCATTCTAACCCAGTGTAATGGAGCTTAATCTGGAGGACTTTTCTGGCACTAAAAGATTTACGGATAAAGATGTGAGGGGTTGTGGTTTTGTTTGGATTCCGCACTAAGTTATGCCCACTCGGGATGGGGGGGTCAAGAGAGATCCCTGCCTCCCGCAGTGGGGTTCGGCTTGAGTTGCCTAGTACCAACTAAGATCTATGTCCAAATACCAATTGGGCAGACACTGAGCGGTTGGTGGTGCTCCCTAGAGTCCGAGTAAACAATTAGATAGGAATGGGGAGAGAAAGAGGACTCTGTTCTTGGGGCACTCTTGTGATATGATTTTTTGTAAATAAAACTTAGCTTTTAATTCATTATTTTAAAAAATATGTATAGAGGGCTTCGACTCTTGGACAAGGTAGCCTTATTAATTCAAAATCTGTCACCAGTCTTGCAGTGAGCTCTTTATAATATATGCTGTGCGCTGGAGATTTTGATAAAAAATTCAGATTGGTTCCACACTGGGGCCAATTTGAAAAAGTGATGTGCGCCTAGTGAGCCTAGTGGCTAATTATAGCTAGGGCACGTAAGAGGCGATATTGTTTAGAATTTAGAGGGTTAAATTCCCTATTGTTATGGAGACTGCTAGTTAGTTACAGTACAGTATTTTTGCACAATGAAGATGTGCTAGGCAATTTAAAGGATCTTATGCATGTAGTGTAGACGTATATTGTCTCTGTCGACTTAAGGCATGTATCGCTTAATTATGCGCTGCTTATTGTCTTGCTGAAAAATGGCACACAGTATTTATGTTGGCACCGCCATGGTTTGTCTAAGGTTTAATTCCAGCTTAAATCACCGTTCAGCTTAAATCACTGCCCTGAATTGGGCTTCATACAATTAAGCTGGCTGCTGAGCACATATACTCTGCTTAAAACACTGCCCTGAATTGGGCTTTGCACAATTAAACTGTCTGCTAAGTGCATGTACAGAGAAGATACTCTGAGATCCGAGCTTCACACGTACATAAATATCTCTGTAGGTGGATGTACAGAGATATGCTCTTAAATAGTGCTTCAGCAGATATCGTTATAGGTGAAATATAAACAGAATATTGCTCATAAAGGGAGCTTCAGCCCAACAAACTCCTTGCTGCTTCGTATACACTGATTTGCAGTTTACCGAATGCAGACAACTGTGGTTAGTGTCAACTTCAATTAAGTATCCAATAATCTAGCTTTCACTGTTCCCTAACAGTGGATATTGAAACATAGTATGCACAATACAATTCTTAACACTATCTAGATATGCTGATCAATTCAACTTCAATTAAGTATCAGATAGCTCAGTTTCCACTGTTCCATAACAGTGGAAGTTGAGACATAACATGCACAATACAGTTTTAAGCACAATCAAGAGGCGCTGTCCAGTTATTCTAAAGGTCTTGCGCATCAAATTCAGGTTTGTTTATTGCCTGTGTCGACTAGGCATGCATAGTAATATTTCCGGCACAGCTGACACTCTGTAACAATTTATAGTCAGCACTAATAAATTGAGCACAATACAGTTTTAAGCCCAATCAAGAAATGCTGATCAGTTATTCAAAAAATCTTGCACATAAATTCAAATTTGTTTATTGTCTGTGTCGACTAGGCTTGCATAATGGTATTTCCAGCATAGCTGACACTTTGTAACAGTTTAAGAATTATTTGACTGTTAGATAGACCCTTAGGTTGCCAGTTGAGACTTCTTTCCTGGAGTCATGCAAACGTGCATTGGACTCCAGGATGAGAAAATCCCAATCTGCACTGCGGGGTCTGGTAATGATAGGGACAGTAGACACTTCTGCTGTAGACAGTGGGGTTAGCAGTGTGATCCTGGTGCTAAGTCAGCATAGCAGGGTTCTTTTCTGCCCCTATCCTGTCCATGAGAGAGTGTCTGGATAAGAGTGGGGTGATAGACAAAGAGGGAAGGAAAAGCAGCTTAGTGGCACACCTAAGTTTAACCTTCTGCTTCCCACTGAGTCATGCTCCCGCAGTGGACTCTGTGGGTGAGAGAGATATATTCTGGGTGCTTTTGGGCTTAGTATAGTGGTAGGTATAAAGGATCGCCTCTACTGTCAGTGTTACATGTCTGGTTGCCCTGTTGTGCACGGACAGAGCAGGGACACCCCAGGCAGGTCACTGATGAGAAAGCGATAGAGTACCTTTCCGTTGTAATTTTCCTCTAGATAACTCGTTCTGTCAGGTGTATACTTCTGTCTCCTGTCGATCCCCGTTTGCTAACGCTGGTGTGCCTGATCCCAATGGGAAAGGTGCTCCCGCTACCGGCTGGTATTCAAATGGCCGGCGTGCTGGACAGTTTGGTAGCCGAGAAGGGAGAGAGGGGATGCCTTCCCTGGACGTTCTCTCCCTCTCTGTGTGGCTTCTGTTGCGTGCGGCTGTGCTGCTGCTGCGTGCGGCTGTAACGTGCGGCTGTATTGCTGCATGCGGCTATGTTGCTGAGCAGTCTCCCGACACTGAACCACCGGCGCCGGGGTTCAGTGAGGCTGGATGACGCGCGTTTCGCCCCGACGGCTTGTTCACATCAGGTTATCACCTATAACGATATCTGCTGAAGCACTATTTAAGAGCATATCTCTGTACATCCACCTACAGAGATATTTATGTACGTGTGAAGCTCGGATCTCAGAGTATCTTCTCTGTACATGCACTTAGCAGACAGTTTAATTGTGCAAAGCCCAATTCAGGGCAGTGTTTTAAGCAGAGTATATGTGCTCAGCAGCCAGCTTAATTGTATGAAGCCCAATTGAGGGCAGTGATTTAAGCTGAACGGTGATTTAAGCTGGAATTAAACCTTAGACAAACCATGGCGGTGCCAACATAAATACTGTGTGCCATTTTTCAGCAAGACAATAAGCAGCGCATAATTAAGCGATACATGCCTTAAGTCGACAGAGACAATATACGTCTACACTACATGCATAAGATCCTTTAAATTGCCTAGCACATCTTCATTGTGCAAAAATACTGTACTGTAACTAACTAGCAGTCTCCATAACAATAGGGAATTTAACCCTCTAAATTCTAAACAATATCGCCTCTTACGTGCCCTAGCTATAATTAGCCACTAGGCTCACTAGGCGCACATCACTTTTTCAAATTGGCCCCAGTGTGGAACCAATCTGAATTTTTTATCAAAATCTCCAGCGCACAGCATATATTATAAAGAGCTCACTGCAAGACTGGTGACAGATTTTGAATTAATAAGGCTACCTTGTCCAAGAGTCGAAGCCCTCTATACATATTTTTTAAAATAATGAATTAAAAGCTAAGTTTTATGGATAAAGATGTGAATAAGATCTTGTTTGCCGATACTGCTGCATTGGACTTTGACAAAGATAGCCCGGATGAAGTAAATGCTGATTTATTTAAATTAAGGAAGAGGCTGGTTGAGCTTGAGCTACACGGGCTTACCCTGTCGCAATACCATAAAGAGAATTTGATCCCTAGGGGGTTTCGCATCAGGAACCAACCCACGTTGGGCAGATCCAACAAGGACTTTTGCAAATCCTGGTGCCAGATATTGAATCAATGCAGTAGGGATTTAATGGTGTTGGTTATCCAACAGGTGAACGTAGACATTGTGAGTGTACAGAAAGAGATCAGGAATTGTGAGAGTATTGGTGTAGATTGTTTGAAGTCTGACACCGGTTGTGATTGGCTGACCAAATTAGAAGAATCATTGGATAAATTCAAAACTGAACTTCTTGCTTTTAAAAAAAGCAAGTATATGAAAGTCAAAGAAGATTATCGCGAGTTGAGAGCATATCCCTGGTTGTCTGGCCAGACCCAGAGGAAACCTTGGAGAGGTAACTTTAACAGGAGGAAAAGACCAGAGGCCCAATTTACTGATATAGAGTCTAACACCTCATACAGTGATTCGGACCAATCAACAAGGGGAGCTACAGGCCCGGCTTTTTTAGGCGAGCCCTCCCGCAGCAGGTCCAAAACAAAAGGAAAACAAGGAGAGGCGGCATTAGGCACAGGAAGAAACAGACCACAGAGAGGGGGAAGGAATTAGTGGTGTATAACCTTTCCACCTATTCACCTAGTGAGTCCGAATTATCGGTGCTTAATAAAGGCCTCACCTTTGTGCAAACACACAGACAAAACACATTTGATTGTGAAATAGATCTTTACAAATTTCACAGAAGTTTGAGGTTGAAAGATTATTTCAGTAAACATCCTACTGAACCACAATCACATAAGATGTGTCCCTTTCGTGGACGTTCTACGTTTGACCCTCCTGGTTGTAACCCCTCCATTGAAACCTTTATGAGGTTAGTGAGACGGGACGTTATACCCAAAATTGCTAAATCCCGCATCACCAGATCTAACTTGAGCCGTGATGAACAGACAGCTCTCCGTACCTTGAGAGATAACATGGAGATCATAGTCCGCCCCGCGGATAAAGGCGGGGCTGTGGTCATCCTCAACAGGTTAGACTACATTGACGAGGTGATGCGACAGCTGTCCAATGCCTCGTGCTATAAAAGGCTCATGTTCGATCCTACGGAGAAATACAAGAGGGAGATTGATCAGATCCTACAAATGGGAATGAATAATGGATGGTTGGAGGATGATACCATCAGTTTTCTCACACAAGAGTTCCCCAGGGTCCTCCTCTTGTATGTTCTCCAGAAGATCCACAAAACTCTGGTCTCACCACCAGTGAGGCCCATCATATCTTCGATTGGGTCTTTGTTTCAACCTATATCCCAATATGTGGATTACTATCTACAAATGGTAGTACAGAATACCCCATATTGGTTGAGAGATACCACACATTTTCTCAACAAATTGGAACAATTTGGTCAGCCACCAACCGGGTGTTTGCTAGTGACGCTAGACGTCACTAGCCTATACACTAATATTATGCACAGCGAAGGCATAGAAGCAGTCAGGATGTGCGTCGGGTCCAGTCCACACTATGTCGGTCCTCCGTTAGAATTTTTGTTATTATTGATTGAAATCATTCTACACAAAAACTACTTTCTTTTTGACAACTCTTTTTATTTGCAGCTTAAAGGAACAGCCATGGGGTCAAACATGGCCCCTTCATATGCAAATTTGTTTATGTTCAACTACGAAAGAATCAACATTATGACGGATGTAGAATATTCACATAACATAGCCATGTATGTACGTTTTATTGACGACCTCTTCATGGTGTGGACTGGAACCCAAGACGAACTTGTTAAATTTGTGGAGAAATTGAATCTAAAACTTGGTTCCATTAGATTCACACACTCATGTAGTAGTGAGAAAATTGATTTTTTGGAGGTTACGGTGTCCATAGATGTATCTAGGTTCTCAACTAGCCTCTACAAAAAACCAACAGACAAAAACAGTCTACTACTGGCAACCAGCTTTCATCCAGCTCCCCTAAAGAAAGGTTTACCTTTTTCCCAGCTCGTTAGAGCTGTGAGGATTACTACTAACGAAGAAAAACTTAAGGAGACGTTGGATGCCATGGGACAATGTTTTTTGGACAGAGGCTATGATAAGGGGGAATTGACGGAGGCCAAGAAGAGATGCCTTGAGCTAAAGAGAGTAGACCTATTAGCACCCCAGCAGAAAAAGAAAGAGGAAGACCGTTTGATATTCTCTAACACATACTCCATCAACTCCAACCTCATCAGATCCACGATACTTAAACACTGGTATATTCTCAAAACAGATCCAGTGATAGGCCAGCAGTGCCAGAATACACCCCTCTTCTGTTATAGGAGGAGTGCCAATATCAGACAGAAAATTGTCTATAATGATGTGGGACCTAAAACGGTCAAGAGAAGCACCTGGCTGGACCAGAGAGTTGGAGCCAAAAAGTGTATGAAATGTGTGAACTGCAAGTTCCTTGTGACTGGAGACAGCTGGCAACACCCACTGACCAATCGCAGATATACCATCAAACACCACATGGACTGTGAAACAAAATTCGTCGTGTACATGGTTCAGTGCCCATGTAACATGATATATGTGGGAAAGACCATAAGAATGCTCAAGGAGCGGATCGGCATGCACCGGTCTTCTATTAAAAAGGCACTACAAAAGGTCGAGACCACTACCCCCCCTGTTGCGAGACACTTTGCGCAGGCAGGACATCAATTGAAGGATTTCAGATTCCTACCTTTTGAGTATGTAGCCCCTATGAAAAGAGGCGGTGACAGACACAAAGCTCTCTTACGTAGGGAGAGCTATTGGATATATGAACTTAAGACGATGGCGCCTAACGGCCTTAATGAGGAGTTTAACTTAGCCATGTACTTATGAGTGTTGTGAATGGAGCCAGGTGTTCAATTTTCCACATTATTTGCTATCCACTGTAATTTTGACTATTATCTGTTGCCAGACTTCTGAGTCATATACCTGTACTTTATTATTTCTGATCATGTCCTATATATATGTGGTGAAATTGATTATATTGATATAAAGCCACATTATGGGGTTAGCTAGATATGAGATTCCATATGCTATAGCTGTTAGTCTCCCATAGTTGTTGTGGTCACCATTTACTGTATAGTATTTCTTTTTATTTCTTTTTATTTCTTTTTGTATTATTGTCACCAAAGTTACCGACAGTGGACGTCAGTTCCGGGACACGGGAACTCAGACAATGTCCTCCGCAACATGAGTATGCAGGTTGGTTCCGGCGTCTGACGTCATCGACAGAGGACGCCATGGCAGCGTGCAGAAAATGGACGGACGGAGTATTGGTGAGGATACGTGCAGACGGAGGTATGACGGACCACATGGGAACAGGTGAGCCACATTACTTGCTGTTATAAAAGTTTGTTCAGGGTCAGTTAGCAGTTGATGCCCTATGAGGAAGGTGCCTTTGCACCGAAACGGCCCATCAGGGCAATTGTGGAGCATTTTGTCCACCGCTGTCTTCAGCCCCGCTGTACTCCAGTGATGATGAGTATTGGCCTTTTGTTATTTCTGATATGCTGAATAAACTGCGCACGACAGTGCATTATTGAACATTTGCTGGGAGTGCTGGTCCTCTCTGTGGTCGTTCAGATTGAAACCCTGTGACGTCACCAGTGGCTATATATTATTGTTACTGATCTTGCACCCACCTTGGTAATTGAAGAGTGTGCGTTCCCTGCTGAACTATATATATATATATATATATATATATATATATATATATATCGTGTGTACAGCTTGGAAAATCCTGGGGGTTAGGTTGCCCATATTTTTTTGCACGGAATGAGGAAGCAGAATCAGGTTGTAGGCAGATCAATGGTGTCCCTCCCTCCCCCTACTGTCAGACCAGCAGTAGCATCGACAGTGTGCCCAACCTCCGCTCAGTGATCACAAAATACTGGCAGTGAGTGACCCCATTTTTTAAATTGAGTGGGTCCTGAAGCAGCCAATAAAAATCCACAGTGCCACCCCAACCAATCACTGCAGGCAGTGACTTGTTCATTCATTCACCACCTGAGACCTCTGCCCTTCCTTCCCTGGCTGTAACATGCTGATGCAGATGCCATACACCGAGTCCCCGAAGGGCTGCCTCTCCTTCTGGCTCTCTGGATAGGACCGGAGTCTGTACAGCGGCTACCTACTTCTTACAGGGGCTTAGCAAGTGCTCCCACCACCCCCTGTCAGAAGCATCACAATGTGAGGTGTAATGGGCATCACGGTCTAAGGTGTAACATGTAATTGGCATCACAGTGGCCCTTATTTTGATCGGCACGGTACGGCCCGCGTGCGGCCGTACCGCCGATGTTTTTTGTCTGCACATGCGCAGAGGTCATTCTGCGCATGTGCAGCCCCCTTCGCCGCAGACGGATTTCGTCCGCCGCAAAGGGGGCGTATAGGGGCGTGAGGGGCTTCAGCCCCTCATTTCCCTATGTGTACGCCCCGCGTTTCATGGGCGTTCCCATGAAAACGCGGGGCGTATGCATGGTAATGAGGGCATGACGCCCTCATTACCATGACATGGGGGCGGAAAGCTGACGTCGCCGGATGTCAGCTTTCAGCCCCCTTACAAGCTCCCACACGGACGATTGTCCGTGTGGTCTGAGCTTGCGGGAGCTGCCGCGGCGTGCGGGCCTGCCTTCGATGGTCGTCGACCATCGAAGGCAGGGGGCAGCTCCCACCATGGTGGAGGCGTAGCCTCCACCATTTTTGTGCGGATCGCCAGCCGTCCGTGTATGGACGGCCGTGGCGATCCGTCCGGTGGGCGGCCCTTGGTTTGTGCGGTCGGAGCCCCGTGTGCGGCTCTGACCGCACCAACCAGAATAAGGGCCAGTGTGTGGCGTAATGTGCATTATGGTGTGTGGTGTAATGGGCATTACAGTGTGTGGCATAATGTGTAATGGGCATTACTGTATGTGGCATTATGTGTAATGGGCTTTTACAGTGTACATTTTTTGCAGCGCTTTCACAGCGCACTGTTCCTGTTTCTAGTATGTGCGTGGAGGGGAATGATTCATTCTGAAGCCCAAATACATAAATAAGTCACCTTCGATTTAGTTTGCATTGATGCCCAGTAGGCGGTGATGGACATGCCCCTCCAATGGTGCACCCCCTAAGAAAATGGGCTGCGCACGCCTAGCAAATGAGCAATAGGCTGAAATGTGAAGGATGTGTCTGCTCTCCTATAGGTATTCTACTCACAATCAGGCCCTATACTGTATACGTAGAAATAAGCCAGGTACTGCATGGTGCACACAAAAAGAAAATAAAAAACATGCCAAAACAATGCACTTATACAAATGATCTTTTGACTACATTGTTTAGAAATAGCTTTGCTTAATTTAAACTACTGCACTATATATCCTGTACTTAAAATTCTTAAAAATGCAGAATATTAATGTACTCAATTCATATGTAGACATTTTGTTATATACATGAGGCATTCTAACTACTTGTCTTCTTAGATGTTTTTAGCTTGAGGCATGAACATGCAAAGTATTTACTTGATATCCCACAGTGCATAATGAACTGCTGGTACTATATCATTAGATCAAAGTCACCATGCCTTGGGAGCAAATACTTGAAACTACTGAAAGCTAAACAGCAGGAACCTTTGGTGAAATTTGATCTACAAAAATAAGAATAATGTAATCTCTAACAGCAATAATATCATGGGAATGTTTCCTTCTTCTCAAACTCTACAGTTACTGTTAACATCATCTTTCGAATCAAAGCAAGGTGAAGTAGTTGATGTTGACATTTTAACATATACTGTGAAAGTTGTATCCAATACAATAACCTACATATATATTAATAATTACTCATTTTTTATCCCTCCGTAGGCTTATCGCTTTTATTATTATAATTGTTAATATATTATATTGTACTTAAAAGTTGCTTACATTAATGGTACTTATATACTATCACGGCTCCCATCGCATGCCATCGCATGCCATATGTAATGGCATGCGATGGCATGCGATGCGATGCAATTTTACCGGGTTTTTAAAGTTTTTTTTTTTTTTTAAATCGCATGCCATCGCATCACATGGCATGCGATGGCATGCGTTTTTGTTCACAAATGCATGCAAATGCCTTTAAATTAGTAGTAAACATGTGAAATGCACCCCAAATGTCATTTTTCACACTGTACCACCCCTACTACTGGCGAGCGCAGCGAGCCCCGCTAGGGGACGCGGATACCTTCACAGGTATCCGTGTCCCCTCGCGGGCTTCACAGGTATCCGCGTGCGCTCGCCACGCTTCGGGCTAGGTGGCTCGCTGCGCTCGCCACACTTTCTATTCTCAACTCCACGCCGACGTGGCTAGTGGGGGTATGAAAAGGTCGTAGGATGCGTACCGCCGCCCCTCGCTGGCTCGCTGCGCTCGCCACGCTTCGGGTTGGCGTTGATAGTGGGGGTGGTACAGTGTGAAAAATGACATTTGGGATGCATTTTACATGATTTCAACACATGTCCATGATTTTTGAGAAAAATGGAATCGCATCACATCGCATCCGATCACATGCGATCGCATGCGATGCGATGCGATTTTTCCCTGTACGATGCCCATCGTGGGAGCCGTGTATACAAGTACCCATTTAATGAAGCCCTTTAAAATGAATGGAACAGGATACAAATAGATTACACACACAGATATAAAAATGACGTAAAGATGGTCACATCTGGATATCATCTACAGCGGCTTGGGAGACATTTGATACAAAAAAATAGAAAAGTTAGAATTGTACAGTAGCTACTTTTAGAAAATATTTATTTGTCAATTGTAAGACAGACGCAGAAGATCCACTTTAGAAGAAAGAATGTTTTTATCCAGTGCTGACAGCCATGCACTCACTTGTGAACATTTTATACTGCAATCTTATTTGTGGGAACATAGTATTTTCCAAAAAAGACAGAAAAACATACAGTACAAAAATAAATTAGTAAGGTGCTAGTATAACGAGTGGCAGATTTCCTGCTAGCACACGGCGATTGCTTAACAACTGGTAATTGCCGAAGGTGCAAGGCCTTTGCTCTTGAGCCGCCATCCCAGACCCCTCCTGTGGCACTGCATCCCACTGAAACACTCAGAAAAGCTGGGGAGTGCCTTCTGACCAAGAATGACCCAAAGAAGAGATGCCTGGGTGGCATGTGTTTCACCAAGTACCATAGAATATTTTAAGTATTTTTGTTTAACTTGTAAATTCTGTATGGTTACACTTGCTCCTTGTAAATGTACTGTATTTTTTTGTATGCCTGATATAAACCTTATCATATGAGTTCCAAATAATAAAGTATTAATTGCATTTCTATTCAGCCATCTGCGATGAATCACTGTTATAAGGTATACAGAAAATATGAAGCAATTACTGTCAAAATCTTAAAAGAGCTAGCTGATATCAAACATAACTGGCAGTCATTATTTGTTCCCAAACATTTGGTCTGGTTCTAGAAAAACAACTGTGGTTTAGAAGCTGCACAGGTTCAGTACTACATCTGCTAGTTTTTTATTTTTAATTATATATTTTTCTGTGATATTATTCTTTCTTTGTTACTGCTGAAAACCGAACCAAGGTAAGGGTGGTTATTTACCATGATATTCGCATACCTCCCAACCTTGGCCTCCTGGCATCATCCAAAAAAGGGGTGAGCCCTAAGGAGTGTGGGTATGACCTTTTTGTGGAGACAGGTGGCCTAGCACTGCAACCCCCAACATCATTGTTTTTGCCATACCCAGCTTTCCCTGAGCAGCTGGGCAGCTCTGGGCACCCCTCCTTGCACTGCTAGATGCCATGAGCATGTGCATGCCATCTATTCAGTAATCACTGCTGCTTTGCAGAGCAGCAGCGATCACAGGCTCCCCCAACTGTACTCTCCTGCCCACGGGACACCGCAGCCCGTGGATGGGACAGCAGGGATGGCCAATTAACAGGACTTCATGACTCATACACAATACCTTGCAATTTCCCACTGCATTCTCAACATTTCTAGTAGTTTAAATTTGTGTGATGAATAGATGAATATATAAGAGGCTTTGGTGTATAAGGTTGAATTGAATATGAGCTTAGATATTCCACCTGAAATCAGATCTGAAGAGATATAGGGCCTACATTTGAGACACACGCAATTTTGACGTTCACATAGTTGATAGACTTTTTGCATAAAAAGCCACCAAAAATTCAATGGTGCAATGTTACTTAGAGTGTATGCACAAATGTGCTGTTGTTATTGACATGAACAATATGGGTAATGGTGTGGAAAAGTGATGGGCATTCCAAGGTAATGACTGGGAAGAAAATGCATGCAAAAATGGTCAACTTTATAGCCGTATAATTTGAGTGTTGTGGGCAAGACACTAAGTGGATGCATACACAGGCACATATGTAGGATTACAAAAGGCCTAATTCTTGTTTGTAAGAAAAGCAAAAAAAAAAACCTTATCTCTGTCTGCAGCAAACCATGGACCTTATTTGGGTCCATGCAAACTGCTGCAAATTCGCAATGATGCGCAATTTTTTCACACTGCGCATGCTCATTTCTGTGCATTTGCATGTGTCGGGTGTGGGCAGTCACAGAGAACAGAGTGTTCACCAAGTGCTTACACCCACCAGTTAGGGAGGTGGGCATGGGGTAGTTGCGCCCATGGGAACACCAAGTGTTTAATTTGTGTTCCCATGAAAATGCTGGGAGTTCCCATGGTAATAACCCAGTGATGTGGGTACCAGGGTCGGGCAGCTGACATCACCGGATGTCAGCTGCCCACCCTGTCCTCATTCAGGACACTTGCGTGGTTTTTAATCATGATCCCATCCACTGTTTACTTGGTACACACAGATGTGCACAGTCTCCACACGTGCCTTGGAGACAGCACTGTTATCTCTGGCATTCTGTGCCTCTCAACTGAAGCACAGGAACAGGCTGGCAAAAAATATGCCACAACACACTGGCATGGCCATGTCTTGTCAGAGCAAGCAGAAGAGAATCAGTTTAATATGTTTTTCTGTATCACTGTGGCTCTTTTCCTGTGGGCAGCAACCTTTCCGAAAATAAAATATTTGGTACTTATGTAGTATCTGGGCGTCCGATTTAGAAATCGGATCGGATCGCATCGCATGCGACCAAATCGTATGCGATGGTCAAGATTTTTCCATAGGATTCAATGTTAAAATGGTTTGAGTCCATTTTAACATAGAATTCAATGGGAAAAAGGGGTCCTTTTCCTTTCCCCACTATCCAAGTGGGCATGGAGTTGGATATAAACCTGTGGCGAGCGTAGCGAGCCACCGAGCCCGAAGCGTGGCGAGCGTAGCGAGCCCCGCGAGGGGACACAAAATACTTTTTAAGAAATATGCGTCCCCTCGCGGGGCTCGCTTCGCTCGCCACGCTTCGGGCTCGATGGCTCGCTGCGCTCGCCACACTATATAAAATCAACTCTATGCCCACTTGGATAGTGGGGAAATGAACAGGACCTTCTTAACATTGAATCCTATGCAAAATCGCATCGAATCGCATCGCATCGCATCTGATTGTATGCCTTAGGGTAAGGCATACAATCACAAAATCGGCAGCCCAGATACTACACAAGTACCAAATATTTTCTTAAATGAAAAATCTTTCTTCATAACTATTTTAGAGATAAGTGGTTCAGATTTACGCTGATTTACTGATGTATTTAAAATGGCATCTGACTGGCTGTTGGCTCTCACCTGTTTTAGTTATAAGATAAACCTCTATAAATCTGAACTTGCACTTTACTGTGTTTTTTTGATGACTACTGTATGTGCCTGATTCAGAGTTCATCGCAAAAGCGATGGACAAATGCATGTTGCACTACAGGTGGGGCACATTTAACATGTGCAGAAAGAGATAGATTGGGTTGGGTCTGTTCAAACTAAAATCTAAATAATAGTTTAAAAATAAACCAGACATTATTTACCCTGCACAGAAACAAAATAACTCACCCAAAACTAATCCTCTCTGCAAAAGTTACATTTGCCCAACCTGCACAATACCTTTGCAAAACCTGAAGTGCACATGATTTTGTCCATTTAAGAGATATTAAGCATTTACAATCTGTATATAGCCAGGGGCGTTTGCGGGTGCTCGTGCTCCTTCCCGGGAGGGGTGGGGTGGTGGGGTGCGGGTGCTCCCGCTACTTCCTGGGTTTACTGCCCTGGGATGCTCTTGCGCTACTGCCCGGGGGGGGGTGCTTGCGCTACTCACCGATGCTGAGTCCCACCACCAAACAGCCGCCCGGCAGGGTCTCCTTTTCCCGGGCAGATCCAGGTCCCCACTGGTGTAGGAGTCAGGTGACATAATCCTATGCGGCCGCAGTATAGACGCATAGGATGACACCTGCACTGGTCCTGATAGCATGGTCGGCGGCCCAGCCAGGCGGGAGATTCTGGACCGGCCCACCGGGAAATGGCCCGGTTTCCCGGCGGGCCAATCTGCCCCTGTATATAGCATTCATTCTGCAAACTCAAACATTTGAAAAACTGAACATGATTAGGAATGGTTATGGAATTGAGGATGCTGCTGGGGAATTTGCTAATGAGCAACTTATTAAGAGAGTGCAGCAATTGTAGATGTGACTATATAGAAACAAATTATTATGAATGTTACGCTTGATACTTGTAAATTAGTGACCAGTGGTACCACTTAGTGCTCATATTGTTATTTCTCAGTTTGTCATGTGAACTGCTTTATCATGATGTTATTGTGGAGTAGATATCCCTTTTTAAGTAATGTTAAAAATGACATACAGATGTGTCCTCATACACCGTGTCTTTAATCATGCCAACCAGCTCCACACATGCCAGGTCCTGGGCGAAGGAGTCTGAATCTGTATTCAAAGAACTACAGTGCTGTGGCCATGGCTTTTTTTCATGCCAAGTTTCATTGTGCTTTATATGTGAATTTATAGCACTTAGAGCCAAGGCCAAAATATAGTAGATCTTTCAATGACAGTCTCTCTAAAACAAATCTTCATAGCAAATAATATCAGTCATAAAGAAAATCGACCTATTTTATAATTACTGAAAAAATATATATTTGGCATATTACAGAATATTTTGTACACTACTGTATTCAGTGCATTATTGTGCAATTTATTTAACACCATAACAGTATATATATATTTTGAAGCTTGGTATTGAAATCTCAAAATGGACTCATATTTTGTGTACACTGGTTGAAAGCAGTGTTGTCATTTAAAATTTCTTATTCCTGGTCTAGGCAGCTATATTGTCTCAGGATTGACTGAAGCAATCTTGTCATAAATGTTTTGATTCACTGAAAACATCATTGAACAGAAAATTCTGCATAGCTACAGAGTTTGCTACATCTTTGCTCCATACATCATGTAGCGCACCAGCTTCTTGTGCTCTGCCATGAAACTGCTTGGCATTCTAAGTCACCTCATGCTGAATTAATTTACATTGTTATATAATGTAGCACTGAAAAAGCCTGAGACTTTAATACTATCTAACTAACTGAAGTTTCTTTTCATAAACTACACTGCACATGCCTCAAATACCAATAAAGTTTCTGTTGCGGCTCCCACTGATTGGTTGATGGAACCTTTCATTCAGTATACAGTAGAACTGATCAAAGTGTTCAAAATAAATCTAGAGCTGCAGTTGTGGATTAATTAATATGTTATGTATATATATATATGTATATATACACTACTGTATCTGTCCTGACGAAGGGGGAGACCCCGAAACACTGACTATTTGACTAACTAAACCAGTCCACCTTTCACCTGACTAAGAGTCCCTGAGTGCCCATTTCTTTATCTGTATCTACAAGGGGCTGCAAGGTCCCTATTGCTGGCACCGGGGCATGCTACCTTCTGGCTTCTACCAAGCCCTGCAGTGCCAGTCCTCACTTATGTATATATATATAAATATATATATATATATATAAATGAAATGGGGTTGTAGACCCTCTCTCTTTTTAAAATTGAGTAGAATTATTGTTACCTGGGTGCCCTCCTCCAGAATGCAGTCAAGCGACTGCAGACAATACAATACCCGGTGATGAGGTAGCACTCCCACGGACTTCAAAGAATAACCACAAGTAGACGGGTTTGCAGAATCAACGTTTCAATTACCCACAGGCAATTTTCGTCAGGATTAAAACTATACAGAAAAGACAAGACTTATATACTCACAGACGCTGAAGACACGGCTCCCTCCCCGCCCAGGGCCTCTGGGTCCCCGAGTGATGTAATGTGACGTGGCGTCATGGCGTGTCATCAATGCATGCCTGTGCATGCGTTTAATGCCGTATGTTGCAAGGAAACATGAAGCCGACTGAAGCATCAGTGGCGAATGACAGTACAGTGACTGCGGTTGCTAAGGAGATACGCTGCAGGATTGAAAATATGCACAGGGTTAGAGTGCTTGGGTGGCCGGAGGACATGAGGTGGAGAAGTGTGTTTTAAAGTACACCATGAATACACGCAGAGTGCAGTAAAACAAAACAAAATGCAATAATACACATTACTATGCTGAAAATACAAGAGGCTAGATAAGAACAAACTTAGACTGTACAGAAGATGGTCAAGGGAAACACCCAAGGGACCAGTGTTTAAAGAAGCAATCCAAGCAAGAACGGACAGTGTTGCCCTTAGTAACCACCTTTTCTCCGGGCAGTAAAATCATCATGGACACCTCAAAACAACGGCAGTCGGTAATAAAGACCATCAAAACTCTCCCTGGTCTTCAAACAGTTGATTTGTTGAACTGTCATAGACGAGGTTGGAATATCAAGGACCGATTGGTCAAAAATGACATAGCCTTACCCAAAACCTTACAGGCCGACGCCTTCTTGAAGCGAAAACCAGGAGTCTACAAATGCCTGAACTGTACGACTTGTCGGTACATGGAAACGGGGGATTACATACTGTACTACACCCTCACTCAGGACAAAAAATCAAGATAAAACATGTGTTGACTTTCAGTAGTAAATTTATTATTTATGTCATCCGTTGCCCCTGTAGTCTAATATACATAGGCAAAACTATTTGCAGCTTCAAGGAACGTGTCACCCAGCATCATTATGCCATCAGGTTGGCCTTGGAAGGCAAGGAGTGTGACCAGCCAGTTGCGCGCCATTTTAAGGAATCGCATCATTCTCTAGTCTCCCTGAGGTATACACCTTTCGATCATGTACCTGCCTCAGTGAGAGGTGGAGACCGACACAAAAAACTACTTCAGCTGGAGGTCAAATGGATCCACCGGTTCAATACAGTGACTCCTGCTGGCCTCAATGAATATTTGTCATTCAGTAGCTTCCTGTAATGCCTAACTTAGTGTCGGCCTCCACCATGTAGTCCAGTTCCATATGGTAGAAAAAAGGGAAGACATGGGAGGTCTCACAGATATGTGTATAGATTGGATATTTGGTGGACCCTCTAAGAATAATTTGTTCAATTTTATGGTTATCACCTAGGAGGGTGTGCTACTACTGGACATCAGGAGATTAACATACAAGAGAAAGGAAAGTATGTCACAATGTGGTGCACCAAGGATCATTTTTAAATAAAATAAAACCTTTATTGAATAAATCTTAAAACAGTTGCGAAATATAGACACACATATACAAACATGAGACACGGACAGTGTTTTAAAAAGGAGGATAAAAAATCCTCACTCAGTGTGGCTCTACCCTGTGTGCACCCTTAATTCAGGTAGGTGTACTGGTTAGAACAATGTATAGCAATCTAATATCACCCTTTTAATTATATCAGGGTTAGATGGCTCACAAGTTCGTCTGCAGGCATATAGAATATAAAGGCAGTGAGTCTAGTGTGATGCATACAAGAGAACTCCATAAGCTAGGTATAAATATCCCATGATCGTTTGGGTAGTGATGGGAGTCAGTGTCTGGCAAGAACTGCCACTTCTAGATCAGACCACTTGTTAAAAGAGTGACAGATCGTGCGGCAGCTGCCGGCTTATGAAGCAGAGACGAGCGGGGCTTGTGCAATGCAGCACCGCTCGTATCCTGTGTGCCCAGGATTCAGAGAGCTGCGGTGTGGACATCACACGCCGCGTCTCTGTGAGCGGACTCAGTGAAAACTGACGACCGCTCCAACCTTGCGCCTAACACTAGTACAGATCAAAATACATTTTAAATTGGGGAGGGGAGCAGGGGAGTGCGCACACTGAGAATATTGATCAGTGTACGCTTCGCAGAGGCCAATGAAATGTACACTGAACACATACTGTACTATTGTGGTTGCGATATATCGACGATCTGTTGATAGTGTGGGAAGGAAACATTGATCAGTTCACAGAATTCATGAGGAAACTTAACAACAATAAGCTTAACCTCAAGCTGACCTTCCAAGCCAGTCAAAAAGAGGTTGAGTACTTGGACCTCCGCATTAACAGTGAAAAGGATGGATCCATAGTGACTGACATATTTTGGAAGAGTACAGCAACCAATTCACTCCTACACAGTAGCAGTGCACACTTTCCCCCTGTTATTAAGGGACTCCCTAAGGGGGAGTATCTTAGGACGAAGCGCAACTGCTCCCAACAAACCACATACAAGGAAAGAGCTGACCAGTTAGATACCAGACTCATCCACAGAGGCTACAGTAAACGGGCCATACGTAAAGCCAGAAAAGAGGCCTGTGGGTACAACCGAGAACAACTCCTTGTCCCCAAGGCCAAAAGAAATGACCAACGTGAGAAAATACGTTCTATTGGAACCTTCAGTCAAGTATGGCGTGAAGTCCAAAGCATACTCAACAAACACCTCCATGTTCTCCAAATGGACAAAGAATTGGAAAAAATCCTGTGGAACAAAATAGATATTAGTTGGAGGCGAAGTAACAATCTAAGAGATATACTGTTCACAGCCACCTTGAAAAAGAGACCAGAGTAACAATTTTAAAGAAAGGCTCTTTCAAGTGTGGTACATGTAAAACTTGTTCTTTGAGGGTACCACATGACTCATACATCGATAAGTTTGGAAAAACTTGGAAAATTGGCCAGTATATAACTTGTGATACCGCAGGGGTAATTTATTAACTAAATCTTGTTGGATATATACTGTACCTACATGCAAACCACAGCAATCATATTATTCCGAATTGTTTCCCCCTCTTATACCCACCTGCCCGCCGCCTGTCATATATTTACTTAGCAGGTAATTATATTTCCCCTTTTTTTGGCAGTAAAAAACTGTCATTTATTATAAGATGATCATAACAGGGGGTATACAAAACTGTTATTCACCATGAGATGATCTAAGCAGGGCACACACACCCACCTTACTAGAACAGACCAATCAGTGTACAATCAGGTGACCACCCACACACATACCTACTAACCACACTCTCATGAATACTGATTAGGTAGTAGGTACTTAAAGCGTTTCCGGAGGCTTGTCAGGTTGGTCCTGACAAAGCTCCTCTGCGAAAAGTACGCTGACCAATATTCTCAGAGTGCACTCTCCCCTGCTCCCCTCCCCAATTGAAAATGTATTTTGATCTGTACTAGTGTTAGGCGCAAGGTCGGAGCAGTCGTCAGTTTTCACTGAGTCCGCTCACAGAGACGTGGCATGTGACGTCCACACCGCAGCTCTCTGACTCCTGGGCACACAGAGTACAAGTGGTGCTGCATTGCACAAGCCCTGCTCGTCTCCGCACCATAAGCCGGCAGCTGCCGCACAATCTGTCACTCTTTTAACAAGCGGTGCAGTGGTCTGATCAAGAAGTGGCAGTTCTTGCCAGACACTGACCCTGCTCACTACCCAAACAATTATGGGATATTTATACCTAGCTTATGGAGTTCTCTTGAATGCATCACACTAGACTCACTGCCTTTATACTCCATATGCCTGCAGGTGACCTTGTGAGCCATCTAACCCCGATATAATTAAAAGGGTGATATTAGATTGTGATACATTGTTCTAACCAGTACACCTACCTGAATTAAGGGTGCACACAGGGTAGAGCCACACTGAGTAAGGATTTTTTATCCTCCTTTTTAAAACACTGTCCGTGTCTCATGTTTGTATATGTGTGTCTATATTTCGCAACTGTTTTAAGATTGATTCAGTAAAGGTTATATTTTATTTAAAAATTCTCCTTGGTGCACCACATTGTGACATACTTTCCTTTCTCTTGTATGCAGTTCCATATGGTTATTTTTATTGTGGTGATTGCTCTTTTTTTGGCGGTCGCTATACATATTTTGTGCTCATTTATGTTTTTTACATGTCTTTTCATTGCACTCATTTTTTGCATGATCTAAAATGATTCACAGTCTTTAAATATGATATTTAGCCCTTGCTTAACAGTATGAACTTGTTACCCTGCTGTGTCTCCGCTGGCTTTCTACTGCAGATGATTGACTATACATCAATGTCTGCATTGCACCTGATAGTACGACTAGCCTATCGATTGATCTACAGCCTATTGATTGATTAAATAATTGAATAATTGATTTATTGATTAATTTATGCAGGCAGGTAATTTTAGGGTCTCCATTAGAGTTTTTTGATGCAATGCACCTTTGTATTTGCAAATGCATTCGCTACATGATGGAACCATTGTGCTATATTGAATGGCGTAGTGGCCCCTTCAACCGCCCCAAATATCAGGCCTTACTTCCTCACTAACCTGTTAGCCTACCAATGAATTACCTACTTAGTCACACTATTTAGTTTTTTTACTCATTTCAATTTCAAATTGGAAACATTTTTTTGTGCCAGAAATGTGTGTCTTTAAAAGGCGATTGCTATATCTCACTTTTGCACTTTGAAACGTGATTTTGAGTGCAATCGCAGGAAAACGTATATCTGAAGCATATACTTGACATATATCCTCCCCCCTGCTGCCCCACCCCCCAACTGATTTATTATTTAAATAATTGATTGATTTATGCAGACAGGCAGTTTTTGGGTCACTATTACAGTTGTTTGATGAAATACACATTTGTCTTGGCACATGCATTTGCTACATGATAGAAGCTTTGTGCATAAAAAATTGCACAATGGCCTAAAGTGTATAATTTGGTATCTACTTCTTGTCTCCCTTACTGTAGACAACTTGGGAACTCACTGACTTGACGGTGCCAGTGGCTAAATGCGTAATTTATGCCATGTCATCAAATAGTTTCAGTTAAGAAAAAACATTTCAATTACCTGACCATCATCAATTTAGTTTTGTCTTTCCCTTAAAAAAAAATCTACACCTGCATAGACAGCATGGGACCTTTGACTGTTGCTGGTGCTCCTCTGTCACATCTTAGCTCCTTCTGGTCAACAGTTGGTGGTAGACTGCACAGATACAATAAGCACTATGGATATTTTATCAAGCCACACATTAACAGTTGTGTCTTTTTTATATGGATTACAATTAAGCATAGATGTGTTGGCAGTATCTTTTACCAAACACCTGTCAAATCTATTTATTGGTGTGATTTTGGCAGCAAGTGTATGGTAGTTTTTTTTTTTTTTTTAATGATGCCTGGTATATTGGAATGTTTCTATATTTTCTGTTTATTAAAATAGCTATATTGTATATCTCCTTGGTGCCTTCTATGACATGGTGGTTTCTCAGCAGTTTAGGCTTTGGCTATTTTTTATTATCAAATAGGGGGCAGATTTATTAAGCCCAATGAAGTGATAAAGTGGCTGGTAATTTTTAGCACTGGCCAATCAGCTACTAAATGCTAATCAGCCCCTAACTATCAACTGTCATTTACCAGCTACTTTATCACTTCACCTTGCTTAATAAATCTGACCTTATATATCTTATTGAGCACGTCAAGGGGAGTCTGTTTTCGGTGTTCTGTGATTAGCTTTAATACAGTATGGTTAACTTTTTCTGTGGATTGAGATGAATTATAAATTAAATTTATTAAAAATACTGGATTGAATGTATTTTGCCGTGTCATTGGGTCTCCATTTATAAATATTAGTCCTGTCACAACACTAGAGAAAGCTTCACGAAACTTACTTTTAGGTCATCCCCAGCCTCCTGACCTGTTCGCATGATTGGCATCCCAGCCGGCCCCAGCTATTCATGGGCAAAGAGATTCACTGAGCTGATTTGAGACACGTGAGTGTCTCGGCACATGAGTCATGACTCATTTGGAATGTGTTACAGAGAAAGTGCACATGCAGTGAGTTGAAGAGACTCATTGCTAGCAGACCAGTGATGGGACTCATGGAGGGAATTGGCTGGCTATTCAGGTGCACTGATTGTCAATAAAATAAAAATATAGATTCAGTGTTATGTTGAAATATTATTAATAATCAATGATTGCACACTAGTTACTGAATATGCACATTACCTCTGGCTGAGGAGAGAAAGTTTAACAGCCATAAAACACATATCTGTCACATCTGAGGTGAACTGAGGCTGGAGTGAAAGGGAAGCTGGGTTCTTTAATTAATTTGAAAGACTGGAGGACTCAAACTGACTGGGCCAGCCTCAGCATATATAGGCAGAGGGATTGGCTGTGATGGAGGGATGTCAAAATGATGAACCAATATGGCTTCACCCATGCCAGGGACCAGAGGTAGGCTTTGCTTCAAAGTGGAAAAGGCCTGATGACTGTATTGGAGTGGATGCCCGGCTCATGACGCTGTAGTGAACTAGGCCATGGATGCGACATGTGCTGACCACACACACACCTGCTTACACCGGAGCGCTGCAGTGCAGACATGGATAACAGTCTCTAAGCAAGCCTAGAGAAACACCTAGATTGTAAGTAAGTGTTTCTTAGGCCTTGAATGATGACAATAAAATTGCAAAATGCTAAATTCCTAATACAACTTCAGGGAGTAAACAGGATCCCTCTCTCATGTGGGATGACTGCAGATAGCACCAGCTTTCTATTTTATGGAAGGGGAAAAACACAGTAGCACAGGTTTACACTGAACCTGCCATGTACATTATCCTTAATATTAATAGGGTTTCCCAGAACAGCAGCAGACACCTCAACTCACTGACTGACTCAGTGAACAGTATTCAATGCTCTTGATTCACCGCTTTCATCGGTGAACTGGGCTGTTTTTCAGAGACTCATTACAAATTTCACAAATATTACAAATATTACAAATCCGTCTCACCCTTAAGGATGTTAAGGGTGAGATGGATTTGTAATACAGATGTAGATGCTGACAGGCAACTCGACCGGATGGTCGACAAATTTGCTGATAGAGGACATGACAGGAATGAACTCAGTACGATTAAAAGAAAGGTCATGGCTAGAACTAGGGAGAGTACTCTAGTCACTCGTCCCAAGAAAGATCACAGTGACACCATCATCTGGCCAACCAGATACAATACAGCTAGCAAATTTACCAAACAAACTGTTACTAAATATTGGCCGATTATAGCTTCTGACCCGAATCTAACAGCCATTAACAACAAAAGAATTATGTGAGGCTACTCACGTGGTAAAAACATTTGTGATTATGTAGTTCATTCCGATGTCACCAATATGAGTAATGCTAAATTGACACCATTCTTTGGCACCCCAAAATTGGGCTGTGTCAAATGCATTGGCTGTGTGACTTGCGGCTACATGCAAACTGGCACACACATCAAACACCCACATTTGGAGAAAACATTTAAAATCCACCATCGCCTCACATGTAGCTCTATGTTTGTTGTCTATGTGCTAATATGCCTTTGTGGCAAATATTACATCGGTAAAACCGATTGCCAATTTAAAACTAGGATGGCTCAGCACAGGCTGGCCATACGTGCAGCTATACTGTCGGGCACCAGCACACAGCCGGTAGCTAGGCATTATGCCAAAGCTGGTCATTCTCCCACTGCAATAAGGCATATGATCATTGATCATATTCCCCCGCTTGACAGGGGTGGTAATAGATCAAAGCTCTTATTGCAGAGGGAGGCCAAATGGATTTACACGCTGGACACACTCAGTCCAGGCGGCCTTAATGAAAATATGGGCTTGCACTGTTTTTTATGATCTTCTGTATGTTTTTCTTATGTATAACGTTACATGATGCATGGGGTCAGGATTGACCATTATTTCCATATATTTGGTATGGATTACTGTATTTGCCAGTACTTTAATATGTATTGCATGTATCTTTCCAGTAAGCAAAATGGTGGTGATGGGTGCACTTGGTGACAACTTCCTGGGCGTGACCACAGAGGGGGTCTGGAGCCGCCCTGGGAGGAAGGTTTTGAGATGGTCGGCACATGAATAAATGGTGAGTGTTTTAACTATGCAATGTTGCCCTGACGAAAAATGCGAATAGGCATTTGAAACGTTGGCGTCATGCCTCTTGTTGTCTCTAATTATTTCTGAGTGCCGCCGTGTTGTGGATATATTTGGTTGGATTATGCAAACTGCAGATGCAGCTGATGGAAGGCACGAGAGGCATTACCAGAGTATGCAGTGAGTGCCAGAGCTTATCTGGATTATATATATATATATATATATATATATATATATATATATATATATATACACACACATTCTGAATATAAAATAGACCAGAACAGAGGATAGATATGATCTGCCTTGATATTCATTTGCTATCTGAAATCCTTTTTCCAAACGAGTGTAATAAAAACTGATTTTTCCTCCCATAACTGTCAAAATTACATTGTCTTTACCAGAAATCTTACATATTTTTCTATGCTATTTCTGGGAAATAACCTACGTTGTATTAAATGTTGCTGATTTATATATTTTAAAATATACATACAGTTAAAGAAAATCAATGTAGCATACTTTACATTTAGGTTGTATTTAAAATATATAACAATTGTTGCTCTTCCCTTTTCATATAACTGAATGTTTAGCTTTTTTTTTTTATTAAATAAGAGGAAGCACCCAGTATATTTAAGCAAACATACTGTAGTTTGATCAAAAAACATATATTGTAGGGGTAAATGTCAGAACCGACAAATTCAGGCAAACCAGCTTGGTTTTACCTGTTAAATTATTGGTACTTTAAAAAATCTTAACAATGCGTGAATCTCACAGGCTCTTACATTTCAGCCATAGTGCCTAATTCAGACCTGTTTGCTAGGCTACATGTAATCGCAGCCTAGCGAACAGGTGTGGACTGGGAATCTTATATTATATTAATACCTGGGGTGCCAATTATTGAAAAGGGGACTCTTCAATAATAATAAATTATGTATACTCTATAATACACGTTTATCCTATATATCTGCAAATATATTGCGTCAGACTTACAACCTAGGCTGCTGATACATACATGCAATTCTCATATATAGGAATTATGAAATTATGATTCCAAAGTGAGTTCAAACTTGGTTTTGCCGCTCTGATTAAAGATATTTTATTTACAGGAAAAACACAAATCATACAGAATAAGTTGTGCACAGTAGTGATATATATGCTAATTATAATTATATTTATACTTCCTTATAAAACATTGAACATAAAACAAATTAACAAACTTAGACAATTACTAACACTAATTGAATACTTGCAAGTTCATTGTTCCATTCCTTAGGTATGAACATCTCCACCAAGCTTTATTCATCTCCCCCTTCTTACTCTCATCCTTCTCCTCTCCTCCTGATGTCTCACTTCCTGATGTCCCTCTGCTGACTGACTTCTACCCATAAGATCATTCCTTTTATCCCATATTTTGCCCATTCAAACTGGCCTATTCCCATTGTGCCCAGTGTGTGAGATAATTATAGGGTTTGCCAGATTCCACAGTGTCATAAAACATGCCCTGCTCATTCTGCCCCAAGGTAATGAGCATGTAGGGTATTTATGATCTCAAGATCATAAAACGTAGTATTTCTTTAATCTTCAGAGGCTTCCCTTTGGTTGTGTTGATGTGACAATGATCTGTTTTGCCTAGGGTATTGGCATGAACAATTATAACCTGTTGGTAGTAGTTTGTTATCATGTTGTCATTGCCTCTGGCCTGCCCTATAACTGGACAGTACAGTAGGTCAGCTGGCTTCTACACTTCTTAAGGTATGCAGATCTTTGATTGTGATCTGTAACTTTGCATCTAAACATCCCCCTGCACATACCAGGATCTGTTTGCATATTATGTGGCCTAACAAACAGATGACCTGTTGACTTTATTCTACCAGGTTCTAATTATTTATTTGCTGTAAATCAGGCATACAGTAGACATATACCTACATAATAATTCATAACCTTGCAGTAAGACACAAATGTGCATCTATATACAGTACAGACATATTCAAACACTATCCTAATACATTCATATCTATTCCTCACTATATACTATATATTTCTATCTAGACTCTTCACTAAGGTTAAAATCACCTTTCATCATTAATATGGAAATGCAAACAATATCTCTGATTGTAAGTTATAATTTATGCAAACAAATCTGGCAACACAGGTAAATGCTGGTAAATGCAGCTTGGCTGAATGCTCTCCCCCCTGGCACCCGAATCCCATTGCTAGCACGCGCTGACCATCAAAAGATTTCTTCAGCCTTCACTCTGAAAAGTAAGTCAATACTTATTTTACGAATTGCGGGCTGGTGTTGACATCATGCACTCTCAGGGGAACACCCAGCATTTTTATGGGGATGTCCATAAAATGCTGGGCATTCCCCTGGTCTATAACTCGGATGGGGTGTACTGCGCTCACCTTGGGAGTGTTTTGGAGCGCTGCTCAGCCACAGGGGTATCCCTACCCCCTGTGTGGTGAGTAATACGAATAGCAATGGGTGGGCTTGAGCGCTGCCCCTGTGTGTGTCTGTCTAGTGCAATAAAGTGGATGTGACAGTATCTGAATAAAAGCTGTTTATTTATAAATGAAAATAACAGTATAAGGTATAAGGTAACTTTGTTGGGGGTGTGGGGGCAAAGTCTTGGTGTACAATGGGATAATTGAGAGCCCCTCAGGGGATCGGGGAATCAACAGACCCCTTTCTACCATAAACCAACTGGCTTATGTCTCTCAGGGTCGTTAGTGATCTTCTGGTATTAGTTTAAGCTGCTGTGCTGCTTGTGAGCATCGGTACTGTAATGCTCAAGTCTTTTGGGTGGTACCTGTGGTAATAGGTCAATGTCAGGTTTAAGCAGTGTGCGGCGTCCCACTGATCTGCAATGTGTCAAAGTCAATATGACTGTTCCTGTCCCTTTTTTTTTTAATAGACTTTATATTAATTTTTGAAAAGAGAATTGCTTACCAAAAAGCCAGAATATACAATAGTGATGAGCAAGTATACATGGGTAAATGACAAGTATACTGTATGTAAATGAAACTCAAGTATTCAGTTAAAATCTTGTACAATAATATCTTGACAAAATTAACTGTAGTTTACTTAGGGATGAAATACAATAAAATAAAAAAGAAGTGGGAATACTAATAATAAAAGAAGAAAATCAAGAGAGGGCCCTCGAATTTCAAGTCCTAAGTCAGGATACCGGGTGCCTTCCCATAGCTCACCGCGCATAAAAATATTCATAGGCCTAATTCTTACAGGGAAAAATGAATTTGAAAGGGTTACATCTGCCGAGTGTGGATTCAAATTTAAATGTGATATATAATAAGATCAGTACAAACGTAATACCCTAGAGCACAAGGGAAGGCATCGGTTGCATTGGATGTGTATACTTGTATCTCAAAAATATGAACCATCACATAAAAACAAGCTTATAAACACACAAAATAGCTACGAAGACATGGAGGGGGGGAAGGGAAGGAATAGGTAGGGGGGCAATGATCCAAGGAAACATCAGTACAGTTTCATCTTTACTAATGCATAACAACACTGAAATACTCAGTAACGTCATTTTAACACGTTTCTTATTTTCTATAGATCCTGGTCCAAAAGTCTGTAAGAGAGGTCCTAATTCCCAAATAGTGCGAACCACAGAAAGCATATTTGAACCATGGCTGAAGTCCTAAAGGAAGAGCAATGAAGTCAAGCGTCATTCTATCAGTGATCAAATAGAAATTAACGGATTAACTTTATCCCAGGAGGCTGATTCGAAGAAGTTTAAAATAGTATGTCTAGAATCTTGGTCCTATGAAGTTGTACCATTTTTTATGGAAGTTAGTTACGGAGAAATGATCCTGTAAAATAGTAAATTTTAAGTCAAAATAAAGGTATTGTAACATTAAAGAATTTAATTCTTGAATGCTGGGTGCTGACTTTTTAATCCAGTGCTTTAAAATCAATTTCTTCGCTATTGTAAAGATTAGAACTAATACTGGGATATTTTGTATAGTAGTTAAGTTTTCGCCTGGAAATTTAAAATTAAATAACAGACAAACCTCAGGTGATAGAGGTAAAGAGGTATGAAGCATAGAAATGGTATAGTCAATCGTTTTGTTCCAAAACCTGCGAATTTTTGAACATTCCCAAAAACAATGCAGGAATTTTGCATTGGCCATGGAGCATTTATAACAGTGCCCTGACTCGTCAGCCACCATATGTTTCCGTTGTGCTGGGGAAATGAAGGATTTATGCAAGAATTTTAAATGAGTTTCTTGAAGGTAAGCCGAGCTCAGATATTTGGCTAATGAGCAGTAGTTTTCTATAGTATTTACTGGGGTACCTAGATTGGAAGAAAAATCAGGTTGCCATTTGGATTCTAGATGTTTTATTTGAATGTCAGGTGGGAAGTTAGCCTCTATGAGGAGGTGATAGAGTAGATTTAGTCTATATTTTCTTGTAGTTCTATAGTGTATTATGCTAAGAATTGGATAAGGGGAATACACATTATTCGGCGGAGAATTCAGTGACTGGGCATAGTGTCTTACTTGGAGGTAGAGTTAAATTCGGGAGTTTGGAATTTAGTAAGTTTGTGCTAGTACATTGAAAGGTAGGACCCCACCTCCCGGGTCAAAGACCTTGGTCACGAGAGACAATCCCTTTTGCTTCCACCTCAAAAGTGTCGCATTAGAGAGAGAGGGGATAAACCCTGGGTTTTTTGTAGATTATAGCTCAGCTTTCAAAACAGTTGTGACAGCAGTGTTGATCGCGAAGCTTCGTGAGATTGGTTAAAATGTTCCCAAGTGTAATTAGCTATTGGACTTCTTGACTGATCATCCAGTCAGTAAAAATGAAGTCCATCTTATCATTTGAACTTGTTTTTTTTTTTTTTTTTTAAACTTTTTATTTTGAACAAGATGAAGGTACATAGTTTGAATAGTTGAACATACAAATAGGATGTATACAGGTGCCTTCACATTTTTTACGTTTATACAAATCAGGAATGTAAAACAGGTTTCATACTAACTTGCGAAATGGGGGGGGGAGGGGGGGGGGAGCGTAAAAGAGAGGGGGGGGGTTATGGGGGGTGTAGTAAAGGGCGGTGTGAAAGAGAAAAGGATATATCTAGGGGTGGGGGGGAGGGGGTCTCAAGGTCGCTCGTACTTGGAAGAGAGGGACGCTTGCGGGGGGTCTAGTTGCCAGTTGTTGAGAGGGGTGCGGGGGGGGACATCAGGGTCGACCATGGATTCCATACTTCATCAAACTTGTGGGGGCAGTCGTGAAGATAATAGGTTATTTTTTCCATGTGGGCTATAAACCATATATAGTTGGTTAAGAGTGCCTGTGGGGGTGTGATCGGGGATTTCCATTGCTTAGCTATAACCAGTTTTGCTGCAGCTAGGATATGCATTAGTAGTTTATTCAGGGGAGGGTCGATGTCTTGGAACGGGCGAGCTAGTAAGAAGGACCATGGGTCTAGGGGAAAAGTTAGGCCTGTAATGGACTTTATAAGGGAGCGGACTTCTTCCCAGAAGGGAACTAACCTTGGGCATGTCCACCTAATATGTAGAAGCGAGCCCCTTTGCCCGCAGTTGCGCCAGCAGTTCGGGGTAACCGTGGGGAACATCTTGGAGAGTTTTTCTGGGGTAAGGTACCATCTATAGTATAGTTTATATGTAGTCTCCTTGATGCGTGTAGAGATGGAGCTTTTTGCTATACTCTCGCGGATGTCCTCCCAGCATTTCTCATCTGGGGGGGCGCCCAAGTCTCTTTCCCATTCTGATTCATGGCGGGTAAGTGTAGGGGCAGATGTATCGATTAGTAGGCTATATATCTGGGATATCATGCCCTTAGAGAGAGGTTTCGATGTACATAGTTTCTCAAAAAGAGTCATGTCGCGTAGTGTCTCCGTCTGTGGAAGTGAAGAGAGATAGTGTCGTATTTGGAAGAATTCGAACAAAGGGGGCGCCAGTGAGGGAAATTTGTTCTTTATTTCCTCCAGGGACATCCATGATTTTTGGGTCGCCAAGTCAGAAACAAAGCGAATTTTGGATTTAGTCCATTGAGTAAATGATGAAGGAGAGGTTCCAGGGGGAAAAGCACGGTTGTCCCAGATGGGGGTTAGGGGAGAGGGGAAGGAGGATAGTTTATATTTGTAGAGGGCATTGTCCCACAGTGAGAGGTAAAATTTAAGTGAGGGTAGGGTGCCCACGAGGGCCGGTCTATGGGGTTTTGAGAGGTTCCACAGGGAGGCGAGCGATCGGAGGCCTAAGTATTGTGATTCTATGTCAATCCATGATATCAAACCCATTGGTGCGTAGGAGGTGGCGACTTGGCTTAGGTGTGAGGCCAGATAGTAGTATTTGACATCAGGGAGGCCTCTGCCCCCTCTCGCTCTGGGCAATTTAAGGGAGCTAAAAGCTATTCTCGGTGGTTTATTGTTCCATATGAATCTGGAGAGCGAGGTTTGGATATTTTTAAGGGTTTGGATGGGGACTTTGATTGGTAGAGTTTGAAAGAGGTAGAGGATTTGTGGGAGGATGGTCATCTTGGTAGCTGATATCCTCCCAAACCACGAGATGATAAGTGATTTCCACGTCTTGAGTTCCTGTTTGATTTTGTTCAGAAGAGGGGGGAAATTTTCTTTGTATAGGGTTTCATATTTAGAGGTTATGTATACACCAAGATATTTAATTTTGTCGGTTTGCCATTTAAATCGGTAGGAGGATAATAGAGAGGTTTTTATTGAGGGAGGGGTGTGCAAGAGCATGGCTTCGGATTTAGTAAAGTTTATTTTATATCCCGAGAGGGTGCCGTATTCGTTAATGATTTCGTAGAGGGCTGGGAGTGAGGACTGGGGCTGGGTTAGGGATAGTAGTACATCGTCGGCGAAAAGTGATATTTTATATTGATGGGTGCCCACTTCCACCCCCCTGACCCTCTCAGAGAGCCTTATCCTAGCCGCCAAAGGTTCAATCACCATGGCAAAGACCAGGGGTGAAAGAGGGCATCCTTGTCTGGTACCGTTGGAAAGTGAAAAGGAGCCAGAGAGGGTTCCGTTGGTGAGGATACGGGCGGACGGGGCTGTATATAGTGCAGAAACCGCGTTGAGATATTCTGCAGTTAGTCCATATGCTCGGAGGGTCTGGAATAGGAAAGGCCATGAGATGCGGTCAAATGCCTTTTCGGCGTCTAGGGAGAGAATAAGAGAGGGGGTGTGTTTGTCATTAAGGATCTGGACGAGATCGATTGCCCTCCTCGTGTTGTCCCTGGCCTGGCGGCCTGGGATGAAGCCTACTTGGTCATAGTGGATCAGGCCAGGGAGAACAGTACTAAGGCGAGAGGCCAGTATCCTAGCATAGATCTTGATATCTATATTTAGTAAAGAAATAGGCCTGTAGCTGGCACATTCAGAAGGGTCTTTTCCCTCTTTATGGATTACTATTATCCTGGCCTCTAGCATTGTTTTAGGGAAATGAGATCCGTGTAGGACTGCGTTAAACACCTTTTTTATATGGGGGGTCAATATATGTGCGAATTTTTTGTAATAGGCAGCTGAGAAGCCGTCTGGTCCAGGTGCCTTTGATGGCTTTTGCTCTCCTAGGGCCTTTAGTATCTCCTCGTCTGTAATGTCCTGGTTCAGTTGTGCCGAGGATTGTTCAGATACTGTAGTTTAGGGAGTTTAGCTTTTTGGAGGAATTCTGATATTGTCTCGGTAGTGGGGGTTGGGCTTGTTGATTCATTTTGCAGGTTATAGAGGTTATGGTAAAAATCTTGGAACTCCTGGTTGATGGTGTTGGGGGAGTGGGATAAGGTGCCAGTTTTAGTTTTGATAGTTAGGATGTTATTTCGCGAACGTTGGGATCTGAGTCTTGAGGCTAGTAGTTTGTCCGCCTTATCTCCCTTCTCATAGAACGTTTGCTTCAACTTCTGGAGCGATTTGGCTGTACGTTCCGAGAGAAGGAGTGATACATCGGCTCTAGCTTTAGAAAGGAGATCGAGATTGGCTTGGGTAGGATAGAGTTTGTGTTGGTGTTCTAAGGTTTGGAGTTTAGTAGTTAGGTTATTGAGGTGGGATCTTATTGATTTTTGATATCTGGAGGCCATACTTATAAGGTGGCCTCTTAAGACTGCTTTGTGGGCTTCCCATAATGTTAAGGGGGACATATCTGGGAGGTCATTAAGTTTAAAATAGTCGAGTATCTGGTCCCTTATTTGTGTAGTGAGCTCGGCGTTGTGTAGAAGGGAGTCATTCATCCTCCAGGTAGATGAGGTAGGGCGGGAAGTTAGTGTGGTTATTGTTGTGGAGATGGGGCAATGGTCCGACCAGACCATGGGGTGGATCTGGGCTTCTTGTATTTTGGGTGTCAGATCTCTGCTAAGTAGGATCATGTCGATACGTGAGTAGGTTTTGTGTACAGAAGAATAGAATGTGTAATCCTTAGTTGTGGGGTTCAGTATGCGAAAGGAGTCGAAAAGGAGATGTCGTTTGAGGAGGGAGTGAAGTGCTAAGGTTGCCGAGGAGGGGGCTCTTGGGTCGGAGGGCGAGGAGGAGGTTGTGCGGTCTAGTCCTCTATCGAGCACTTCGTTAAAGTCTCCTGCTACTATGACTGATCCCTTGGCAAATGAGGAAAGAAGGGAGTAAATTTTCTTGAAGAAGGAGGCTTGTTGTTGATTAGGGGCATATATATTTACTAGGGTACATTCTGCTCCATTTAGTTTACCTACTAATATCAGCCATCTCCCTCTCTTGTCCATGTGCGAGTTTAGAAGGTCGAATGTTAGATGTGAGGCCAACAATATGGCCACACCACGTTTTTTTTGTTTAGTGTCACATGCATGGAAAGAGAGGGGATAGGCTTTGGATTTTAGTTCAGGGTGGTAGGGTTTTTTGAAATGGGTTTCTTGGAGAAAGACTATGTCGCTTTTGGATTGTTTGAGTGTAAGGTAGAGCTTAGTGCGTTTTGTAGGGGAGTTCAGTCCCTTTACATTCTGGGAGTATATTTTAAGGGTCATGGAGAGTAGTGAGAGGAATTGCCACGTGGGTTCCCCCGAGAGTCCTCCCGGGAAGGCCACACCATGATGCAGGCAATAGGAGGTAGGGTAGGGTTGTTTGGTGTTTGTTACTTGGGCAACGACCTTGAGGGTAAGGGAGAGGCAAGGATAAGAAAAGGCCAATAAAGGGAAGGGACAGAGGAGTTGGAGACCAGAAAGAGGGGAGTCTGGTCGAGTTTGCCGGTCAGGGGGGGTAAGGGAACGTCACATAGTGACAGAGACCGGGCCTGGGTATAAAACCCGAGGTAAGGAGCGTGGTCTGGATTTAGGGTGGGCATATGGCGTCAATAAGACGGTCCCAGTCCACGAGGGGAGCTAAGTCTACATATAGGAGGTTATATATAAAGGATGCTAAAGTGATATTGATATTTCCTGCTAGTTTTGTAGGGAAGAAAAAAAATAAAAAATAAAAACGATAACAGAACAGTATAACAATACACAGACTTACATAGCGTTAATATTTACTATAAGGCCCTCCCTCTGTCCTTTTTTTTAAAAAAAAGAGAAAGGTTTGAGCAGGGGCAGGTATCCCCGCACCTCCCGGGTAGGGGGGGCAGAGGGGATAGGCGCCCAAAAATTATATGTTGTATGTTGATAAAACTTTGAAGAAAGTAGATAAGTGTATATGATCAGGACAGAGATAAGGGACCAGAGCCTGTGCAAAATACATGGAACAACTTCAACCAAACAATGATACGTGATGGTGATATCAGGTGGAGTTAACTGTATTCAAAAAAAACATTGGATATATAAGTGAGTCCACATATCACCTGAGTACTGAGGGGGTAATGCCAGGACAGTTCTTCAGTGGTGCCTCAGGGTGGGTGGTTTGCTGGGGGCATTTTTCTAGCGGAGGGTACCTTTGACCAGTCCCGATTCAGGGTACGCCTCGGAGTTGTTAGTTGGTCTGGGTTGGGAGAGTCCCGGGGCCTGGCGCTCGCGTCGTCAAGTGGGGGAGGTGCTTTCAGACCCAAGATATCCAGAAGGTGGTGGGCTTCTTCTAGGTTCTTCGCCGCGTGGAAGCGGTTCTGGTGCCAAACTAATATGCGGAAAGGGAAGCCCCATCTGTAGCGAATTTTGTTCTCTCTTAGTATAGATGTGATCGGCCTGAAGTCTTTTCTTTTGAGTAGGGTGGTGGGGGCGACATCCTGGAATATTTGGAGGGTGTGACCTTGGAAAGATACTGATGGAAGTTTTCTGGCCTCACGGAGGATATCTTCCTTTGCTGTAAAGTAGTGGCATCTGAGGATGACATCTCTGGGCTGCGAGGTCTCTTGCGAGCGGGGGCGAAGGGCTCGATGGGCTCTGTCGAGTAGGAGGTGGTCCTCTGGGGTGGATGGGGATAGATGCGAGAATAGCTTTTTGAGGTAATCATCTAGCAGTGTTACCTCCACATCTTCAGGGATGCCTCTAATGCGGAGGTTATTGCGTCTCGCTCTGTTGTCCTGATCTTCTTGGTATTCTAGGAGGGACTGGACTTCTTGTTTTAGGGTGCGGATCTCCTCCTCTTGCTCGTTGTGAGAGGAGATCACTTCATCCATTTTTGTCTCCAGTTGATCGGTTCTGTCTCCGAGATCATTGAGATCGGATCTCAGAGAGTTGACAGCTTTATGTACTTCAGATTGAATCGCCTGGACTGATCTTCTTGTCTCCTGTATCTCATGAAAAAGAGAGCGTATGTCTTTTCTGGTGAGCGGGGCATCGTCGGAGTCTTCTGAGTCTGAATTTTCTTGGTGTGAGGGGGTGGGATCTTGTGAAGATTTTTTGGCGGAAAATGCAAATTTTTTGAGGCTTTGGGAGAGTTCTGGGTCAGCGGGTTTTTTGTTACCCTTCGGCATCCTGAGATAGGGGATTATATAGGAGGGTTGAAGTTCGGTTGAAAGGTGGAATGTATAATTCTGTAGCAGGAAAGGGCAATTACATTGCTCTTAAAGTCACATAGATGCGAAGTGCTCCCCTGGACTCGGGAGAGTGGCGAGGATTACATCCTTAAATAGAACCAGGAGATATCAAACGGGGCTATAGGATGTGGGCAGTTAGGCGGTGAGCCTTGTGTTCCTGATATTCTTGTGTACAGGAGGCGTTATGGTGGGGGTAGTTCCTTTGTGAGGTGGAACTTCAGGGGGATTATTTTCTCCGCTGAGGTATAGGAGTAGGAGGTGAAGGGTAGTCGAAGGTGATTCGGTGTCTTGGTGGGTGGCTGGAGGTGGGGTACCGTTTTATTCCCCTGGTAGCTTGTAAATAATAGGTCGGGGAGGTTGGCCTCTCCGGGGAGGATGGAGGGTTTTGGATATGGGTGGGGGGAGTAAAGGTCTCAAATATGCACCGCTAGGAGGTACCAAACTCCTCAGTATGTATGGTGGAGTGTCTCCTCACAATGTTATTGTCAGCTCTGAGCTATTAGTATGCACTAATATGGCAGGGGTGCAGAGGGACAGGTGTGTATAAGATATAAATCAGGTTTGGCTGTGATAGGAATTTTCCAGGTGCTGTTGAGGAGGGGGGAAGCATATGGTTAGGGGAATCTAACCAAAAAGATGGCTGCCGTCCCTGCAGCGTTATGGGGATGTATAGTGAGAGCGTGCTGGGAGGTTATTAAGATGAATCAGGGAGGAGAGGGAGACCTTTCTGGCTGGTGGCCTGATATAGGAGCAGGCTGGGTACCTGGTGTGTTGTAGATGATCCCTGTTCACCCAGGAACGAACTCCGGGTCCCAGGGGCCACCGCGCTGCGAGCCGCCGTCAGCCGACTGAACAGCGTGTAGAGCCCGGCTTACAAGTATGGTGGTGGCCGGCTCCAGAAGCGGCGGGGGGTCTCCGCGGGCGGTGTCAGTCTCCGGGCGCACAGGTAGGGATGTGTGTGCCGCGTCTCCGTCCGGGTGATGCGAAAATTTAGGTCCCGGCTTCTGTCACGATGTAGGCCGCAACCCGCAGGAGCACTTAGAAGCGCTCCCCGGCTCTGCGGCTCAGCTGCTCCGTCACCGGACCTCTTGCTGGTGAGAGAGGGGTGTTTGTGACCCACAGGGAGAGGCTGCAAGTGGTAAAGGGCCTTGGATTGAGGGGATTTTTGGGGAGCTCGTGATAATGGCGTCCTGTCTCTCCGGCATCCAGACCACGCCCCCGTCTGAACTTGTTTTAAACATAGTTGGAGTCCTCTTCTATACTCATTGTACACCTCAGATTGTTTTTCACATTTGGAGTGTAATCTTAGTGTTAAATTTACTGAAGATTCTATAGTAGTGGGTGTGATTAGTGATGAAGAAGAGGACAGCTATAGAATAGAGGTGTAGCAACTTCTTTTTTGGGGAGAATTTAACAATTTAATCTTAAATAGTAAAAAATACTAAAGATATGGTAATTCATTTTAAAAGATCTAGGCGATTCCACCATTTGACCATTGTTTCCAAACGGTGAGAATTTATAGAGGGTTAGTAGCATTATGTTTTTAGGATTACCTTTACTAAAGATCTTACATGGTTTGCACAAATCTCAGTTGCGGTTGGGAAGGCCTTTTCTTCCTGTGGTGACTCCGTCCAGAGGGTTTATCAAAGCACACGCTTGTGAATTTTTATTGCTGTATGTTGAAAGTCTTCTGACTTATGCTATCATGGTATGACATGAGAAATCAAAGCACTCAGATTGCAACTGCCTAGATGAAGTAGTTAAGACTGCAGAAAAAATGATTGGCTAATCCTTGTTTAGGGATGGTTGACATTTTTGCTAGGAGGGGTAAAGCTAAGGATAATAAGATAATTCATGATCCTAGTCATCCTTGCTATTCTGTTTTTTCCCTGTTGCCTCCTAGGAAATGTTATAGGTGCCTGGGATACCTTACTAGCCGATTGTGGAATAATGTATTTCCCTCTATTACTTTAAGTTTAACATTTAATATCATTGTGTGATTTGAGAATATTCTACTATTATGTAAATTCACTTATGCTTTTTCTTCTAATGTTGCAGTTACAATAAATTTTTTTGATTGATTGAATGAAAACTCAACTGCTACAATGATTGGAAAAAGCTTCCAAAGTACAATGGTAGCATTGAAACCGTCTATCTGCCTTGAATTAGACCAAGACTGCACCCAACATTCCAATGTTCGAAGAGGAGCTGCAATGGTGATTGCTTCGGGAAGTGTTCCCAGGAGTGGATACTGATCATCCAGCATGTACACCTTGACCTAGTAAATATATAAATAAAGCAGTTTGTTGCAAAGAGTGCAATCACGTCTTTAAAACAGGCCTGCCAGTGGCATTGGTACTTGATTCTGGTTCACTTGCTAAAGTAAATTCTATCTTTAATGGACAAAACCATGAGCACTGCAGGGGGAGATGTAACATGCAGAGTTAGATTTGGGTGTTATTTTGCTTCTGTGCATAGTACACACTGGCTGCTTTATGTTTTCACTGCTATATACTGTAGATACAAATCCCACCCAAATCTAACTCTCTCTGCTCATGTTGCATCTGCCCCATCTGCATTTCACATGGTTTTGTCCATTAGATAGATATTTGCTTTTGAATGTGAACGTGAATGTGAATAAGGCACATAATCTCAGGTAACATGCACAATACCTCATTAAGTATATACAAGATGATTGTCAAATTTGAAAGTTGGGTTATGAGTATATAAATCCTATGAATCCTATGGATATTAAACAGATGATGTAATCTCTGCTGAGGGATTACTAAAGCTAAGGATCAGATAAAGTTGGAGAAAAATGGTATTTATTTAACAGCCCCATGCATCCATCCCACATCACATGCAAGAGGCCAAACAATGATGGCATAAGATTATAACAAATATAAGAGGCTAAGAAATCATCCTTGTTTTTCAAAGAATCTCAAAGATCTCCAGTTTGTAATGACATTTCTTCTCTACAAATTTTGACAGGAGTGACTTTTCTCACAAAGGAACCAATATATATAGGTTAGAAATGTAGAGTATTAATTGCTTGAGGTTATATTAAGATTTGGAGGTCATTTTGTACATCCACACTCATGCATCAAGATCTCCATGTACTGACTCTTGTAGTAGTAATACTACATTTACTGTCCTTGTGGTCATATATATTGTAACAAGTTTGCCATTCAGATAGGACACAGCAGGCATTTTTCAGTATTTGTGCATATATTTAATGACATACATTCCACAATTCCACTTTACAACAACATAAGGTTCATATAAACAAACAACAATACAGGGTATATGTCCAAGCAGTGCTCCTTGCGTGCGGTGCTTCAGTGCCTCCGGGCACTGGCAGTCCAAGTCCCTGGCACTACAACATTTACATCTACTTGCTGGCCCCTATCAGGCATCAGCGCAATGAGCAGCACACTGAAAAAGGTTTAAATCTCTTTTTCTGCAATTAACCAAGTTCCCACCTGTGGCTGTGGAGGTCACCATGTGCCTGAAAGCCCACCTGTCTTTCCTCCAGGTACACCTCAAAGACCAATTTCTGGCTTCGCAGTGATCCAGGTTCTGTTACCTGGCTGCAAAGCACTCTCTCTGAGGCTGGACGGCTCCTTAACCCTTTACAGGGCAGTTGTGACCTAAAAAAAACATCACTTTATAGTGAAACTAAAAATGTATTATCACAATATGTAGGGAAGATCATAAGACAATTCAAGCCATATATGACTCTGCATTGTTATAATGCTATATGATATTTTAGTTTATTAGGTTATAGCCAAAGTAAATGAATACAAACAAATATTTGCTCTATAGGTAGTTACCACCTCTGGCTGTCTTGCTCATTTAGACTTTCACATCAGCTCAACCTATTGATGTGTAATTATTTTACTTAATTATATATTATGACCCAATTTCCAATTAATCGGGGCATTGGCCGGATTTCACATAGAGTCAGTGGCGTAGCTATAGCTCCGCAGCCCACGCGGTGGCGGGGAGGTGCAGAGAACATGTGGGCGCCGGGGGTCTGCGGGGCTATAGTTACCACTTACCCGCTGCTGTTTGGTTCCCTGCCGTCACGGTCCCGTCTCTACCGGCACCAGCTCCTACTGCTATAATGAAAATGGACACTTAGAAAATGGCTGCCCCCATACTGCAGACAGTTTTCTGTCTGCAGTATGGGGGCAGCCATTTTCTAAGAGTCCGTTTTCATTATAGCAGCAGGAGCCGGCGCCGGGAGAGATGGGACCGTGATCGCAGATGCGGCCGGTCAGGTACGCCAAGGGGAGGGAGGGGAGGGACGGGAGGGGAGGGAGGGGAGGTGGGCGCCGAAAAATCTTCAGCGGGGGGTGAAAATTAGGTAGTTACGCCACTGCATAGAGTGTGTACTGATGATCTTTTTGTATTTCAATTAATCAGGAAAATGTTGTCAATAATAAACAATTATCAACCTGAGCGACTGATGATCTCCGCTACAATCTCCCAGTATCAAATAGTATGTGAGCATTGTCAAAAATGACAGTACGGGCAGTACAGATGGTGTAATGGTTAGCATTACTGCCTCACAGCGCTGAGGTCATGGGTTCGATTCCCACCATGGCTCTAACTGTGCAAAGTTTGTATATTCTTCCCGTACTTGCATGGGTTTCCTCCGGGTACTCTGGTTTCCACCCACAATCCAAAAATATACTGGTAGGTTAATTGGCTCCCAACGAAATTAACCATATAATGTCTGTGTGTGCTGTGTATGTGGTAGGGAATATAGATTGTAAGCTCCACTGGGACAGGGACTGATGTGAATGTTCAACTATACTCTGTAAAGCACTGCGGAATATGTATGCGCTATATAAGAAACTGTTAATAAATAAATAAATAAGAATAATGACCATATTCCCATGCTTTTTCATGACTAGATCTTCCTAATTGTAGTTGGACATATGCAATTTCAGTGTACTGTAGCAGGATATTGGTGGCTTTTTAAGTGTGTAGCTCAGATATTGTGTTCAATTTTTCTAAAAATTCCCCCAATTATTGGGACAACCAAAAAAATCTGACAGTGTTTATATACCTTAAAATTGAAAGAGTTTAGGAACCATTATTGAGACTTCAAACTTTCTTACTACACTACTGCAATTTTTTTTACAACAAAGAATGTACTATTTTAGGCAAGGTGTGATTTTTGTGGAATGTGCGTTTTTTGTGTCAAAGAAAAAAAAGCCCCCAACCCCCACCAGCACTGGGCTCTTTGAGCTGGTTGCAGTAATACAGGGGAAGAAATAACTGGTTACCTTGTATTTACCAAAACAAGCACCTAAATATTGTACCATTCCTGGTTACAAAAATACGGGGGACCCCTACTCTTTTTGTCACCTGTATCTTTGCAACCAGCATCGGGCTCCAACCTTCAGCGGTGTTATGCCTCAGCTGGGTAAATTTTTTATACAAGCTCCCCCAGCCAAAGCATAATCACCCTGATTGGTCAACCTGGGGCTATTCTGGCACTCCTGGGAGATGGGTGCTATGTTGATAGATTTGTATGAAAAAATAAATCACTAGCATTGGGTTCTTCTGTGGAACTAAAAGTCCCAGCAAGCCTCCTCCAAATGCATGGAGTTCAAGAATCACAACTCCCTTTATGCGGGACATTTAGGGCCCGCTGGGACTTGTAGTTTTACAGCAAGACCAATACTCACCTACTTCAGTGTAGATCGGTCCTGTTGGGTCCAAGTAGGCAATCCAATGGGTTAAATAATTAAAAAAATCAAAGCCAGTGGACCGGAGACTGAGGGGAATCCCACTTACATCAGTTAATGGGAATCTCCTCAGCCTGTCAGGGCGATTTTCAATAACAGCTCCACGCCCTATGGGATTTTCTCATCTACATAGATGCCCATGTTATGAAAATAACATGGGCTTCTATGTTGGTTCTCACCATAGACCATTAGTGGGCAACAGGTGTCCCACAGGCCCCATGTGGCCCGCGAAACACTCATGACTGGCCAGCCGCTCAAACCTGTAGTGAAATGACATGTGGCCTGACTGGCTGAGCAACTTCTCATTGCGGTACAGCACTGCCAACCTGTGCTGCCACAGCCTCATCCTGTGATGTGAGTGACACACTGGGATGTGGATGGTGTGGGGCGGAGCCAAAGATCCAGTCCCGTGAGATGCTGGGCTCCTTGTGGGGCAGTGCTGTGCTGCTTTGATTGACAGTCTGGTGTCGGCTGCACCCACCTACACTGCGCAACACACAGGAAAGGGGAACACCCATGCATCTGCCATAGAGAAAGTCAAGAGCCAGCGGGTAGAGGACGGAGGTGCAGCCAGGCTGTGGCATTGGTGCAGAAAAGCAGGGCAAAGAGGCAAGACTCAGAGCCATGGCAGTGCAGCACACACGGACCTGGACACAGATGCCGACAAAACTTCAAAGGCACAGATGCCACACAGGTCAATCACAAATATATTTCTGCTGTTCGCAGCCTGTGGTGTCATCTGTTATTAATATGCAGGGGGAACAGGCCTGTGGTGTCCAGGTATTATTATGCAGGGGGGGTGAAGCAGCCTGTAGTATCTTCCTGTTGTTATTATTGTGCAGGGGTAGCAGCCTGTGGTGTTCTGTTATTATACAGGGGAGGCAGCCTATGGTGTCTTCCTGTTGTTATTATTATACAAAGGGAACAGCCTATAATGTTATTATACAGGGTCAAAGTCTTTTGGCTGAACGCTAGATAGACCATGGGTAAAATAATAAATATACATTTTACTGGGTGCCGGACGGGATCCCGAAAGGCATTTAGCCGACGTTGGGATCTCGACTGTCAAAACACAGACAGCCGGGTTCCCGATGGCCACCGGCTATTTTCCCTACACAACCCCCATAGAGGAAGAATAGAATAGGTGGCTCGCTATGCGAGCCACCGTGCCCGCAGCGTGCCCGCAGCGGCGAGTGCAGTGAGCCCGCAAGGGGCTTAGTTGCGCTCACCATGCTGTCTGGGTCTGGCCAGTCGGGATCCCAACGTCGGGCTAATAACTGTCGGGATCCTTTGTTGACTGTCGGGATCCCGACTGTCGGACCCCTGTACCACACCCATTTTACTATTTAAAGCTGCAGTGGAATGTGGGTACTTATCCACATTTAGAATTGACAAGAAAAAAGAGAGCAACACTGCGCTATAGTATATAATAGTAAAGCACAGTTTATTCTTTAAATCATAATATATATATATATATATATATATATATATATATATATATATATATATATATATATACAAGAAAAGTAGACTTTTGTTTGCGCTATGAATGGTAGCAGCTCTCTATAAGTCCTCCCTGTTAGTGGAGGGCAAGAATGTAGATATGGAAAGAAAAGATATAGAGTGTGCTCAGTGATGTCCACCACTTTAGGATTATAATTATCCGGTAGACAACAACACATAAAATTCAAATAAAAGAAATTATTTTATTTTTCAGACACAGGTTTTGAATTGCAGGTCTTAAAAAAACAGATACCCGACGCGTTTCGTCTTATACGACTTCATCAGGGGACAGTTTCAAATTCTTTGAAACACATGTTTAAGGAATGTATCCTACTTAGTGGATTGACTGTGTGCCAGAACTGACTTTAATCCAGCCAGAAGGAATTTTCCAGTAAATAATAAATGGAAAATAATTTTTCGCAGTGTTTTCTTCTCCTTTTCCTATTATACAGGGTGAGCCTGTGGTGTCCTGTTCTTTTTATTATATAGAGGGAGCAGTCTGTGGTGTCAGTTATTCAGTGTGGCATGTGAACTCGACATGGAGGTATAACATCAAAACTTTGGGAAAAATAGCAAACCCCCCAGATGTTGTGTATGTTGAGAAATATCCATATTCTCCATATTTTGAACAGTTGGGGAGCCCATTGGTCGACACCATGATCTTGGGCAGTATTTTCAAAAGTTGCTAAAAAAAATGAAACTACAAAAGTCAGTCATTGCTGTAAAAAATGCAGTTAGTGAAGGTGGCTGATGCATTTCAAGGGCAGATGACTTAGCTGTTGTTATTTAAAACTGGTGTGGCAATATCTGCTTATATCACTGTGCTGGTGAGTGGCGCAGCCACAGATAAAATGTACCCTTGCACTGCTCAGATCTATCCAAGGAGCAGTGACAGTAGCCCTTGGTCAGTAGAGAGGAGAGACAGCGAGTTGATAAATCTTATATTGTAAAACTGTCCACAGTTGTAGAGGGTTAGTTGGTCAAATATGACTGCTGAAATACAAGGAATCAAACAAATCTAGATGAGAAAGGCCATTGGCAGAAATGGGAGACCCAACTGGAGGAATCAACTTTGTGGACACTGAAAACAATGCTAGAATAATGTGTAATCGGGGGGTGTGGCCACGGCGGTGCTTGCGTGAGGTAGCGTGCTCTCTCCGCCCCATGCCTACCTGCATGATCCGTGAGCTCTGTCCCCCGTTTGCAGCTCCGAAACCTCGCCTGATCTGACTGTGGCACCCTGTCATTATCAGGAGTTCCTGAGTGAAATAAAGTACCTGTGCAGTGGCCGGAGTATCTGCTGGAGGACCGGGCAGGGTCTGATGCTATAGTGGACTTGCTGGCAAAGGTGCAGGCAGCGGCGACTCCCTGCGTACAGCGCTTCTGGGATCAAGGTCACGGGCATCTGACATCATCAGCTGCCGCCCACTGGGGAGCGCACGCGGCTGACACATCTAGGCATCCACCGGAGCAGCAGGGAAGATCCGTGTTTGGCCGGCTGGGGACCTCTGCTTGCAGCCGGTGAATTAGTCAGACTGGTCGGTACGGTTAGTACAAACCCCTTTGATAACTACTAGTGCTGCACTTGCCTATACCAGGCTGCCTGTGAGAGAGGAGGCTGTTGAAGAGTGGGCAGCTGCTCCTCCTTTGGGATATACAGGATCAATCCCAGTCTCCACACCTCTGTGAAGGGCAGAAATATATCTGGTGCGGTGCATTTTTGACTATTGCTAAGACCTCACCCTGTCACCCTGTCCAGCACCTCTATACTAAGGGGTTTGTTCAGTTGACTTTGAGAAGGTTGCAGTTTTATATTTCTAATGCACACATAATTACCATGGGGAAAACTGGCCAGAATACGGCCGCGGCCAGACTTGAAAAATATGCCCGTACACAGTCCCAGCTTGGGAATAGTTCCCAATCTACTACCCCCGCGACTACCCCAGTAAAGGGTGGTAATCCCCAACCGGCAGCAGATGTTACTTTGCAGCAAGTGCTGGAGGCTGTAAATAAGTGTGAGGCCCGCTTACTGGAACAAATGGGTAAAGTACAGTTGGACATTTCATTATTAAGAAACGACGCTCATAAAATAAGAGAAAGAGTGTCTGAGGCTGAGAACCGCATATCGTTATTGGAGGACTGTGTTAGCCCAATTAACGCCCAGGTTAAAACAATGTCATCTAATGTTGTAGAGCTGCGTCAAAAGCTCACTGATATGGAAGGGAGGCTGAGACGCAATAATGTCAGGTTTTTGGGCTTTGATGAACGAGTGGAGGGAAGGGAGCCTGAAAAATTCTTGGAAGAATGGATAATACATTCGTTTGGTAGAGAAGGCTTCTCTGCCCAGTTTGCGGTCGAACGGGCGCACCGAATCCCAGGGCGGCCACCTGTGCCGGGGGCCCCGTCTTGAACCTTGATTGCTAAGTTCCTGCATTTTAAAGATCGGGATGCCTTGTTACGGCTGGCTAGGGATAAAGAGGACTTAACTCATAATGGGAAAAAAAATAGCCACCTTCCCGAACTTTCCTATTGAGGTCCAGCGAGACCGCGCAAAATTTAAAGATGTGAAAACGCGGCTGTGGGAGTTGGGTTTGAAATACTTAATGATGTATCCTTCCAACTTGAGGATAGTGGCGGACGGTGTTACAAAATTCTTCTCTTCACCTAGCGATGTGGCCAGTTGGTTGGACAGTTCCTTTCCAGGGAAGAGACAAGTGCTAGCTAATTAGTCATGGACTAACTTACTCGGATGCCACTCACAGATCAGAAACTATGTATTTTGTTTGTAGGGCTAGAGGACGGGCGTGAGATAGGTTCACTGAAATTTGAATATATCTAATACAGTGTTATTCGCAGGTGGGGCATGGGGAGGGAGGGACAGCTCTCTCCAGTGGCTTTATAGTTAATTGCCCCAAAAGAAGAGTTGTTTTGGGAGGGGGGGTTACAGGGATAAAGGTATGCCTAGGGGATTTGGGTATACAGGGTGGGGGTGGGGGGAGGGGGTGTGCTACTTGTAATGTTATATGTGTTTGTTTGTGTTTTCTCTGGTCACAATCTGCTCAATTTGGAATGGCGGAACAAGCCGCATTAGGGTTTTTTCTCTTCATACAATTTAGTTACCTTGAGCCAATATGGGAGTTTGAATCTTGAGCTGCAATGTGAGGGGCCTGAATGAGAGAATAAAAAGGGCGCTGGTGTTAAAACAATGTAAAAACGATGAGGCTGATATAATCTGCCTTCAAGAAACCCACTTGATTAGGGATAAACTACTTTCTTTAAAATTACCCTGGTTGGGTTCCTTCTATCATGTCCCTTTCTCTTCCATGTCTAGAGGAGTCTCGATTTTGATCAAAAAATCCTTGGCTTTCGTACCGGGAGTCTGTAAGATAGATCCCTTGGGTAGATATATATTTTTAGAGTGTTGTATTAATCAGATAAGGATGTGCATTCTGGCAGTGTATATACCCCCACCGTTCTCCTATGATATTATCAAGGAAGCTGTAGAGTTCTCTGCAAACTATCCAGATAGCCAGGTAATACTATGCTTAGGGGACTTTAATAAGGTTCTGGATTCCTGACTGGACAGATGGAAATCACCCCAGGGGACAGTTAATGAAGGTAATAAGTTCCAGGACTTTATTAAAGAAATAGGATGGTGGGATCCCTGGCGCCTAAAATATCCAGATCGTAAGCAATACTCATGTTACTCAGCTACCTATAAGGTTTTTTCTAGATAGAGTATAAATCTCGAGGAATCTCCGATCATTCCCCTGTTGTTATTCAGCTAGAACTAACAAAGGAGGCTGGGTTCAAGTACTGGAAATTGCAGCCATTCTGGCTGGCCCAATTAGGTGAGCAGGAGGAGTTAGAAGCAGTAATCGAGGTGTGGTGTGGGATAATTTTAAGGCCTTTATTAGAGGGACTCTAATTAAAAAGATTGCATTTATAAAGAAAGGGCATCGGATTAGGGCCACTGAATTAGAAAACAGGGTAGCTAATTCTGAGACTATATTTTTGAAGAGTGGCTTGGATATAGATAGGAGTGCTTGGCTTGAAGCTCAAAAATAATGGCAGGACTATATGCAGGAAGTTACAAGTCGTAGATTATTTTCCGGTGATCATCGAAGATTTGCCAATGCAGACAGGGCTGGGAAATGGCTAGCCCTTTTGGCCAAGCAGGATAGAGCCCCCAATATTATTTCTAATATAAGGTTGGAGTCAGGTGAACTGGAGTGTGATACTCCCAAGATAGTCTCGGAGTTTGTCTCATATTTTAGCAATCTATACCAATCCCAGCTGGTTAAGAGTAAAGAAGAGATTGCTGATTATCTGAAGGCATCTGCACTGCCTCAAATACCCCCAGAATTTAGAGAGATTCTGGATTCCCCAATTAGTTTAGAGGAGGTTGAGGCAGCTATTAAGGCTTTGCCAACCAATAAAGCTCTGGGGTTGGATGGGCTTCCAGGCGAATTTTACCAAAAATATGTAAAAAATCTTGGCCCCTTCTCTTTTGGTGTTATTTCAGGAGATGGTGGAGGAGGGAAACTTTCCTCTGTCAATGTCAGCTGCCTCGATATCAATGATCCCCAAAGCCGGAAAGGATCCTTCTCAGGTGGAGTCGTACCGACCAATTTCAATAATGTCAACTGACGCAAATTTTTTTGCTAAAGTATTAGCTAACCGTTTGGGAATGGTGCTTGACTATATTGTGCATCCTGACCAAACGGGATTTAGGGCAGGTATGTCTACGGCGATCAACCTGAGGAGGGTCCTCTCATACATTCAAAGCGTTAATTATAGGAAAGGTAGGGCGGCGTTGGCATCTTTTGATGCCAACAAAGCCTTTGATTCAATAGAGTGGGAATACCTTTGGGGGGTCCTTAAGGCTTTTGGATTTGGTGATAGTTTTCTTAACTGGATAACATTGATGTATCAGAAACCTGTGGCCAGGATATCAATCAATGGGTTCACTTCATCCTCGTTTTCACTTGCAAGGGGTACCCGACAGGGGTGTCCACTGTCACCGCTACTATTTGCGGTGGCAGTGGAACCTCTCGCTTGTATACTGAGAGAAAAACTCAGGGACCGCATAAGCGACTCTGGACATGGAATAAATATGGTTTCTCTTTATGCAGATGATCTGCTAGTGGGGGTGGCTAACCCTGAGACGGGATACCATCCACTCAACAGACCTACTTGATATCCCCACAATTTGGCAAAATCGACACCGAATCCTGTCAACGCCGAGGCTGTGGGATTTAGCTTGGTCCCTAAAATTGGATATTGCGGTGAGCCATTTACAAGGGGAGCTACGCTTGTGACAACACAAAGCTTTGAAAAATCTTGGTCCAGCACAACCTTTGGGATTACAAATTTTATTTCCAAATATAAGGAGGATCAAGGATGGTAATATACAAAAATTCCCTATCAGCTGATATTCTGACTTTTTAACCCATATATATACCACCTATTGGTGGATGAGACTGAGTTTATTTTCATCATTAGTCCCTTTTAAATTGCATTTAATGTGAATAATCTGTATATGTATGTATATGTTATATCAATTAATTTTTTAGTAAACTGATTTAATTTTATATCGTCCTATATTGTTTTTGGTTTCATTCAACCAGCGCCAGTACAATTTATATCTTTTCTTCCTACAAATATCAGGGGCTGACTACCCCTTGTACCGGCTGCTGTTAATTGCGCACCACACATAACCTTTCTTTCTTTGTATAACCCTGAGATAGATCTTCCGGTTATCTTGACACAGTTGAGTGAATTTGGGGAATACTCAGGGCTAAAAATTAATTGGGCAAAGTCGAACTTGATGTATTTATGGGATAGTTCACAGATGGTGCAGATTGGGTCACCAATACACCCGATTAATAAGTTCAGATATTTAGGAATCTGCGTTTCAAAGGTTCCTCAAGATTATATTGGGGATAATCTTGTTCCACTTATCAAAGAAATCAAGGTTAAGTGTCGTAGGTGGGTAAAACTACCTATTTCACAAATAGCTTATAACTATTCCGCAAGAAGAGACTTTGAATAGAGTTGTTATTTTTGGACACACAGAATCACAAATATATATATAGTTTAAGAGTGTGACAAGATATTAGGAATTATCTGTACTGAGATATTATAATTTGACAATTTATATGTAGTGAGGTTTTATTATATTGCACTTATTTAGAAAAAGTATTAATCTAATTAAATTATGACGTAAAATATGTTTACACTTAGTCATTCGAATTTTCTTGTATGTTGAAAAATAGGTTCACCACAATGTGGTTAGGATGTAGTTGGATATATTTGGGAGAGATCTCTCATGGGACTTTGTATGATGAGTAATACCCCACCGCATGTAACAACATGTCTTTCTTTTTATGTTTACTATGCTGCTTAGATGTTAGTTGATAATATAATAAGTTGTGGCCAGACCTCTTTTCTTTCTTTCTTTTTTTCTCTTCTTCTTTCCTTTTCGTTCTTCTTTTAAGGGGGGAGGGAAGGGGTATCTTGTTGTCTTTCTCTTACTTTTTTAGGAATCTAATTCATGTGAAAATAATATTGATGTATTGGATATTTTTTACCATGTATTTTGTGCGATTAAATAAAGACTTAATTAAAAAAACAAAAAAACAATAATGTGTAATCTGTGGGAGGCAGATCACATGGTAGCTATGTGACTGGTCACCGATGTCAGGAAAGGAGAGGAATTTGATGGAGTCAATTGTGGTGCTCAGGAACTGCAGATGGACCAGACGATGAAGGGTTAAAACAGACAGGTTTAGAGAAGAATGTTTTCATCAATGAAAAACAATTGGGCAGGACTCAAATGCTTCTTTGAGAGAAAAAGTCAATGGTAAATGTAAATAAAGCAAAACCCTTGTATAGGAATCTTGGGGTGATGGTTTAGCTGGAGACTGCAGGTGATGAAGGGCACTAAAGAAGGAAGATGGTTGCTTGACGAAGGCGATGAAGACTTAGTTTGTGATATACGGAAAGAAGAATGGAATTGATGACAAGACAATTGGATCCAATGAGAAAGACACTGAAAGACTTTGATTGACTGGAGCTGGACACGGAACCGGAACCAAAGCTGGAGGGTACTGACAGAAACCAATGGGTACCAGTTGGACTAGACCAGAAGAAACAGACCAGGCAAGGCTGTGAAGACTGTGATGAGATCAGAGGCCAGAGAAGGATAACTGACATTTTTGAGCTGGGAGGAAGCAGCACTAGAAAAGCCAGGAGTATTCCCAAATGATCTGCAAGGATCAGAAGACTTTTTGCACTGACCCAGATCTGCCTAGGCAGATCTCCTATATACCTAGAGGGTGGCTGCCATTGGCTGACAGGGCAGGAAGGCAGGAAAGACCCTGTTTTTTTGCCCTAAACCAAGATGGCAGCGCCGGTTTCACAGCACTGCCAAGCATAGTTTGGCCCCATGCTGCATGAACTGGACCCCAACGCTGCCTCACATGCCCGCCACCCCCGCTGCCTCCCACCTGCCTTGGAAGCCCAATGGACACACGCTGGCCTGTGGTGGACATGGGCGGGTTAGTATCGTGCCAAACATATATTGTCGCAGAGTCATGTGACACCCGAAACAGCCCTTACAGTAAACTGCAGGAGCTCCTGAAATAGAAGTGACCACCAAAGATGGCATCTAAGCCATGCCCCCTAAAATGATCTTTTAAGATGATTTAGTATGTATTATGTACAGTATTATGTTTCTATATATTAACTGTATATTTATATTGTTTTTCTACATGAATTATATTTATAGAAATATATATATATATATATATATATATATATATGTTAGTAACTAGTGTACGTTAGTTTATACTTAAAAAATACTTTATATAAACTATACTGCTTATTTAAAATTATAATTCAGCTTAGTCTGTGTTGTTAAGAGTATTAGTTTTTAAATTCTGCATTTGTGTAGGGCAATCATTACATACTTCAAATGATAACATTGTTATCTAGCACTTCCGAGAATTCAGTCAATGATGTTTGTTGAGTATACCCGTAAATGACTTATTAAACCATATACGGTTTATACTTTTGGGATTTAAAGCAGTATCCAAAGACCTGTAATGGCTTTTAGTTCTTCAATAATGAAAAGTGTAATGACAAGCCAGTAAATAGCCAAATGAATATAAATAAAAAATATAAATGGTGTTGTGTATTATTGCTGCTGTTATTAGAAAAGTAAATACAAACTGTTATTTGCAATAGTACTGTATGCTTTACTATGCTGCTATACTGTCACAGTGACTTAATTTATTATACTTTTAAGCAGTAGTCGAAGTGGGGGTATGGAAATTTTAAAGGGTTTTACTGTATAGTCCGCTACAAAGAGAAGTGTTGTGTGAAGGCCCCCAAAATATAGACTTTGTCACTCAAAGAGGGACATTTACTAATGCAAATACACCTATTTTAGGCATATTCATAGGCAGTCATATGCAGTTGTATTCGTAGGTAGTCGTGTGCAAATATGACTGCCTATACAGGTTTTCGGCATTTACTATGCCGAAAATACATAAATTCGTATTCATATTCATGGCACATTCGTATTCGTATTTTTGAATAAGATTTAATACGACATCGAAAGAATGTGACTAGGAATCACCATTCATTTGATTAAAGATTCCTAATTTACTAAGCGGTTGTATTTCACCTAACTGATTAGCGTGATATGGCAGTTAATTGCACGCCAAATAAGGCTGGAAATTACACCCCATTTTCCAGGCGTATTTGGCAGAAGCTTGCACGGATCAGTCAGATCCATGCAGGCTTTAGTGGAAAAATTTTTATATAAAAAAAAAAATGCTATTAGTAGTTGTATTCACTTGTATTAAGAATACGGATACATTCTTAGTAAATTTCCCCCGAAAGGTTTTGAGCCCTGAAAAGAGATATGCTGTAGGTAAGCAAGGGGTGTTCATAGAGGGTTAGGAGTGGGTGCATGAGGGACAGGGTGATAGGTGTATGCCACTATGCACTTATTTTCTTAGTTATACAGCAGTCACATGACATAAAGACACCAGAAGTAGCTCCAGGGCAGTAAGGTCCCCAGACTGGTATCCTCTTCTTTTTATATTTTTAGGTCAAGTCTCTCTGCCAAATCTGCCCCTTCTGTGTCCACCCAGTCTTCTCCCCTTGACTATGTTGCTTGGAGTCCAGATGCATTTTGTGGAAGTGGCGGCTGGATGTGGGAGACACATTGACTGTGCCCGGGGTATAATTGTCTACATGAACAGTATAGATGGGCGGTGGGGTTACTGAGTGGAGGGTGGGGGAGGGGTTGTGATGCTCTGAACCATGGACCTTATTCTGGTCCATTCACAGCTGGCATTTCCCGGGTGAACACACACAAGGCTCCTGCCGGGGGCTAGGGGTGGCGGCGGATAGTCACGCCATGGACTGGGCCGTGACGTGGGTGGCGGGGGTGCACAGCTGACATAACCAAATGTCAGCTGCCCACCCTCCTCATGAGGGTGCACGCAAATCTAATTGACATGAGTCACTTAGATATGCGTGCACGGTCCACATCATTCGGCATCCATCGAATGATGTTGGTGTTTACCCTCAGGCTGTGAATGGATGTTTATGTTAAATATCCATTCGCAGGCCCTGAGTGTGAACACATGCTGCGAGGGGGCAGGCGTACCACCATTAGAAGGGCGGGTTCTGGTTGACATGCAGTGGTGCAAATTTGCATCTGAGCAAATCGACCAGAAAAACACCCCCCCATTTTTGTGCCAGATTTAGGTTTTGAGGGACCCTGATCAAGAGACTTGTGGGGTCCGCATGTTCATTTTTGTCAAATCACCAAGATGCCCAGTACTGGCTCCCTCCACAACCTCCTTCTGCACACTTGACATAGCGGTGAAGGGTTTTTCAAGGTGTCGGACATGGAACATATCTCTGCCCCTGACAACCCACCCCCACACTGTGATTGGCCCATGATCCAGTCACTCAAAGAATTTTAATGAACATTGGTAGCAAAAACCATCGATGGTTGTCAATCACATAATTTGTTACTATTAATGGCTGGGTTCAGTATCACCCTCGATGGCAATCTTTGATGGTGACTGCACTGATGGCCATCCCTAAGTCATGAAGTTGGTGTCACAAACCACAGATCTTACCATCGGAAACATCGCTCATTACCATCTCGATGGTCGGTACTGCGTGAGAGGCCTGTCATCCGCATGACTTCTGATGTGTGGCGCGATGTCCCCTGTGTCCCCGCGGTCAGTTGCCATGGTTCCCTGCCGGGCGCACGCCGTTCCCGGGCAGCATGGGTGCCGCCATGACACTCTCGGGTCAGCTGATTCCCCAGACCGGTCCCCGCTGTCCATTCACGTCACCTCTGACCCACACACCTGTACCTGGATCAAGGTGTGTGCTCCTTTCCCAGCATTGATTGGTGCTACAGCTGGCAGCCAATCACAGACAAGCAAGGGGGATAAAGCCGGCCTGCGGCCTTCCTTCCTTGTCTTGAACAATTGCTTACCTGCTCTCAGTATTCTCCTGTGACAGAGAAGTTCCAAGACTCCGAGATCTCCAGGCTCCCCTGTGATTCTCTCCAGCGTTACCTGCATCCGCTATACTTACCTGGGTTGTCCATCTCCAGAAGACTCCTGCTATTCCACCTCTGCAGTCGAGTACAGGTGCCTCGCCATTACCACCATTGGCTCCCAAGCCTTTCAGAGACATTCTCCATCTTGTCCTGAACTAGCGACTGGCTCCGTCAACACCAGCGTCGACATTCAGCTGCTGTACTCTATAGAGACATTACCATCTACGTCCTATTGCTCCAGCATAGACCTGAGTCATTCACCAGCCGTCGGCACCATTGTCGGCACCACAGTCTACCTCAGTTGTCGACATCCTGTGCAATCCTCCGCAGTCTCCAGATTGCCTTCCCTTCTTCATTACTACCTCCAGTATCATCTCCCTTGCCTGCGTCCAGAGGACCAGGGCAGGGGGCCGCGACCTGCCTGTCAGACGCAGCTAAGTCCAAAGTTCCTTGCGGGGCTCCCTGGTGAATACCGCTGGCAGGTTAGACTCCGCGCCCCTGTTCCTGGTCTCCGTCAACCCTCTGGTTCGCTGTGCCCTGATCTCCCCGTGTATGTCCTACATCAAACCCTCTGCCTTTGGCTCTCCAGCGCCCTCCACTGGTCCACCACGGTCACAGCCGGGAACACAAAACCCGCCTGCGCTGACAGTTTGTTCAAGACCGATGGACTCGGCTCAAGACCCCAGTGTGGGACCAGCGGTCATTCAAAATGTTACCGCCCGAATAGAGACTCAAGAAGCCACACAGCAGCGAGTGATAAAATTCCTCCAAGAGGTATCCAATCGATTGGACACATTGCAACAGTCATTGCCGACTCCTGTGTCAACTGCCCAGGGGAATCTGTCTCCACCCGCTGCTCTACCTTCTCGTCTCCTGCTACCTGTCCCCAGCAAATATGACGGCGATCCAAAACTCTGCCGGGGGTTTATCAACCAGTGTCAGATCCAGTTTGAACTTCTTCCACACAATTTCCCTACCGCCAGAATTAAAATAGCCTACATGGTTTCTTTGCTAACTGGCTCCGCCCTCAATTGGGTATCACCGTTATGGGAGAGATCTGATCCCCTGTTGTCAGACTATGGCAAATTCTTACAGACTTTCCGCCGTATATTTGATGTACCTGGACGCTCTACTTCAGCATCCACAGATTTACTACGGGTCAAACAAGGGTCCCGATCCATGGGACAATATGTGATCCAGTTCCAGACTTTGGCCTCTGAGTTACAATGGAATAACGAAGCCCTGACAGCCGCGTTCTGGCTAGGGGTATCAGACCGCATTAAAGACGAACTGGCCACCCGCGATCTTCCTGATTCCTTGGAAGACTTAATCTCCTTGTGTGTAAAGATTGATCTCCGCCTCAGAGAAAGAGGTCTAGAGAAACAAAAGAAGTTAATTCCCAAGTTTACTCCTCGAGTACACTCAGAGTCCCCTGCGAGTGAAGAACCAATGCAAATAGGTAGATCACGCCTGACTCCTGAGGAGCGTTCCCGTCGACAGTGCAACAAACTCTGCATTTACTGTGCTGCTCCCAGTCACTTCATCAATGATTGTCCCGAGCGGTCGGGAAACTCCAGGGCCTAACCTGTAACGGAGGAGTTAGGTTAGGTCATGTCTCAAAGTCTCCTCCCTGTACTGACTTTATCCTCCCAGTGTCCTTAGAGACCCCTGCTGGACTCAGATCAAGCTCCGCTTTGGTCGACTCCGGGTCGGCAGGAAATTTCATTTCTCAACATCTTGTTACCAAGTTACAAATTCCCGTGATGCCTCTACATCCTCATCTCATTGTCACAGCAGTGGATGGCAGTAAAATTCCGGGCAGTGAGGTACGTGCCTGTACCAAGCCGGTTCTGCTGAAAGTGGGCACATTACATCAAGAGCACATTAAATTTTTTGTCATTCCTAAAGCATCTTATGATGTTGTATTGGGCCTTCCCTGGCTCAGGCTCCACAACCCCACCATCAACTGGTCGCTTTTACAATTAGAGCAATGGAGTCATCATTGTCATCAGCATTGCATCAATCCTGTGATACCTGTGCGCTCTGCTGTGGCCACCTCTGTACCTGGCCTCCCCGAAGTTTACAAAGACTTTGCTGACGTGTTCTGTGAACAATCAGCCGACACACTGCCGCCCCACCGTCAGTGGGATTGTCCAATTGACCTCCTTCCTGGAAAGACTCCTCCCAAGGGACGTACATACCCCCTGTCGGTCCCTGAGACTCAAGCCATGTCTACATATATTCGTGAGAACTTACAGAAAGGCTTCATCAGACCCTCAAAGTCCCCAGCGGGCGCAGGATTCTTTTTTGTAAAAAAAAAAGATGGTGGTCTGCGACCTTGTATTGATTACAGAGGGTTAAATAACATCACAGTCAAAAACAGCTATCCGCTCCCCTTGATTACAGAATTATTCGATCGAGTGAAAGGTGCCACCGTCTTCACCAAGCTGGACCTCCGTGGGGCATACAACTTGATACGTATCCGCAAGGGTGATGAGTGGAAGACTGCATTCAATACGAGGGATGGTCACTACGAGTATTTAGTGATGCCCTTCGGCCTCTGCAATGCCCCAGCTGTCTTCCAACAATTTGTTAACGAGGTCTTTCGAGACATGCTGTACGTCTGTCTTGTGGTCTATTTGGACGACATTCTAATATTCTCCAGAGATCTACATTCACACCGTGCCCAAGTCAAAGAGGTCCTCCTCCGTCTCAGAAAGAATCGACTCTACGGCAAGATCTCCAAATGCACATTTGAGGTACCCTCAGTTCCATTTCTAGGATACCTAATTTCCGGGTCACAATTGAGCATGGACCCTGAGAAATTGGAAGCCATCACTGGGTGGTCTCAACCCACTACACTGAAAGCCGTACAACGCTTTATTGGCTTCGCCAACTATTACCGAAAATTCATCCGGGGTTTCTCCACTCTGATTGCTCCTATTACAGCTCTCACCCGCAAGGGTAGCAACCCGTCTGTCTGGTCCCCAGAGGCCTTGTCGGCATTCCAGTTGCTGAAAGAGTCATTCATCTCTGCACCCATTCTGTCCCAGCCCGATATGGAACGACCTTTTTCCCTAGAAGTCGATGCCTCCAACATAGGGGTAGGTGCAGTACTGTCTCAGACATCCGAGGATGGGAAACAGCATCCCTGTGGTTTTTTCTCACGCAAATTCTTACCAGCAGAGAGAAATTATTCCATAGGCGACCAGGAGTTACTGGCTATTAAATTAGCACTTGAAGAATGGAGGTATCTCCTGGAAGGCGCCAAATTTCCAGTCATCATATACACTGATCATAAAAATCTCCTGTACCTGCAGTCGGCTCAGTGTATGAATCCTCGTCAGGCCCGGTGGTCTTTATTCTTTTCCAGATTTTCTTTCAAGATCTTGTACCGTCCTGGTTCTCAAAATGTAAAGGCCGATGCCTTATCTCGCTCCATGGAAGAAGATCCTCTAGTACCCGAGAATCATCCCATCATTGACCCCATCGCATTTGCTCCCACGCAACTTTCTCCGGTACCTCCTCCTGGCAAAACTCTGGTACCCCCTGAGCTCCGCCAAAGACTGCTGTCCTGGGCTCACAAGTCCTTATTCTCCGGACACCCTGGCGTTCAGGGCACTTTTGAAATCCTCCAACGTTCTTACTGGTGGCCCCAGATGAGAAAAGACGTCAAAGACTTTGTGGCATCGTGTACTGTCTGTACCCAGCATAAAACCCCTCGTCAAATTCCTGCTGGAAAACTTTGCCCCTTATCTATTCCAACGCGTCCATGGACGCACATTTCAATGGACTTCATCACAGAGTTACCCAAGTCCCAAGAATACAACACCGTCTGGGTGGTAGTTGACCGTTTTTCGAAGATGGCCCGATTCATACCTCTCTCCGGGTTACCCTCCGCTCCTACTTTGGCCCAGTTATTCGTGCAGCACATCTTCAAAAGCCATGGCCTGCCTACAGAAATCGTCTCTGACCGAGGAGTGCAATTTGTGGCACGCTTTTGGAGAGCCCTGTCTTCAGCCCTTCAAATTAAATTGAAGTTTTCATCTGCTTATCATCCGCAGTCCAATGGCCAGACAGAAAGGGTCAATCAGGATCTCGAGACATTCCTACGGCTGTACATCTCATCTTCCCAGGATGATTGGTCCAAGTTACTCCATTGGGCTGAGTTTGCCCATAATTACAGGTACCATTCATCCACAGGTCACTCCCCCTTCTTCATTGTTTATGGCCAACATCCCAGGCCACCCACCTTCGAGGCATTAGCAACCATCGAAGTGCCAGCAGCTACCGCAGCCCTGAGACACTTTTCACAAATCTGGAAGAAAGTGCACTTCAATCTAAAAAAAGCTTCTGTTCGTTACAAGTTCTTTGCGGATCGTAAGAGACGTGCAGTACCAGAATTCCGTCCTGGTGACAAAGTATGGCTGTCTACCCGAAACATTCGACTGAGGGTCCCCTCAATGAAATTTGCGCCTCGATTCATAGGTCCATATATTGTCGAACAGAAGATCAATCCGGTAGCATACAAAATAAAATTACCCAAGTCTTTACGCATTCCCAACTCCTTTCATGTCTCCTTGCTACGACCCCTAATTCTTAATCGCTTCCAGTCTTCATCCCCGGTATCACCGCAAGTCAGAACTGAGCGAGGAGTGGAGTTTGAGATAAAAAAGATCGTGGATTCTCGCCATCGTTATGGACGCCTTCAGTATCTCATTGACTGGAAGGGATATGGTCCTGAGGAGAGAAGTTGGACCAATGCAGAAGACGTTCATGCCCCTCGTCTAAGAGAAAAGTTCCATCAGGAACATCCTTCCAAGCCCAAAGGGTGTTCGGTGCCCACCCTAAAAGGAGGGGGTACTGTCACAAACCGCAGATCTTACCATCGGAAACATCGCTCATTACCATCTCGATGGTCGGTACTGCGTGAGAGGCCTGTCATCCGCATGACTTCTGATGTGTGGCGCGATGTCCCCTGTGTCCCCGCGGTCAGTTGCCATGGTTCCCTGCCGGGCGCACGCCGTTCCCGGGCAGCATGGGTGCCGCCATGACACTCTCGGGTCAGCTGATTCCCCAGACCGGTCCCCGCTGTCCATTCACGTCACCTCTGACCCACACACCTGTACCTGGATCAAGGTGTGTGCTCCTTTCCCAGCATTGATTGGTGCTACAGCTGGCAGCCAATCACAGACAAGCAAGGGGGATAAAGCCGGCCTGCGGCCTTCCTTCCTTGTCTTGAACAATTGCTTACCTGCTCTCAGTATTCTCCTGTGACAGAGAAGTTCCAAGACTCCGAGATCTCCAGGCTCCCCTGTGATTCTCTCCAGCGTTACCTGCATCCGCTATACTTACCTGGGTTGTCCATCTCCAGAAGACTCCTGCTATTCCACCTCTGCAGTCGAGTACAGGTGCCTCGCCATTACCACCATTGGCTCCCAAGCCTTTCAGAGACATTCTCCATCTTGTCCTGAACTAGCGACTGGCTCCGTCAACACCAGCGTCGACATTCAGCTGCTGTACTCTATAGAGACATTACCATCTACGTCCTATTGCTCCAGCATAGACCTGAGTCATTCACCAGCCGTCGGCACCATTGTCGGCACCACAGTCTACCTCAGTTGTCGACATCCTGTGCAATCCTCCGCAGTCTCCAGATTGCCTTCCCTTCTTCATTACTACCTCCAGTATCATCTCCCTTGCCTGCGTCCAGAGGACCAGGGCAGGGGGCCGCGACCTGCCTGTCAGACGCAGCTAAGTCCAAAGTTCCTTGCGGGGCTCCCTGGTGAATACCGCTGGCAGGTTAGACTCCGCGCCCCTGTTCCTGGTCTCCGTCAACCCTCTGGTTCGCTGTGCCCTGATCTCCCCGTGTATGTCCTACATCAAACCCTCTGCCTTTGGCTCTCCAGCGCCCTCCACTGGTCCACCACGGTCACAGCCGGGAACACAAAACCCGCCTGCGCTGACAGTTGGCCTGACACACGCATCTGATGTACACCTGTGCCTGGTCTGCCAGAGCTATAAACAGCTGAGCTGTATGCAGGCAGCAAGGCACATGGGGAGAGGATACGGAGAGGGAGATGCAGCAGGAACTGTGAGTCCCAAGCGGCTCTGTGTGAGCAGCATCAATGACTAGTCTAAAGTCTCCACTCATTGCTTGCCCCTCCTTCTCAGCTGCGGCAGTGGTGCTGATGAGTAGGCAGGGCCGGCGCCACCACTAGGCAGCTATAGGTAATTGCCTAGGGCGCAGGCCACTAGAGGGCGGTACTGAGCTGCTGGAGGAGAAGCAGCAGGAAAGGTCCCACCGGCACCAAGGAGAGAAGGAGGAAGAAAGTTATTGAGGTGAGTGAAATTCCCCCCCCCCCCCCAGGGTGGTGATCGGACTCTCTCTCCCCCCCACCTCTACCCCCTGCTGATCATCTAGTCACCAGTCATGTTCGGCGGGTGGCCACTCGCTGCCATTACTCCCCACCCCCGAGCAGGTGAGTGGCAGATGGGAGGCCGGTGCCCTGTGAGTAAGGTTGCCACCTCATGCATCATCGATTCCTGGAGATTAATGCACTCGGAGCCCCCCCTCCCCCCGGGACCATGCAATGTTCATGTAAATAAAATAATGTACCATATTTATATAGTAGTAAATACAGTATGTATTTTTTTCATTCACTTCTCTAGAAGCATTTCTCTGGTTTGCAACAATCGAATGATGTGGTTGGTCCCCTACAGGCTGCGAATGGATGTTTGTGTCAAACATCCATTCACAGACAGTGCATGCGAACAAACACTGCAAATGGGTGGCAGAAAAACCACCATTTGCAAGGCGGGTTTGGTGGACTCTCAAGGCTGGAGATTCACAGCCTTGCGAATCAACCAGAATAACCCCCATAGTACAAAATGAACACAACTAGGCAAAGTTAAGTTAAACTTTACAGTATAGTTGAGTTCATTCAAATAGTTTGTCCGGATACAAGAAATAAAAATCAGACTCTATGTAATGGCAATTTGTTGAGTAAAGGATACAAAAGCTTATTAATGAATGTAAGAATCCGCAGTATAATCAAATGCTATGCTTCTAACAACCCTAAATTAAAAAAATTCCAAACTATGCGAAAAAGGACTGAAGCTATGTCCGTAGCCTGTGCGGCATCCCATCTGGCTGCATTACACACACACCCTGTGGACACTGACAATCTTTATGATAAACAGAATTGTCGGCATGCGGTGTAGACAGCAGCAAGAACTCCTTGGGCCCCAGTGCACTGCACCGTCTGCACCAGCAAATTTGTTCCGCGCTCCCCTGCTACCATATTTTTTGTGTTATTTATTAAAACAGCCTGGGCCCCACCCCGACAGAGCTGGAAAGTGTCCCAAAATTACAACACAGTGCCAATAAAATAATTTATGTACATTGCATACCTCTTTTAGCTCAGAGTCTTGGGGCTGGCAATTTGCAAAGCTGATTTGAACATCACATCGTTTGCCAACATCACACAGCAGCAAATGGCAAGTGTGCACCAGTGACAGGGAGAGGAGTTGAGTGGCATCTCATCCGACGACATGACATGCCCGATCAACAATCTGGTGGTGGGCGGCACCTGCAGACAAAGACTCATGAGATGTTGACATCATCATCTCGCAAGAGATTCTGTGCTCCGCAGTGGCTGGATAACCTCCCCCTCGCACCCGATGACCCCCTCACCATGATCCATAGCTTTCCCACAGCATCCAGCAAGCTGGGAAGCAGCAGTGCTGCAGTGAGGGCTGTATAGGCTTTTCCATTCACCCAGATTCCGGAATCCTAGTGACTGGAAAAGCCCCCTGGAGGGTTGCCACCAGTTAATGGAGAATCCCAGAAAGCCAAGAGAGGTGGCAACACTAGTGATGAGTGATGCATCTGGTTGCTGGTGAGCAGTGCAGCTGGAGAAAGCCGGCGGTAAAAATTGAGCCAGTAAAAAGTGGGTGGAGACCTCCCCAGTAATGGGTGAAGATAAAGTGTGACAGCAGGACCAGCAGCCTAGGTGATTATGTGAATGAATGCTATACAGTCATTAGGTCGACTTACATTGGGTCAACCACTGGTCGACAGGCCTTAGGACGACACTTGAAATAGGTCGACATGGGTACTGTTGATAGGGTCGAAAGGTCGATACAAGCATTAGGTCACTTTTTTTGGAGCCGAAGTGTGCCGACAGGCATTATTTCATGCCCTACCATCCACCATGGCAATAAAATAGTGAGACTAAAATAGAGTGCTGAGCTCAGCGAGGCAATGTTCCCTAAAGCATGGTTACTGCAGTAAACGATGTAAGGGGATGCGGTACATTTAGATGGTGTCCATGTTGACTGTGTCAACATTAGGGACAAAATAATGCAAACAACTCATGTCAACCTTTTGCCTGTTAACCTTCCCACTGCCGACCTAATGCTTGTGTCGACCTTCTAACCTAGTTGAACATACCCATTTTGACCTATTTCAGATGTTGACCAAAGGCCTGTGGACCTTCAGTGTTCAACCCAATGCATGTTGACTTTAATTGGGTTGATCCATTGACCCATACCCAAGAGAATAACCTATATCCAATAGACAGGTGCAGCTACACCAGGGGCGGATTGGCCCACCGGGAAACCGGGCCGTTTCCCGGTGGGCCGGCACATTTTGGAGGAGTGGTGGCTGCCTACCGTTCCTGGCTGCTCCCATTAAAGATGGCCGCGGCCGGCCTCGGCTGTGCCCATAGTTAAAATGGCCGCGGGACGGCTGGTGCGCATGCGCACACAGCTCCTCCCGCGGTGCATAAAAGGCAGTGGAAAATGATGTGTAAGTGTATATATACTAGGGGGCACAGTGGCTTAACTTGTGCTCCGCATCCCCAGTCGGGGCGGGGAGCCAGCGCCACTGGGGCACAGCACGGCAGCACGTTCAGTAGTTAACTATTGGAGCCGGCCGGAGGTAGGAGACGCTCATGTAATAGCTCTGCTGCAGCAGCGGCAGCAGCCAATAGCATTTTTCTCTATCTCTTGCTTTCTGTGTGAGGACGCTCACAGTGACCCTGATGGGGCAGGTCACTGAGCAACCTCACACAGACAGCCAGAGAGCCCCCCCTTCCACCCTGCCGTGCATGCAGCAAGAGCTGCAGCCAGCTGCTACCAGGCCCAGCACCAGGGGGGTCCCCAAAACAGCCCCCCACCCCATTGCCCGGCACCCCCAGCTCGGTGGATGGGCGGGGCTTCACGGACCCGATGGGGGCGGGGCTAAACGGAACCCGGTCGGGGGGCGGAGCTACATGGTGTGATGGCTGCTGCTGCCTGGCCAAAAGGGAGGAGATGCTGGCTGCTGTGCAACCACAGTTCCAGGCCTGCCCAAAACCAACCAGACTGCACTCTGGATGTTCCAAAGGTAAGAGTGAGGATTATGGTTTGTGTGTTTATTTGGGGGGTGGGTTGGGTTCAGTGAAGGGGGGGGTGTTAGGCTGAGATAGGGGTAAAGGTTAGGCCTCAGGGTATGAGGGTTAAGTACTGGTGGGGAGGGTCAGAATAATTTTGTGGGGGAATCAGGACGGAGGGTTAGGGAGCTCGTCAGCATAACAGAGCACAGGCGAGGAGCAATTGAGAGAGCAGGCCGCAGGGCGAGGGTCAGTGTGATAGAACACAGGCCACGGTTGAGGGACTGCATCAGTGTGATATAGCGCAGGCCACTGGGTGAGGGAAAGCGTCAATGTGATAGAGAGCAGGCTGTAGGGCGAGGGTCAGTGTGATAGAGCGCAGACCAAAGGGGGAGGGAGTGTGTCCAGTTTATGTTCCAGCATGGGAAGGAATTGATGACGTTTGATGGGGAGGGGGGTGGCATAGATAACAGTTTATGGGGCCCCATCATTTCTATAGTTGTCCCTGGCCATTACAGAGAGCCTGCTGTGCAGCGGCGCACACCCAGCACACAGGTAAAAAGTGTGCTACTGTAACTGCACATTTAATCCAGGATGTGCTCCTCCCGCTACTCTGGGTGGGGTGGGGGTGGTGGTAAGCAAGGGGGAGTCAGGTCCTCTTTTAATATATTTTACAGATCGCAATGTGTTCCTAGTCCCTTTTCAATGATATATATATATATATATATATATATATATATATATATATATATATATGAAGAAATTATTAGTGTCAGCAGCGCTCCTTGTAATCCAATAGATCCACAAATGTGTCCAGCAAACAAGAATATCCTTTTAAAGGGTATCTTTATAAAGTCACCAGAGTCTCCTTTAATAAGACCGCAGCTCCCTCAGGCAAATAATCAGCATCCAGGGTCAGGATGAAAGGAACATCTAGAAATACACAGAAAGAGAGAGGGGCGCTCTATGGTGCATGTAAAAGTGATTTTTTATTTTGAGATAAGCACTCAAGTTGAAGTAAAAGCTGTTGCTCGTACCAATAATAAAACGGCAGTGGGCTGGTTACCACAAGGTGAAAACATAAATACCCGGGACACACCGCTCCTGATGTGACGTCCAACGGCACTAGGATCTGGAGAGCCGAAGACGCTGGGTTGCGCCGCCGAAAAACCAAACCAGGCTGGGAAAGACACGACAGTCGGGGGACACCGGGATCAGCAGGTGATACCTGTGCTCTGCTGATCCCGGTGTCCCCCGACTGTCGTGTCTTTCCCAGCCTGGTTTGGTTTTTCGGCGGCGCAACCCAGCGTCTTCGGCTCTCCAGATCCTAGTGCCGTTGGACGTCACATCAGGAGCGGTGTGTCCCGGGTATTTATGTTTTCACCTTGTGGTAACCAGCCCACTGCCGTTTTATTATTGGTACGAGCAACAGCTTTTACTTCAACTTGAGTGCTTATCTCAAAATAAAAAATCACTTTTACATGCACCATAGAGCGCCCCTCTCTCTTTCTGTGTATTTCTAGATATATATATATATATATATATATATGAATAGCCAAGAAGCGGGTGGCACTCCGGTTAGAAATCACAATAGACTGTATGTAGTAGTCAACGTTTCAGGGTTGCCCCTTTTATCAAGACATGTCTTGATAAAAGGGGCAACCCTGAAACGTTGACTACTACATACAGTCTATTGTGATTTCTAACCGGAGTGCCACCCGCTTCTTGGCTATTCATATCATATACTTGGCTGGGCACCTGGACAGTTGCTGTCTCCATCAGGGAGTGCCGGAGCCTGTGGACTCATATATATATATATATATATATATATATATATATATATATATATATATATTAGTTGAATGGAGAGATTGGCACTCTCGGGGGGAGGGTAATAGACAGTATGGTGCCCCGGTGCCATCCAAAGTGTGGCAGCACTAGATACAGTGGGGGGGGGGTGCGGTAGCGGCACTCAGAGGTCTTTGATCACAAACAGTAGACAGCAAGGAGCCCTCACAGGAAATAGTAGTGAGTGAAAACAGAGTCCTTAATTAATCCATCATATAATTAAGTCAACGTTTTGACCCCCATCTGGGTCTTTGTCAAGACAGCAAGAAAACAGCATCAGTGCATCACGGAGGTTGGAGACCAAGGCACGTGCCCCCTCTGTCATTTAGGTAATTATTATTTTTTTTAAATCTAGTTTAAGCCAGGAGCGGACACCAGAAGCAAGAGCCGGGAGCTGAATTCTGAACCTTGCGGGAGCCAGAAGCAGACATGTAGAGGCGGGAACCTGACCCTCAAAGCAGCCGGGAGCTGACAGCCAAAGGTAAGTCGGGAGGTCAAGCGCAGCTTAGGATGTGGTAGTAAGGCCCTCTACCTCCCAAGCTGCTTCACACCACACTTACACCACTGTTAGATAACTCCATCTTTCGCCGTCTCTCCTTCTCTCTTCTATCCACCCCTCCATCTTTTTTTTTTCCTTTCTCTCCCTTCCTTTACCCCTGATCTCTCCCTCCTCTCCATTTCTCTCTCCTCCCCTTCTCTCCCTCCTTAGCCTCTATCTCTCCTTCCCTCTCATCCTCTTCGTTTGTCTCTCCCTCTCCATTTGGGTGTGGTATAGGGGTCCAACAGTCGGGATCCTGACAGTCATTATCCCGACATCGGGATCCCGACTGGCCGGACCCAGACAGCATGGTGAGCGCAACTAAGCCCCTTGCGGGCACAATTATATTCTCCCTCTATGGGGGTCGTGGACCCCCACGAGGGAAAATAGCGGGTGGCTGTCGGGAACCCGGCTGTCCGTTTTTGACAGTCGGAATCCTGACGTCGGGTGAATAGCTGTCGGGATCCCGACCGTCGGGACCCCGTCCGGCACCCCTCCATTTCCCTCTCTATCCCCCTCCTTTCTCTCTGCCTCACTCCCTCCCCACCTTCCCCTCTATACCCTCACTCCTTCCCCTCCCCCCTCCTCCTTCCCCACTATCTCTTTCTGTCACCTCTCTCTCCTGTCATCCAATGCCTCTACTTGCCATCCTCTGACACACATTGCCTTCTCCTGGCATCACCCACTTGCTACCTCTTTTACTGTCTCCCTGAGGTCACCCACTGCTTCTCACTGCCACCCTTTGTCTCTCCCTGTTAATCACTGCCCCTCTATCTCCCATTATCTCTCCCATTTATCCACTACATCCCCATCTACTTCTCCCTGGTGTGACTGTCACTATCTCCCTATTTCCCTCTCTCTCCTGTCGGTCTCTGCCTCTTTCAGACATCACTCTTTGCCTCTCCCTGTTACCTTTTCACTGTCCACGGCCTCTCTACATCATTCCCTTTAAGATGACACCATTGTGAGGCCATGGCCACTGTTCCAGGAGCTCACACAAATAACCTCTCCCACTGTCATGGTGACCCCCCTGTCACTTTGTTCTGGATCCACCCCTGGATCTGCCTACACTGTGTGTCATAATGTGTAATTGGCATTACGTTATTGCATGTGTATTTGGCATAACTGTGTGTGGCATAATGGTTATGGACATTACAGTATGTGGCATAATGTGTAATGGGCATTAAGGAATGGGGCATAATGTGTAAGGGTCATTATGGTGTGTGGTATAATATGTAATAGACATTACAGTGTGGCATATTCTGTAATGTGCATTACAGCATGTGGCATATTGTCTAATAAGCATTGCCACAAACCCTTTTTGGAATGGCCACGCTATAGGTTCTTCATAAATTCTTATGTTTTTCTTTAATTTGGGTGGGGGCATATTTTTACTGTTCGCACTGGGAGCGCCGAATTGCCAACAGTCAGTCATGAATGTTTTACCAGCAGCTGAGCGGGCTGGGCATCGGCAGCGGCTCTCTCCTTCCCTGCACTCGAGAAGGTGAGCGGGGAGAGACACAATTACTGCCGCTGTCCCATCCCTTGCTGTAGTGTAATGTAATCAAGTGCATATGGTTCCCCTTTCCCCTGCCCCTGCGTCTCCCCCCCCCCCAGCTCTGTGTGCACCAGCCAACCTTTTTATGTCCAGCACTTCCCTACTAGTAACGTGTTAGCCTGGGTCCCTTCTCCTGCAGGTAATCCTGCGGCGTATGCATACCTCCCAACTGTCCCGCTTTTCGCAGGAACCTCCCATTTTTTGGGGATGTTCCTGTGTCAGTTGGTAGTCCCCTTGTCTTTATCTCCCCAGCCCAACAGGCTGCAGAGTAGACGCTGCGCGCATGCACCTATCTGCAGCCTGAGGGGCTGGGGACATAGCCAGCAGCTCAGAGAGCCACTAGCCATGCCCCACAGCGGCGATAATGGCGCATTTCCTCACTGAAATAGGCCACGCCCCTTTTGCTAGGCCACACCCCCGTAAAAATTGGGCGCGCCTCCGGCGCGCAACAGATACCCCCCCGTTTAGGGCTGCTTTAAGTTATTTCCCTGGCTGGATTTATTTCCCAATCCGCCCCTGAGCTACACAGTTACATTATAAAACATAGGTGCATTACACAGTAGTTATAGGTGAAAATTGCCCTAGGACAAGAGGATTTCCGAGACTTTACAGGTCATTTTGTTCACTTCGCTCCGCTGCACATTCACAAAGGGGAGCGCTGTTTAGCGACTGGGCATGCACATAAAGTTTTATGTGCACATGCAGCCGATTTGTGCGCATAAACTTTTATGTACATGTGCAACCGCTTTGCTTATTCGCCGGCCCGTTCACACCTAGCAGTGCAGGTGGAGGCGTGGAGTAGTGGTGAGGGGTTTTGCCCAAGGGGACACCAATCGTTTCATGAAAACACTGGATGTTCCCATGCCAATGCAGCCATGATGCGGGTGCATGAGGTGGGCACCCGCATCATGACACCAGAGAGGTTTGCGAGCACTTGCAAAATCATTCAATCGTCGGTATCCATCAAATGATTTTGCCCCCGCTCACAAGGCTGCAAATGGATGTTTATACCAAACATTCATTTGCATGCGTGCAGAGAAATTAATGTGCGGGGGAAGGGGGGGCATTCGTGTGGGTGGCATTTATATGACCAATAAAGCTGTGAATTTTGCAGGGAGACCCTCATTGGTACCTATAAACTAAAGGCCATCTTAAGATATTCCCCCTGCCTGCGCTGCAGTGCTGTGCCAAACTGCAAAATCAATTATCAAAGGGGACGCCTTCTGAATAGGTCCTTGAGGAGAACCTACTGTATCTGTCTGGCCAGACAAGACTTTAACCATAGCCTGGTAAATACTGTACCTTATACATTTATTTTTAAAGAGAATTTTCTCTATTTTTTGTTTGTGTTTTCTGTTTTTGGTTTTACCCTCTAACATATCTAACATATGAACTTCTTCAAATATGCATATTCAGCACTAATCTGGAATTAAGCCCAAACAAAAGAGTAACAGACTTGCAAATACTAAAGTGTTGCTAACCAAACTAAACAAGTATGCTTTATGTGATACTTTGTCTATAAATGTCTGATTCCATTTTTACCTTTGTTTTTTTAAGCTAATTTTCACTGTTCAGTAAATTATATATATATGAATAAAAGAAAATTATAACACGATTGTTCCTAGAGCAGTTTATATGTTTATATGTGTGTTTTGTCACATTGTTATTCTAAAGGATTAAGCATTCCTTTTAAAGAAAAAACTGCCGCAGGGGACATTGTTTTGTGGATTTTCTCTTCTTTAGAAATTAGTGACATCTGAGGGTTTTGCTTAGGCAGAGACAAACTTAACTGCAATTTATTAAAACCCTCACCATGGCTCATAGGGCAGAGTGGGGAGAGAGACAAGTCAGGGCAGGAGATATAGGACCCACATGCAGTGCAGCAAATTTTGCACTGCTGCATGTGGTTTTAACGACTAATCACGGGAGGCATGGCCACCTCCTGTGATTAGGCCACGGCCCAGAAATGTTTAGGGGGGGGGGGACGCTAAAGTCGAGGGGGGTGTTATTGTCCCCCCCTCCCCCTCAGCAGGAGCACACACCTACAGCATGTTGTCAGTGAGATGCTCATGCTGAGCCTGCTGTCAGCACAGCACATGCTATAGAGGTGTGTGCTGCTGCTGCCTGGGAGAGATGGAGGTGGAAGGGGGGGGGGTTAGACCAGGGCTCCAGCTGGGCCTCTCCAGCAAGCCCGGGCCCAGGTAAATAGAACCCGCCCTCCCCCTCTCGGCGTCCCTGTGTGAGACACATTTGTCTACCGAAATTGGGTTGCTACAATATTTAGCAAGTGCTATAAACTGTTTTGTATTGCATGGGGGTAATTCACTAGTGATCGCCTGGGGCAAAATTCGTCCCCGTTCCAAAGGTGGGGGGTCTGCACATGCGCATATTTGCACAAGTGCAGATCCCCTGTGCAAACGCCTCTGAGAGAATCACAATCACTGAAGCATTTGCATGGGTAGTGGAGAGAGGGGGCGGTCTGGGATAGAGAGCGGCACGCCCAGCGTCTTATGGGCACCCCCCATGAAAATACTGGGTGTTTCCTGGGAATGCTGGCAGACTGATACCTGCTTGGAGCAGGCGGATGACTTCACATGAAGTCATCACCCTCCCCCTCTTCAGTGGACTCCGAGCGAAATAAGTCAGTTTAGACTGACTTTTATTACCGAAGGGGAGAGAAATCATTCAATGGGTGGCGACCATGAAATGATTTCTCTTCAGCCACATGTGAGGGGATGTGTTCGCATACATACCCTCGCATGGTACAGAGGGGATTCATTGGCAGGGGGGCAGGTGTTTGGGTGGGCATGGGCTTGCCCATCCTTGCCATCCTTATGGGCTTGCTAGGCAGTGAATGTATGCTGATTAGTGAGCTTTGCTAAATCGGCCTACAGTATATATGCCAACATTCACAGTCTTTCACAGCTATTTTCTTCACAGACAGAAACCATTTTAGTTTATGATTTAGTAAATCTTTCTATGTATTTCTATTTAGTTGCAAGCACTGGAATTCAGATTTACAATGACTAGAAGAAATAATCTATACTAATTGATTTTCTCTTGGAGAGTGTATATTGGATTCTTTTCCCTAAAGCAAATTGCTTTTAAAAGGATCAAAGAAAATTGTTTTCTTAGGCACAATGCTAATAGGTTTCACAATTTGTACATATTGGAGTAGTGAAAAAAATTAAATCTCACAAATTACAATATTTAAATCCATATGTATGAAAAGCCTTACTCAAACCTGTAAAAGAAAACTATGAATAGATCATTGTACACTATATAATGTATGATTTCCTCTATTCAAATGTTATACTATTTCCATTCTATAAATTCTGTTGCCTAATCACCTCGGTATTCTTTATATGTAGGTATGTACTCTGGTTTCACTTAAGTGACACAGTGGAGAGAGGTTTTTATTTTTTTTTCACTGTGTTAATATTGAGGAAAAAATAGAATTCTAAACTATTCTTTATTCCGCCCACAAAATAATCATCTTACTGTGAACTAAGTGTAAACATCTTAAAACAAGAATAGATTTGTACAGTAGCATTAGGGTATATTATATTACTTAGACAGTAAAGATGGGCCCCCTTCAGCTCTGGGCCCCATATATTTTAGCATGATCTGACCAGGGCCGGTGCAAGGCACCGGAGGGCCCCAGGTGAGTCAGGGTGGGGGCGCCCTGGTGCCCGGGGGGGTTCCTGCTGCGCCATCTGGGGAGCGGGCAGGGGGATCCTTGCCAGCATCTGACAGGAGCGCACAGGGGTGTCCGTCCATGCCACGGGGGTACCAGCGGCACTGTGTATAAAGCTGGTGGCAGCGTCCCTGCAGTGATTAAGAAATAACTAGTGCTATCCGCCAGGCTATGCGGTGGCGCGGGAAGCGCTTCTGATTTTGAAAACACTGGCCACACGCTGATTGGCTCAGCGTGAGGCCAGTGTTTTCAAACCCAGCAGCACTTCCCGCATCGCCACATAGCGCTAGTTATATCCTATTCACTGCACGGACCCCACCGCTTTATAAACAGCGCTGCAGGTACCCCCGCGGCACGGACACCCCTGCCCGCTCCAGCACCTACACTCACCTCCATGTGGGGGGAGAGGGGCAAGAGGCGAACTGCCGCCCTCCAGTGGCACAGTTCTAGGTCTGACATAAACAAACATAGTAACTGCTGTATAAAAATTATGTAATTAACAAACTTTATTTCAGAATAAAACTTTTTTAATGTCATGGATGATTGGAATTTTATAGTTTAAAGAGTATCTAATTATCCATTAAATTAACTTGTCTAAAAATGTCCATTATTGTTAGCATAAACAAAAAGTATTAAAAAAAGAGCTGATACCATTTAATTTACCTGAAGGATATTACAAAAAGTTGAAATCTGACAAATGTTAATGCATTTTTAGGTTGAACACATAATATATGAACACTGTACACTGATTATTTTAAAGAGCATGTAAAATGTAATTTATGAATTAGTAACATCTTATTTATGAACCATAAATATCCATTTAAATTGTAACTGCACTTATAATAAGTTACTTTCATTTTGGAAGCCTGCAACCTGGGCTTGCCTGCCAACTTTCTCCCTGCATCTTAACCCTTTGAGTGCCAACATCTCTGTTAGAGATGTGCAAAATTTTCACCAAACATGCCAACATCTCTGTGAGAGATGTGCAAAAAAAGAGATTCAAGATCTCTATGAGATATATGCAAAATATCGTCTATCGGCGTCACTCACATTTGTTATATTAATTCAAATAAAAAATTACGTGCAAAAAAAGATTATAATTCCTATAAAAGGTAAACATAACAGATCATTACGATGAATTAAAATATTACATTTTCACACCAATTTTGACAAATTCACTTTGCACTCAAAGGGTTAAGTATGTCATCTGAAGAATAGAGTTAAGAATGTACTGCTGATTTTAAACCATCTCTCATCTATCCACAGGTACTGTACATTAATTTTACCATTCAATCATCATGCTTTATATTTTAAGACTAACTACACAAAAAGAACACAGTAAGTATATATGCGGGTGCACTTCAAGTCCAAATTAGAGTCATAAAATATAACTTTTAATAATTTTACATAAAATAGGTGAAACATTAAAATAAAGTTAGTGAGAATGAAAGAATGAAATAATGTGATTAAAACATATAAAGAATGCTGCTTCGTGATCCTTCATTTGTAAAATCTATATATATAAAATATTATTGTGTATCTGTCTAGTAATATAAAAGGCTGACTTTGTGTTTAGCCTTTAATTGCCACTAAGCATCTTAAAAATATTCCTAGACACATTGCAATAAATGTTTTGACAGTATCTTTTACACAATTACAGCTCTTTTTAGTGTGGTGATTCACTGATGTTCCGAAAAATATGGATACTTTTTATTCAGTATTTCATTTGTAGGGTATATAGGTGTTAATGTGTATTGATGTTTTCTGGTATAACTGAGACCTTATGAAGTCCCTTTATATGTTATTTATTAATTTAGTTTAATTACACTTTTAACACACCTATAATTCCCTAAGGACAGATGAGCAAACAATGGTACAGTTTTAATACTAAAAAGTGATATGAATTTTTATTTTCTTTTTATTAGACAGTTCATTCCATTAAATACATGTCAGTAATCTTAAGCAACTTAACATCAAATTGCCTAAATGAGCCGGCTATCTTTAGCCGATTATTAGCTCCTGCTGTCTATTTTCTTAAAGCAGCAACAATCTCACTTTAATAGCCGCTCAGTATTTTATGCAGTGTCTCAAATATATATATATATATATATATATATATATATATATATATATATATATATATATATATATATATATATATATATATATATATTGCGGCTGTGTTGAATTCCTGAACAAACTTTCATGTAACCAGCCTGTTACTGGTGCAGGCTGACTGCGAGCCAGCTTTAGTGCCTGGATGTACTCGCGTTTGTCAGTCGCTTTACCAGTAAATGGGTTATCAGCGGCTATCTGCAGACTTCGTGACTGCAGTACGCTCGCTTAAACTGTCTGTCTCCCGCTGTTATTATTATGCAGGCTTTGACAGTTCACAGGCCGGCTTGCTGCCTAAATATGCTTGCATGGGACGTACTTGGAAGTTCCTACATGACAATGATCCAAAACATAAGGCCAAGTCTACCTGTCATTGGCTACAGCAGAATAAAGTGAAGGTTCTGGAGTGGCCATCTCAGTCTCCTGACCTCAATATCATTGAGCCACTTTGGGGAGATCTCAAACATGCAGTTCATGCATGACAGCCCAAGAATTTACAGGCTTTTTGCCAAAAATAATGGGCAGCTTTACCATCTGAGAAAATAAAGAGTCTCATCCACAACTACTACAAGAGACTTTGGGCCTTATTCTAGTTCACTCTTAGAGGCAAAATCCTTCTTAAATGGACAAAACCATGTGCACTGCAGGTGGGGCAGATATAACATGTGCAGAAAGAGTTAGATTTGGGTGGGGTTTTTCTTCAAAGTGAGATCTATATTGCAGTGAAAAATAAAGCAGTCAGTATTTTCCAAGCACAGAAACAAAATAACTCACCCAAATCTAGTTCTATCTGCACTGTTACAGCTGCCACAGTGTTGCATGCAGGGGGGGGGGGTTATGAGTACCCAGAAAGCTGAGGGTCCCCTCTTTCCATGGGTACAAGAATTTTAAAAATCAGCCCTTGGGAACCGGAGATATCTGACTTCAAAGCAGTGGTCCCCATCCAAGCCTGTTAATTGCTCTTCCCAGTCAGATATTTCAGGTTCTGTCTGACCTAGAGTATATTACAAAAGCTGGGTCTCCACCTCTTTGATGGACACAAGCAGATTGTCTCTACTGTTCCCAGAACCAGAGATATCAGCCTTCCAGCAGCTGGTTACTGCTCCAGCTCCACACACCTGATATGTAGTTATATATACTTGTTGGCAGATTGCTCTGCCTCCTGAACTCTGATCCCCTAGTCCCCAATACCATTTGGTAGGTGGGATTCTCTAGTTAATTCCATTCTAAGATATCTATTTCTAGGAACTGGAGATATCTGCAGTAAAGCAAGCTGTCCTCCCACCAGAAAATTATGAATAATAAGCCCACTCCACTATACACCCCTCCTCTGCATATTAAACATCCTCTACCACCCTGGAAGTTATGTATCAGGGCCCCTTCATTCAGCCCAATGCCCCCTTCTCCCATCATCTGTGCAGTAAAGAGGTAATTAGTGGAAATTACTGATCGAGCCCCTACATGCTGAGCGGTTGATATAATACCCCCACCACCTGCGGGACATCAAAGCTTCCCCCACCCCTACCGCTGGAGGATTGGTAGGGGTCCCAATACATTGCTATGCCCAGGGGTCTACACTGTTGTTGACATATATATATATATATATATATATATATTAGTAGTAAGTGGATCCCTCCTTGAGATGATACACTGCACGGCACTCCAGTAGTGAAAAAGGTTTCAATTTATTGTGTAAGCCTGACGAAGGAGCTTAGAGCTCCGAAACTGTTGCTCACAATAAATTGAAACCTTTTTCACTACTGGAGTGCCGTGCAGTGTATCATCTCAAGGAGGGATCCACTTACTACTATTATCTAATGCCGGCAGGGGCACCCAGTCACATTTATCTAGTCAGCGTGAGTGCCGGATCTACAACCCCTATATATATATATATATATATATATATATATATATATATATATATATATATTGGAAAGAGAGGAAGACAAAGGGGGCGCCTATGGTGTATTACCGTTTTTATTCATTAAAAAACAGAAGACTTATATAGTCATAAAATGACGGGATATATTGCCCGTACCATGTAATCCATCAGCTGTGGACTGGACTACCACATGATTTCAAATAAAATGGTTCCCACAGGCAACACGGCTGTTACTATGTTTTGGACTCACGACACCTCAGGCACAGCCGGCAATGTCCCGCACTGTCGCCTCGTACCCGGGCTTCTACACAGTCCTTTCCACAGCTCTGTCCGTGGGAACTCCGTTCAGTGTCACAGTGGCCAGTGTATATATATATATATATTTTATTATTATTATTATTTATATACATTTGGTCTATCTATAATACTTTAACTGACCTGGCAAATACTGGGTCACCTAACTGTCCATCTCCGTGCTTTGCTCCGCCCCTTTGGAAACCCCCTATTGACAATTCTGTGTTTGCCCCTGATCTGCCCCCCTGCAGTGCACATGGTTGTGTCCATCTGAGAAGGAAGTTGCCTCTAAGAGTGAACTAGAATAAGGCCCTGTAAGTGGTCATTGATGTTAAAGGGGCTAATACACGGTATTAAGAACTGTGGTATGTAAACTTTTGATAAGGGTCATTTGGGTATTTTCTGTTGTCATTATGATTTAAAAAGAGTAAACACAGTTGTTGAAAATAAATGGCTTCACCAAACCACTAACCATGAGTGAAATAAAAGTTTGTGAGTTATGAGCACAACTGTATACATACAATCTAGACTGGACTTAGGAGGGACTGCATGAGTGCTGCAGCCCCTGAGAGGCTCTGACCCCGCAAGTATATTAAAAAAATGACCAAAACAGACACAAGGACCCTGCACTAAATGCAATATATTTTCTCTATATGTCTCTAAGTATCTCTAAATAGTAAAACTATATATTTTTGCTTTTTTATACTACTAAAAAGATGAGGTGGCACTCAGAATCTTGTAAAGTAAAACTTGTGTATTAAACCAAACTCAATGTTTCAGTGTGAGTTTCTGTATGCGCAGGCTGAAAACATGGCTTCAAAAAAGTGCCATAAGCAACAAAGGCACTAAGTACAATGCAAACCAGAAACTGGTCAGAAAAATCCCTCAAAATATAGTCTATCACTTCAAACCTAGTGGTTAAGGCAACAGAAATAAGGACCATGTCATTATGGGTAAAAGCACACAAATTGGTGAGTGGCTGCAAAATAAACTATTGTGCCATACATCTAGAAAGCTAATTTTAGTAACAAATCTAAAAAAGTAGGTAGGTGATGCAGGGATTGGGAGGAGTGATTCTCTCCTGTGATCAAGCAAATATTCCATGACATTGTTAAAGCCACTATGACAGATATTCAGAGTAGAGGGATCCAGAACTATTAAAATAGCCACCTGCTTCATCTGGTACTGTGCTTAACCCAGTTTTACAGTGAATCCCTATTACTGGTACAATGCATTTCCCAGATATTCTAAACAGCTGGTACTGCAGACACTAGAAATTCTCCCTTCTTGCTATTACAGCCACCCCATCAACTCTGTTCAGTCATCCTGAGTAGCCATTCTGCTGCATTTAAGTAATCTACAGCTGATACTTTGCTGCTACTCCATCTGCCTATCTCTGTCCTATTTGTGAATGAGAAAAGTATTCCGTCCCAACCCTGAAGTCAAAACCTAGCATCAAGACCTAGTCCAGTAGGCAATGCCCGTCTAAGCACAGACTTGCTGCAAACCATAGCAGCACATCTGGAAAGACTTGAGGCCACTCAGTGGCAGATGGTTAAAGGCCTACAAGACCTCTCTGTCTGACAAGAAGGGTTCCAGGTGACTGTCTACATTGCCACCACAGTCTGCAATTCATGATTCTATGCAAAGTTCTCCAGTCTCGACCCAATTAATTCGGCTTCCCACTCTAGAAAATTTCAGAATCTGAAGTTTTGTAGAGGCTACCTGAATCTATGTGACGTTCACTTTACTCTCCTATCAGGAAGGTTCCAAACAGCCAAAACCAAAATTGCATTTGTTGTATACCTTCTGTCTGGTCAAGCCTTGGCATTGATGTTCCCACTCTGGGAATGATCTGTGACATACTGTAGAGATAGAAATGAATAAACTGAGTTCAAAGAGGACAAATAGGGTAAGGATACAACTGGGACTTCAATGAAGTAAATAAAGAATGATTTCAATAAAAAAAAAAAGACAAATAGGGTAAGGATACAACTGGGAGAGAGATATATGCTCTACCACCTAGATGGAAGAGAATATAGAAAGGCGCTAAAGGAATGAGTATCTAATGCTGAGCAGTTCACACCTGGGGGTGGTCAGACCCCTATAAATACCATGACTAGGAAAAATAAATTGAGTGATGGAGCACTTCAATTTAAAAGAATAATATGTTTCTGACCAATTGGGTATTACATATAATCAAAAGTTTTAATATATCATTATCACATAAGTACATTATAAAAAAATCACAACATACATATATAAAATATATAATTTGCATGCAATAAAAAACAGTATAATTGTGTTAGCAATATTCTCCCCTATGGAGAAAATTGAATGTGGATTTAAATGGTAGGTAAGGGTCTCACTTGTTCTTAGTACTACTCTCCTAATTTAGCACAGTTAATTGATACTGGATTGGCGGGTGTCCATATACCTGATTGGTAGCCTGATGTTTCAACTCCCATCGTGAGGAAAGATGGTACACTTCTCATGGAATGGAGGGCTCCAAATTTCAGCAGGTGGTGGTGTCCCTTTTTTTTTTTTTTAACTCTTTATTTATTTGAAAAGAGATGTCAGGACAGGTGAGTACAATGATATCAGCAGACAGACATTTTACATCTCTCTATTTTTAGGAACATTATATAACAATAAAACAAAAATGGATCAGACAGAGACAATAAAACGAAACAAAGCAAAACAAAGAAAAAAAAAGGTAGGATGGGGAAAAACTGAGTCTGAGGAAAAGAGTAAAATAAGAGGGGAGAGGGAAGGGTCATATATATAAAAACAGTAAGAAAACTGAGGCATAATGGCATGTGAAAGTAGTAGTGGGGCAACTGCTGGGGTGAGTATAACAGACATAATCTAAGGGAGATCATGGGGGGGAGAGGACCCGAGTATAAAACTCTCATTTATTTAGGGACAGTTATAAGGCAGGTGGTAAGTTTTAAGTGGTGTGGGAAGGGAATGCTGAAATCCAAGGGTCCCAGACCGAGTTAAATTTATGAGGGCAGTCGCGGAGATGGTATGTAATTTTCTCCATACCAGCAATATACCACACATAGTTAGTCAAGGCTGGTAGAGAAGGAGGGGAAAGTGATTTCCAATTTCTTGCTATCAGAGATTTCGCCGCTGCCAGAATGTGGGAGAATAATTTGTTAAGTGATGGCTCTAAATTTTGGAAAGGACAAGCTAGTAGAAAAACCCAGGGATCTAAGGTGAGTGAGATGCCGGAGAGGGATTTTAGTAGATTGAGCACTTGGGACCAAAAAGGAGTTATAATGGGGCAAGTCCACCAGATATGAAGTAGGGTGCCTCTTTGACCGCAGCCACGCCAGCATACAGGGGAAGCTGAAAGGTAAATCCGAGATAATCTATCCGGTGTGAAGTACCATCTGTAGTATAGCTTATAGGAGGTTTCTTTTACACGGGTAGAGATTGAACTTTTAGCGATACCCTCCCTCACCTCCTCCCAGGTTGTGGGCTCTGGTGGAGGGCCGAGATCTCTCTCCCACTCCAGCTCATGTCGAGTCTGTAAAGGAGCTGTGGATTCCACCAATATAGCATAAATGAGGGAGATTGTACCCTTGCTTTGAGGGTTAGATATGCATATTTGTTCGAAGGAGGTGGGAGCCATCGGAGATCTGGAGTGGGGGAGCGATCCTAAAAAGTGTTGAATCTGAAAATACTCAAAGAGAGGGGGGGTCAGTAGGGGAAATTTGGTTTTGATGTCATCCAAGGATGCCCATGCCCCTCTTATGTTTAAGTCCGAAGCTAGTTTAATGCCTGCATTAAACCATTGTTTAAATCGGGTAGGGGAATTGCCCGGTGGAAAGGCTGGGTTGTCCCATATAGGAATGAGAGGGGAAGGAGAGGAAGTCAGTTTAAATTTGTGGGTGGAATTGTTCCAGAGAGAGAGGGAAAATTTGAGGGATGGAAGAAGGGATGCTTAGAAATGTCTTGAGGTTTTATCTAAGCCCCAAAGGGAAGTTAGAGAACGCACTCCCAGAGCATAGGTCTCTAGGTCTGACCAGGCCAGTGATCCCGAAGGAGCATAGGAAGCGACTATTTGGCTCAACTGACTGGCTATGTAGTATAGTTTCACATCGGGAAAGCCGTGGCCACCCTGGGTTCTAGGGAGTTTAAGGGTATTTAGAGCTAGCCTAGGGGGTTTATTGTTCCAAACAAACTTAGAGAGGGAGGATTGGATATCTCTGAGCACAGTATCTGGGACTTTAATTGGAAGTGTTTGGAAGAGATAAAGAAGTTGAGGTAATATATTCATTTTAATAGCTATTATCTTGCCGAGCCAGGAAATTATATAGGTCTTCCATCGGGATAAATCTTGTTTAAGTTTATTGATCAGACGAGGGTAGTTTTCCATGTAGAGCTGTTCATATCGGGGGTAATAAATATTCCTAAATATTTAATTTTATTTGTTTGCCATTTAAAATGAAATGCAGAGGATAGATTGTTTCGCAAGTCTTGGGGAATAAAAAGGGGTAGGGCATCTGATTTGGAGAAGTTAATTTTATACACTGACAGGTGACCATATTCTTTGATAATGTCATACAGTGCAGGGAGGGAGGAATGAGGGTGGGTTAGAGTTAGTAGGACATTGTCCGCAAACAAAGAGATTTTGTAAATCTGAGGGCCTACCTCTACTCCACGTATTTTCTCAGACAGCCTGATCATAGCAGCAAGAGGTTCTATGACCATTGCAAATACCAAGGGCGAAAGAGGGCAACCTTGTCTCGTGCCATTGGAGAGTGGGAAAGGCTCTGAGAGAGTGCCATTAGTCATGACTTCTTGCAGTTGGGGAAGAGTATAAAGCCGAAATAGCCGCCAGAAATTCGGCTTTTATACCATACATTTGGAGGGTTTGGAGTAAGAAGGGCCACGAAATGCGGTCGAATGCTTTTTCAGCGTCGAGTGCTAGGATAATAGCTGGGGATAGTCTTCGATTAAGAATTTGGATCAAGTCAATAGTCCTTCTGGTGTTGTCCCTGGCCTGACGACCCGGAATAAAGCCCACTTGGTCATAATGGATCAGACCAGGGAGAACACCATTTAGACGGGTGGCCAAAATTTTGGCGTACATCTTTATATCTACATTTAGTAGCGAAATTGGGCGGTAACTAGCACATTCTTGGGGATTTTTACCCTCCTTGTGGATGATTATTATTTTCGCTTCAAGCATAGACTTGAAGATGTGGGAGCCGTGCAGTACCGAATTAAAAAGTGATTTGATATGGGGGGTTAAAATATGGGCACATTTTTTATAATAGGAGGCTGAAAAACCATCAGGCCCCGGGGTTTTTGAAGACTTTTGTGACTTTAAGACGGTGGAGATTTCTTCGTCAGTAAAGTCACGATTTAATTGCATAGATGCCTGTTCAGTTAAGCGAGGGAGTTGGGCACGATGCAGGAATTCGTTAATAGTATCCTCGGAGGGCCTGGGAACTGGGGAGTCCTTGTTTAAGTTATATAGATTAGAATAGAAGGATTGAAATTCTTGGTTGATAGAAGTGGGTGAGTGGGAGATGTTACCTGTACTGGTTTTAATTGCTGAGATATTATTACGTGAGTTCCTGGCTCTAAGTCTAGAAGCTAGAAGTCTGTCGGCTTTGTCTCCTTTTTCGTAAAAGGTTTGATTTAGCTTTTGGAGGGTTTTGGCGGTATGCTCTGAGAGGAATAGTGAGAGGTCTGCTTTGGTTTTGTTTAACTTTTCCAGATTGGCAGGAGTTGCATTTAGCTTGTGCTGTAGTTCCAGGGAGTGAAGCTTAGAGGTTAAGGAGGTCAGGGAAGAGTTATAAAGTTTTCTGTGTCTAGATGCTATGCTAATAAGATGGCCTCTTAGAACTGCTTTGTGAGCTTCCCAGAGTGTCAGTGGGGATATGTCAGGAGATTCATTTATTTGAAAATAGTCTAGTAGGTGAGTTTTGATTTGGTTAACATAATCTGGGTTGTGTAGAAGAGAATCATTAATTCTCCAGGAGGAGGGGGGGGGGGCGAGATGCCAAAGAGGAGAGGTCGGCTGAGATAGGACAGTGATCCGACCAGATCATGGGGTGAATGGATGCTGAAAAAGGTTGGGGTAGAAGTTCTTTACTTAGTAGGATCATATCAATTCTGGAGTATGTGTTATGCACTAGGGAATAATAAGTGTAGTCCTTAGCTGAGGGATCTATTAGTCTAAAGGAGTCATAGAGTAAGTGGCGTTTAAGGAGGGATAATAAGGCCCTCGAGGCTGGGGAGAGTGGTCTTGGGGAGCTTAGATTTGCAGAGGAGGAGCGATCTATAATATTTTCTAGGACCTCATTAAAATCTCCAGCTAGAATTACGGCGCCTTTGGCGTATTTAGCAAGTAGCGCATCTAATTTCTTGAAGAAGCGGGCTTGGTTTTGGTTAGGAGCATAGATATTTACCAGGGTACACAATGTGTGATTGAGTTTCCCTACTAGAATAAGCCATCTGCCCTTTTTATCTGCATGTACATACTCTTGATCAAATGAAAGGTGGGAAGCTAAAAGGATCGAGACTCCTCTCTTTTTCTGGTGGGAGTCGCAGGCATGATAGGTAAGGGGAAAAGTTTTAGATTTCAATTCTGGATGGAGTGAATTTTTGAAGTGGGTTTCTTGTAGGAAAACTATATCACTTCTAGAATGTTTGAGGGATAAGTATAATTTAGTGCGTTTAGAGGGTATGTTCAAACCTTTAACGTTTTGTGAATATATTCTGAGGGTCATTGTATTGGGAACAAAGAAACGCCTCGGGACCTCCTCCAGCAGTGCAAACCACTAAGAGACAATACAGCAGTTGGATTACAGATATAGTGGAGAAACCAGACAGTACAAAACATTATATGCGACCCTAGGGTAGGGAAAAAAGGAGTAAAGGGGCAGACAAAAAATAGGGTAAAAAAAGGGGTGGGGAATTGGAAGACCAGTAAAGAAAGCAACTGGTCTGAATTGCCGGTTAGGGGAAGTAAAGGAAAAGTCACTATGTGACAAAAACCGGAGGTGGGTTTAAGACCCACTGTGGGGGGCATGGCTGGATCGGCTCAGAGGAGCGAATAGTTGGCCAGAGAGTACTCAACTGGCCCAGGGCTAGCAGTAAAATGGGAGGTAGGGGGAACATGCAGGTTATATCAGGCATACTACAAAACCAGCATCCGGTAGAGTGAGCAGTAATGAAGGTGAGAACTATAGTAAGGGATGAGGTTGGGTAGCATTAAGAAGCATATAGGAAGGGGTGCAATTAACAAAATGCAGAGATATCAAAACTAAGTTAAGAGCAGGGCAGAAAGTCCACGGACTGAAGGTCCAGTAGTAAATAACAGGTTAGTACCATAAACAAAGGGACTACTGTAACAGCAGAGTAACTTCATATCAAACATGTAGATATGAGTGGTATGAGAGCCAAACATTATATTGGCATATATAATAACCTGAGATAAATGAGGATAGACCCAACAGGTGTCCAAATATTTTCAAGGCGGGGGGTCAGAAGAGGCTGGTTTCTTTGCAGTTGGTACTTTCGTCCAGTCACGGTTTAGGGATCGACGTGGAGTGGTAGCTGGCATTGAAGACTGCGGGGTCTGATCGTTTGAAGTGTGGCCAGATGGTGGGGAGGGCAGTTGCAGGCCCATAGTGTCTAATAGAGCTTGGGCTTCAGGTATGGATTTAGCAGGGTGGAACCGGTTTGAGTGCCAGATCAGGATGCGAAATGGAAAACCCCATCTGTAGCGAATGTTCTTTTCCCTTAAGAGGGTAGTAATAGGCTTGAATTCTTACCGCTTGAGTAGAGTGGATGGGGCAATGTCCTGGTAAATCTGGAGCGAGTGACTCTGAAATGACACTGAGGGTAGCTTTCTGGCCTCGCGTAGGATGTCTTCTTTGGCCGTGTTGTAGTGGCATCTCAGGACCACATCCCTGGGTTGAGAGGGATCCTGAGAGCGAGGGTGGAGAGCTCTGTGAGCCCTGTCCAATAAAAGGTGGTCTTCTGGAGTGGCAGGAGAGAGGTGAGAGAAGAGCTTTTTGAGATAGTCATCTAGTAAGGATGATTCAATTTCCTCCGGGATGCCTCTGATGCGTAAGTTGTTACGACGAGCTCTATTTTCTTGGTCTTCTTGGTAGTCAGTGAGGAGTTGTATCTCCTGTTTTAAGGATTGGAGCTCGGAATTAAAGTCTTGTTGGGACGAGATGACGTCATCCAGCTTAGACTCCATATGGTCTGTTCTGTCACCTATGTCGTTGATCTCAGTCTTGAGAGAGTTGATGGCTTCATGGACCTCTGCTTGTACCGCCTGGACAGAGCAGGTCTCTTCTGGTGAGGGGGGAGTTGTCAGACTCTTCTGAGTCAGAATTGTCTTGGTGAGAAGGGGAGGATTCCCGTGGGGTTTTATTAGTAGAAAAAGCAAATTTCTTCAGACTTTGGGATAGGTCTGGGCCTCCCTGTTTGCGATGGCCTTTAGGCATGGTGGACACGTACGCCGTGGGGAGTCAGTGCTCTGTTCGTTAGTCTTGAGAGTAGAGAATTGCAGATGAAGTGCAGGGACAAGTTGTAATGATCGAGGTAGGGAAGAAGGCTATAGCCCCGGGCCTGGGGAGCACCCCTAGAGGATTACATAGTGAAGGATTTAAATGTCAGAAGTAGTTGCGGAAGACTCCTGAGGCATATGCCCTCACTTTTGTTCTGTGGCAAACAGTGATGGAGGCTCAGCTCCGACAGGCCGCGATCAATTACCGATTTTCAACGGACTGCGATGTACAGCGCTGGGATAGGTGTAGTCGGAGTATCACAGCATGTAGATCTCTGGACAGAGGTGATGGCAGGGAGTGGAGGTCAGGCTGATGTGGGAGCACCTGTATTGTGCCACAGATAGTGAAAAAGGGGGTAGGTTAGCGCTAAGGATATCTATGTCTGAAGGGGCTGCAGAACCTGAGTGGTCCAAGCTCTGGGGTAATACAGTAGAATGCGGGAGTGGTACTGCGCTCACCTTCTTGGAACCTTGATGTGATGATGTTATCAGAATCAAGGGTCCCGTGATAAGTAGATGTATGATGCGTGCCTATGCACCAATGTGTAATCACCCCTGATAACCGGAGTACACCCTCTAACATGCGAAATATTTCCTGTGTGACCCTATAAGTACGTATAATAACAAGCTGTATAGTGCAATAAACAAGTGGTTTATTGGGTGAAAAACAAGAGTATGCACTGAGACAACTCAGGTGGATAGCAAGTCCGGGTGTCCCAGTATGGGCTGGTGCTTGTGGCAAACAGTACGTACTGGGATTGGATCACCTGGATAGCACAATGGGTGATGGGGATGGGGGTTGCGACGTTAATCTGTGACGGGGCAAATCTCAGGTAACAGTGTGCAAGGACAAGCTGGTGCAGAGATGGAATAAAAGTCACTGCGGTCGTAGTAAGTGTGTATGTCACCGGTGGCTGGCGTCCCTAACCGCCCGGTGGTGCATCCCAACACTTACCCGATACCAGTCCTTCTGTGGTGCGGTCAGACATCCCTCGTCGCCGAGTCCACTGACCACACTCCTATCTACCTTCATCCACCTACAAGCCTCCTCCCACGCCACGGGAGTCGAACAAGCACAGCTCCGGCGGCACCTGAATTCCGGGCGCACGATCGCCATCTGAACCCGGAAGTGACGGCGCCAGCTGTAGAGCAGTGTATACACAGCGGCCGGCGGCACGTAGTGTCAGCGCCGGTGAACATCTTCAGAGACTCGGCGACGAGGGACGTCTGACCGCACCACAGAAGGACTGGTATCGGGTAAGTGTTGGGATGCACCACCGGGCGGTTAGGGACGCCAGCCACCGGTGACATACACACTTACTACGACTGCAGTGACTTTTATTCCATCTCTGCACCAGCTTGTCCTTGCACACTGTTACCTGAGATTTGCCCCGTCACAGATTAACGTCGCAACCCCCATCCCCATCACCCATTGTGCTATCCAGGTGATCCAATCCCAGTACGTACTGTTTGCCACAAGCACCAGCCCATACTGGGACACCCGGACTTGCTATCCACCTGAGTTGTCTCAGTGCATACTCTTGTTTTTCACCCAATAAACCACTTGTTTATTGCACTATACAGCTTGTTATTATACGTACTTATAGGGTCACACAGGAAATATTTCGCATGTTAGAGGGTGTACTCCGGTTATCAGGGGTGATTACACATTGGTGCATAGGCACGCATCATACATCTACTTATCACGGGACCCTTGATTCTGATAACATCATCACATCAAGGTTCCAAGAAGGTGAGCGCAGTACCACTCCCGCATTCTACTGCCACAGATAGTGCTAGTATATACAGTGCTGCTGCTGGGCAGGCAGGGGGAGGGAGAGCAGCTGGTGGCTGTGAGGTGTCTCCAGGGTAGGGTGTCGGGGTATCTGAGAGTGGGAGGGGGGACCCGTAACTGATGGTCGAGAGATCTCAGTAGATAGTAACAGCGGTAGGTAGCGGGGTTTTGGGCTGCTGAGTGTGTCACATAAGACTGGATCCTGTCCTCACAAGGCGCTTTAGGCAATAAGAGTAGAAACACTTCCTCAGTGGAGCGGGTGGGTGTCGCCTGCGACCCCCGCGCATGGAAGGGAGTGCAGCCACTGATAAGTTAAATGTTGGGGGCAGACCTCAAACCCCTTCCTAACAGGACCAGTACACAGTGGGGTGGGTGGCAGGATGAAGCAGCCTGGGTAGAGTGATATAAGTGAGGCTGTACACGTGAGGCTGTATAAGCAGTTATTGAGCTGCTTGTGCCTCAACCAAGATGGCCGCCACAGCAAGTGAGAGAGGGGAGCAGGCTGAGCTGCAAACTCCTCCGGGGCGCAGGGGGGGAGATATAGCGGCAGATCAGGGCAGGGGGAAGGAGCCTCCTACCTCCACATCCAGCCCCAGGTGTTCCTGTGTCTTCTGGGGCTGAAATAGCGCCGCGAACGGCACCCGGAGCTCGGCGGTCGGGTTCCTGATAAAATTTAGGCCGCGGCTTCTCTGGAGGTGTAGGCCGCAACCTGCAGGGAGAGATTTCTCCCACCCCCGGCTCCGCAGCGCTGCACATCTCAGTCCGGAGGGACCCCAGGGGACAGACAGATGTGGTGAGTCGTATTTAGGGGCTGCTCAGGGGGCATTAGCTGATTATGGGCAGGATAGGTCACGAGAGCCTGGACATAGTGCGTCCAGTCTCCTGCACAGCCAGGCCACGCCCTCGTGGTGTCCCTTTTTTGAAAGTCCAGTTGGTACCAGTATAGGTTTGGAGAGCTGGTCCAAGTAAGAGGCAGTATTTGTAATCCACATGAATCCAATAGGGGTGTGCTGGGCTGACGCATTTCGTCATCCACAGATGACTTTATCAAAGTCATCTGTGGATGACGAAACGCTTACAACTGGGACTTCAATGACGTTCAATTTATTCATTAACACATTAACAGTTTATACAAATAAAAGGCCATTGATTGGCCAGTAAAAAGCAGTTAATAAGCTGTATGAATAATTTTTGTAAGCACTTATTATATATTCCTCCCATATAAGTACCACTAAAATAGAAACAGACCATTAGATCAATTTTAGTCCTCTCAGGCAAATTGTCTAACACAGGGGTATATTTATGCACTTAGGATTATATTTATGAGGAAATGATTTACTCCTCTGTAAACTTGATCTTAATATCTATAGTAGAACAAAGATGCCAATAATGAGACATTCATGTAGCTCAGGGGTGGGGAACCTTTTTTGTGCCAAGGGCCATTTGTATGGGGGGAAAATCCTTCTGGGGCCATATGTAAAATTTTCTTGTACAAATTGTCCTGCTACAGCCGTCCTACGCTCCGGCAGATGCCGCTGAATAGGACTGACAGTCTCTGGCTGCTGTTGATTAAGGGAAATCCCCTGTACTTGACTCCCGGCAAAGCCACCAGGTGGGTGGGTGGGCTACTCAGACCGGCTACAGTGGCCGCATACGGCCCTAGGGCCTGAGGTTCCCCACCCCTTATGTAGCTGCTTTATAAATATAACCCTTAGATAGGATGCCTGATACACAGTATGCAATTAAGTAGCAAAAATAAATAAAAAGAAAACATTTGCAAGGCTGTCCCGAGAACTTTTATTATACCTTATAGTAAAACCTGTCGGCTGTTTTTATATTAAATTAGCTCAACGGTTATTATATTTTGTTGCAATTGTTGGGATTTTTATTTTACTTTGTATATTGATATTTTTACTTTACATGATATTTTTACTTTACAGCGTACTGTTTAAATTTATATCACAACTATCTTTTTATTTCATTTACTTTGGCAGATGAACTTAGAGACACTGAGACATGAGAATGAAACAAGCTCATCAAGAATTATTTCAGTCAGTTTTCAGTATTAAATAATTTGGGATCTATACTATAAAATAAAAGCTGTCTTAGAACTGAAACATTAATGCAATTTTGTCTACTATAAATGCACATTTTTTTTAGACCCTGTGAACATGACTGCCAAATGAGTCAGTATGCAAATTTAGCTTTCACATTAATCATGATATTATTAGAAACCTACATTGAAGATAAAAATACATTTTCTAAGCATATTGAACTGAATATTCAGTTGGTAAACTTTTTCCTAAATAATTTGTTCTTTAAATAGAAAAATCTCATCAATGTCAACATGATAATATTCAATTATTAATATTATTATTATTATTATTATTATTATTATTATTATTATTATTATTATTATTATTATTATTATTATTATTATCTTTAATAAGAATAATACTTTGACAGTCGTTGAGATATCTGGGAATTTCAAATGTAACTTCTCAATTAGTAAATAATTAAATCAATTAACAGTAACACCAGCTGAAATAGTTTGGAATGTTTAAAACCATTCAGAAATGTCAACATCAAAATTGTGTAACTTATTGAAATAAACGTATTATGTATTCTACAATAACTCATTTGATTGCTTGGAGGATCACTAAGACCAGCTCCCCCCCCCCTTCCCCCTGCCAGGGTACCCTCAGCTAGAGCACACTAACATAACCTGCTCTTGTGTAGCAGCAGAATAAAGCATTTGTATGCCAGTATGTAAACAGTAGAGTGTGCCATACAGACCAGAAGAGTGTGACACAGAGCAGGGCTGCCAACAGGGGGGGTTTGCGGGTACTCTGGTACCAGGCCCAGACAGAATGGGGGCCCGGACTGGTAGCAGTCTGGGAAGTGTGAACAGGAAGACAGCCGAGATTGACAGTGGCAGCAATGTCAGTAGGAGCCGATGCAGCTTTTAACTGATGATCCGTTCAACTTCACTAGTGATGCTGGTTACATATTATGCAGCGGCTGCATAATATGTAACCAGCTCATCTCCAGTAAGTCTGCCACTCCCATCTGTGTCCCTAGTTAGTGGGCCACTGCACCCCCCTTCTTGGCTAACACCCAAAGGATTCAGGACTCTGCTACCCCTTTCACCTGGCAAATTCATCTGGCGATTTTCAAAGATCATCCATTTGGGCACCAATAAATCCAAGTACCACTCAAGAAAGAAACAAACAAGGACACCATCAGGGAAGCTCCTCAAGGCCCTTGATATTCCTCCAGCGGGTACTCCTACAAAAAGGAAAACATCTCCACAAAAATAGTGAGGACAACGGACCCAAGCCCGGAAAAATCCCGAATTAAAAGTGGTGAGACCCTATACTGATTGATGATCGATTTGCAAGGAATGTGAAGGAGTAAGGAGAGAAGGCTGTCTGGGAGGTCAAGTTACTGCTGCTTGGTATTTATGCTCCTTGTTTATATCTACTTATTAACATGTTAATTTTCCCTCCCCAATGCCCCCTCAGCTATGGCTGAATTCCCATAGATCATCACCACATCTCCTCCCTTTGTTGTTAGGGAAGCCTGTCTCCCTCTATAGTGCCTCTGACAACTTCTACCCATATGAATTACACTGGGTGAGTGGTGAGGATGGAAGGGAATGGAATGCCAGAGTCTGTATGTGTGTGTGCGCTCCTACTGCAACTCTTCTACCTGCTGTAAAATTAACTGTCATGCCTATTGATGACCAAACCCCACTTTAGCTCCTCCCACACATTATTCTCAGCTTTGCCCACCTCATCACAATGTAGTTTATTTTGTTATTGGGGGGGGGGGGGGGCTATTTTGTGAGTCCTAGGCCCTGCAATTTCTGAAGGCAGCCCTGACACAGAGTATCGTTTCAGAAGATGCCAATGGAGTTTTGTGACCAGAGGAGAGATACAGCATGATGGCGAGATGGGTGTATATGATCTATGGATTCAGGGCCTATTTATAGGTTCCAGGTGCCCTAGGCTAATATACATGTTGCTCCCTCTATAATGCTGCTAAACACACACGTATGGCCGGTCAGGGGCTTGCCATTTATTCTAATCATGTACATGTAATTAAGGTTATACCCTTGGTATGTAGGATCTAATGCTTGTGGCATATGAAGAAGGCATGGCTTTAGGCTGCCAAGCTGACACTGTAGCACAATGCATATAAAGTAATGGCTTGATCAGTAAGTTATATTTGCACAACCATCTGGCAGTCACTTTAAGAACATTATGCCCATTACAGTAGATTATATCTGCTCAGACATATTACTCTAATGTAGGTATGGGCTTTAATCTGCTGCACAATATTATCTCTCTCTACTGTATCCCCCACATGACTACTGAATTATGTTAGGTATTGACAATATAACAAACCTTTGTTTTATTATTCCCTTTGGAATATATAGTAAACAGGAAATGTCTGGATGTTAGTGGGGGCAGTGGTCTGACATTTATCACACCTTTGATTAAACAATTTGGTGTGGGTGGAGGTTTAGAGGGTTGGGATCACTAGGATCTGTACTGCTACTTAATCAATATATTTTAGGCTGTGAAGCCTTCTGGCTGTGTAGCCTTTAGATGTGTAGCTTTAAAGATGTGAAGTATTATAGTGTAAAGTATGCAAACTATATTAATATAACATCGGAGATATACAGGAGATGCTCAGGAGGGAAACAGGAGGACAGAGAACACTTCATCCTCCACTGAAACTCCAGCAACCAACATACTGCAGTGAGTTGCCTGACCCAGCATCACCTACAGTCTGCACAACCTGGACAATAAACTCCATGCAGAACTAAATGCTGTCACGCACTGCTTTTGTCTCACTTATACACTAACTATATTTTCTGTAGGCTCTCCACGCATCCAGTACATCACCTCATTCTAGGCCACACCAACCTCATTCTATATCACTACTCTGACCAACTTTGTAATGAAATATGGCTCCTCGATCCGGTCCCATACCATACCTCACTGTCAGGTCTCACCCCCTCTCAACTTCTACACCTCTCACACGTACCCACAACCCACAAAAACTAATTCCTATCTCACCTGTCCCCTCCCTTCCTTTCTCCTGTGCTCTCTGGAATGCTAAATCAATCTGCAACAAGCTCCCAACTATCCATGACCTCTTTATCGCCCACTTTTTTAACCTTGTCGCCATCACTGAAACCTGGCTCTCCATCTCTGACACTCCCTCCCCTGCTGCCCTCTCTTATGGAGGCCTCTCTTTCACACACTTGGTCAGACCTGATTGCCTTCACGGTGGAGGAGTGGGCATCCTCCTCTCTCCAACTGCACCTTCAGTGTCATTCCACCTGAGCCCTCCCTCACATTCTCCACCTTTAAGGTACACACTATCTGCCTCTTCTACCCCATTCACCTCCTTGTGGCTGTAATCTACCATCCTCCTGGCCCCTACTCCCCTTTCTTTGATAACTTTGCTGGGTGGCTTCCACACTTTCTTGCCTCCAACCTCCCCTCTATCATCCTCTGTGACTTTAACATTCATATTGACATCATTAATGCTGCCTCCTCTAATCTTCTTGACCTTTCCACCTCCTTTAGACTTTCTCAATGGACCTCCACCCCCACTCATAATCTCGGACACTTCCTTGACCTAGTCTTCACCCACCATTGTAATCTCTCTGATTTCTCTAATTCTTCCTTCCCCCTCTCTGACCACAATCCCATCATTGCCCAGACCTACAGTCACCAGATGCAACCTCAGGTCTCTTGACCCTACTGTCCTGTCTTCCCTGGAGACTCCTCTCTCCTCTTTCCATCTTGATCTGCCCCAACCAGGCTGCCTCTTTCTATTACTCTTCTCTCACTTCTGCTCTCGACTCAGTAGCCCCCCTCCACACTGTTTACCTCTGATGCTCTAAACCTCAACCCTGGCACAACAAACTAACACGATTGTTGCAAAAATGTGCATGCTCTGCTGAATGCCTATGGAGGAAATCTCACTCTCTGGCAGACTTCTTCCATTTTAAGTTTATTCTCTCCTCCTACAGCACTGCTCTCTCCTTTGCCAAACAATTTTTTTTAAATTGCTCCTCTCTTTTCATTTCTCCAGTCCCCGCCATCTCTTTGAAACTTTCTACACTCTACTTTGCCCCTGCTTCACCCCTCCTTTCTTCACTGCCACTGACTTTGCCTCCTTCTTCCTCTCTAAAATTGAGATAATCCGACATGATATCTCCTCCCATACCCGCTCTGCTGCCCACCCCAATCATCCTCCCCCTTAACTTCCCAACTCTGTCATCCTTCTGCCTTACTACAGTTGAGGAAGTCTGCTCCCTAATCTCATTCTCTCCCCCCTCTACCTGTCCCTTGGCCCTCTCCCCTCCCTTCTCCTCCATTCCCTCTCCCTAACTGGCTGCTTCCACCTTGCTCACCTCTTTAATCTATCCCTTTCTACTGGCATCTTTCCCTCACCCTTCAAACATGCTCTGGTCTCACCTATTCTTAAAAAAACGAACCTGGACCCTTTATCTCCCACAAGCTACCACCCTATATCTCTTCTCCAATTTGCCTCTAAAAAATTTGAATGGCTGGTTTACAGGCATCTTACCAGCTACCTGTCTGACCACTCCATCCTTGATCCCCTTCAATCTGGCTTTCGCCCACTTCACTCCACTGAGACTGCTCTATTTAAAGTCACCAATGACCTGCTGTCAGCCAAATCCAAGGGTCACTTCTCCCTGCTTATCCTCTTGGACCTATCTGCTGCCTTTGACACTGTGGATCACCCTCTCCTCCACACACACTCCACCCGATACCTAACACCTCGCATGCGGGGACAAAATCATTTGATGGTTCCCCCCCTACCCCATAATTGTAGCTTTTTGTTTTGTCTCTAGGGATCCCTGGCTGACTATTTGGTGTAACATATGCAGTGCTTTAAAAGTGTTTCACTACTTCTGTGTCTTTTTGTACATATTTATTTCTACTGTATGCATATTTTATTGTCTACTTTATACTGTACTTGTATTGGTTTTAAAGCTGTTGTTTTTTACTTTTTTATTTCAATCTGCTGAAGATATACAGTAAACCAAATTTTACATCTCGGTATTCTTATTCATTCAAAGGAGTTGTACTGTTGTGCCCTTATATTAAGGCTGAATGGATCAAACTGAATTTTCCCATAGGGAACTTTTCAGATGGGGGCATGGTGTTTGAGGGGCTACACCTCAAAAGTGGCTGGACGTACTGAGCTGAAATTTGCCAAGGACACGTAGAATCATCAACCGGTGCAGCATGCAAAATTTCAGGGCAAAATAGTAAATGAGCAATTGGGAGCGATCTAAACTTCCAACTGTCAGTTTTTTTCTGCCACTTCAGAAGTGGCAATTTGACAACATTTGTAATGATAGCCTATGAGGGGATTTTTGGGAAGGCATAACTCAGGGTAGAGGAAGAATTGAGTCTTGGGGTTTGTTTTATTAGATAGATATTGTCCCAGTGTAGTGCCTTTTGGGGTTAAGGTCTTTCAGATAATTACAGGTTTTTTTAATGCAGTGAAACATGCCCCATTATATAGATAGGGCTTTTCAACTTGTTGCGCATGCGCAGTGGCCCCCAGCAGGGGGAGTACTTAGATAGGCTTCATTTGGGTGTACCAAGATGGCCGATGGTGAAGCGATGTGCTGCTGCGGTCAGAGCCATAAGGAGGGGGTGTGTGATCGCGGGAGGGGTACCGTGAATCGCACGGGGGCTGGCCGTGAATCGCGGGGGGGAGGTGTGAATCACGGGAGGGGGTCCGCGAATCGCGGGGGGAGTGGAGGTCTGCGAATCGCAGGCAGTGGCGCACAGGGCTGGGGGCAGGCCTCTGTCTTTTAATGGTGTGGGACATACTTCAAGTAATAGAGTTTATTTTTTAATATTTTCATTAAAAGTTAGCTGCTGCTGACATTCCCATACCCCTGCACCCTTGGCTTCACCTGCAGTGTGAAACCCACAGCCTACAACTTAAGTCACATTGGTGATGGGCGATGTGATGTGGGTGACAGGGAAGTGCGGTGTGATATGGGTGACAGAGATGTGCGGTGTGATGTGGGTGACAGGAACATGCTGTGTGATGTGGGTGACAGGGAAGTGCAGTGTGATGTGGGTGACAGGGATGTGCGTTGTTATGTGGGTGACAAAGACGTGCGGTGTGATGTGGGTGACAGGGACGTGTGGTGTGATGTGGGTGACAGGGACGTGCGGTGTGATGTGGGTGACAGGAACCTGCTGTGTCATGTGGGTGACAGGGACATGCGGTGTGATGCGGGTGACAGATGTGCAGTGTGATTGGGAGACAGGGATGTGTGGTGGGATGTAGGGCACTTGCGGTGTGTTGTAGGTGACTGGGACATGCTGTGTGATGTAGGTGACAGGGATGTGCAGTGTGATGTAGGGGACGGGGAGTGCAGTGTGATATAGGTGACTGGTACATTTATTTATTATTTTATTATTTTATTAGCAGTTTCTTAAATAGCGCATACATATTCTGCAGTGCTTTACAGAGTATAGTTGAGCATTCACATCAGTCCCGTCCCCAGTGGAGCTTACACTCTATATTCCCTACCACATGTACACGCACACAGACATTCTTGGGTAAATTTTGTTGGAAGCCAATTGACCAACAAGTATATTTTTTGATTGTGGGAAGAAACTGGAGTACCTGGAATAAACCCACGCAAACATGGGGAGAATATACAAACTCCGCACAGTTGCGGCCATGGTGGGTATTGAACCCAGCGCTGTGAGGCAGCAATGCTAACCATTACACCATCTGTGATGCCCTACATCATCTGTGATGCCCATGCTGTGAGGCACATGCTCTGTAATGTAGGTGCCAGGGAGGTGCAGTGTCATGCGGGTGCCAGGGAGGTGCGGAGTCATGCGGGTTTCAGGGAGGTGCGGTGTAATGTGGGTGCCAGGGACGTGCAATGTGATGTGGGTGCCAGGGAGGTGCGGTGTGATGTGGGTGCCATAGAGGTGCAGTGTGATGTGGGTGCCAGGGAGGTGCGGTGTGAAGTAGGGGGACAGGGACGTGTGGTGTGATGTAGGAGACAGGGAGGTACGGTGTGATGCAGGGGACAGGGACGTGCGGTGTGATGTAGGGGACAGGGACGTGCGGTGTGATGTAGGGGACAGGGACGTGCGGTGTGATGTAGGGGACAGGAACATGGGGTGTGATGTAGCACAGGGACATGCGGTGTGATGTAGGTGACTGGGACGTGCGGTGTAATGTAGGGGACGTGCAGTGTGATGTAGGTGACGGGGACGTGCTGTGTTATATAGGGGACTTGCAGTGTGATGTAGGTGACGGGGATGTGCAGTGTGATGTAGGTGACAGGGACGTGCTGTGTGATGTAGGGGACAGGGACGTGCGGTGTGATGTGGGTGCCAGGGACGTGCAATGTGATGTGGGTGCCAGGGAGGTGCGGTGTGATGTAGGTGACGGGTACGTGCGGTGTGATGTAGGGGAGATGCAGTATGTAGGTGATGGGGATGTGCAGTGTGATGTAGGTGACGGGGACATGCGGTGTGATGTAGGGGACAGGGATGTACGGTGTGATGTAGGGGTCAGGAACGTGCAGTGTGATGTAGGTGACGGGGATGTGCGGTGTGATGTAGGGGACGTGCAGTGTGATATAGGTGACGGGGACGTGCTGTGTGATATAGGGGACTTTCAGTGTGATATAGTTGATGGGGACGTGCAGTGCGATGTAGGTGACTGGGGCATGCTTTGTGATGTGGGTGCCAGGGACGTGCAATGTGATGTGGGTGCCATGAAAGTGCGGTGTGATGTGGATGCCAGGGATGTGCGGTGTGATGTAAGTGACGGGGACTTGTGGTGTGATGTAGGTGACGGGGATGTGCAGGGTGATGTAGGTGACGGGAAAGTGCTGTGTCATATAGAGGACTTTGCAGTGTGATGTACAGTAGGTGACATGGACATGCTGTGTGATGCAGGTGACAGGGACATACAGTGTCATGCGGGTGCCATGGACGTGTGGTGTGATGTGGGTGCCAGGGAGGCGCAGTGTGATGTAGGGGACAGGGACATGCTGTGTGATGTAGGGGACAGGGACATGCGGTGTGATGTAGGGGACATGGACCTGGGGTGTGATGTACCACAGTGACGTGCGGTGTGATGTAGGTGACGAGGACATGCAGTGTGATGTAGGGGACGTGCGGTGTGATGTAGGTGGCAGGGACGTACAGTGTCATGCAGGTGCAATGGACGTGTGGTGTAATGTGTGTGCCATGGAGGTGCAGTGTGATGTGGGTACCATAGAGGTGCGGTGTGATGTTGGTGCCATAGAGGTGCGGTGTAATGTGGGTGCCATAGAGGTGCGGTGTGATGTGGGTGCCAGTGAGGTGCGGTGTGATTTAGGTGACTTGGACGTGCTGTGTGATATAGGGGACTTTGCAGTGTGATGTAGGTGACTGGGACATGCTGTGTGATGCAGGTGACAGGGACGTACAGTGTCATGCGGGTGCCAGTGTGATGTGAGTGCCAGGGACATGCAGTGTGTTGTGGGTGCCAGGGAGGTGCGGTTTCATGTAGGGGACAGGGACTTGTGGTGTGATGTAGGGGACAGGGACATGCGGTATAAAGTAGGGGACTGGGATGTGCGATGTGAGGTAGCACAGGGACATGTGGTGTTATGTAGGTGACGGGGACATGCTGTGTGATGTAGGGGACGTGCTGTGTGATGTAGGTGACTGGGATCGTGCTGTGTGATTTATTTGACAGGGACGTACAGTGTATTGCGGGTGCCAGGGACGTGCGGTGTGATGTGAGTGCCATAGAGGTGCCTTGTGATGGGGGTGCCAGGGAGATGCGGTATGAGGTGGGTGCCAGGGATGTGTGGTGTGATGTAGGGGACAGGGATGTGCTGTGTGATTATGGGGACAGGGGCGTGCGGTGTCATGTAGGGGACAGGAATGTGGGGTGTGATGTAGGACAGGGACATGCAGTGTGATGTAGATGAAGGGGACGTGCGGTTTGATGTAGGGGATGTGCAGTGTGATGTAGCTGACAGGGATTTGCAGTGTGTTGTAGATGACGGGGATGTGCTGTGTGATATAGGGGACTTGCAGTGTGATGTAGGTGACGGGGACGTGCAGTGTGATGTAGGTGACATGGTCATGCATTGTGATGTAGGTGACTGGGACATGCTGTGTGATGTAGGTGACACGGAAGTACAGTGTCATGCGGGTGCCAGGGATGTGCGGTGTGATGTGGGTGCCAGGGACGTGCAATGTGATGTGGGTGCCAGGGACGTGCAATGTGATGTGGGTGCCAGGGAGGTGCGGAGTGATTTGGGTGCCAGGGAAGTGCGGTGTGATGTGGTTGCCATGGAGGTGTGGTGTGATGTAGGGGACCGGGACGTGCGGTGTGATGTAGGGAACAGGAACATGGGGTTTGATGTAGCACAGGGACATTCGGTGTGATGTAGGTGACTGGGATGTGCGGTGTAATGTAGGGGACGTGCAGTGTGATGTAGGTGACGGGAACATGCTGTGTGATATAGGGGACTTGTAGTGTGATGTAGGTGATGGGGATGTGCAGTGTGATGTAGGTGACAGGGACGTGCTGTGTGATGTAGGGGACAGGGACGTGCGGTGTGATGTGGGTGCCAGGGACGTGCAATGTGATGTGGGTGCCAGGGACGTGCAATGTGATGTGGGTGCCAGGGAGGTGCGGTGTGATGTAGGTGATGGGGATGTGCAGTGTGATGTAGGGGAGGTGCAGTATGTAGGTGATGGGGATGTGCAGTGTGATGTAGGTGGCGGGGACATGCAGTGTGATGTAGGGGACAGGGATGTACGGTGTGATGTAGGTGACGGGGATGTGCGGTGTGATGTAGGGGACATGCAGTGTGATATAGGTGATGGGGACGTGCTGTGTGATATAGGGGACTTACAGTGTGATATAGTTGATGGGGACGTGCAGTGCGATGTAGGTGATATGGCCGTGCGGTGTGATGTAGGTGACTGGGGCATGCTTTGTGATGTGGGTGCCAGGGACGTGCAATGTGATGTGGGTGCCAGGAAATTAAGGTGTGATGTGGATGCCAGGGATGTGCGGTGCGATGTAAGTGACGAGGACTTGTGGTGTGATGTAGGTGACGGGGATGTGCAGGGTGATGTAGGTGACGGGGACGTGCTGTGTCATATAGAGGACTTTGCAGTGTGATGTACAGTAGGTGACATGGACGTGCGGTGTGATGTAGGTGACTGGGACATGCTGTGTGGTGCAGGTGACAGGGACATACAGTGTCATGCGGGTGCCATGGACGTGTGGTCTGATGTGGGTGCCAGGGAGGCGCAGTGTGATGTAGGGGACAGGGACATGCGGTGTGATGTAGGGGACAGGGACTTGCGGTGTGATGTTGGGACATGGACCTGGGGTGTGATGTACCACAGGGACGTGCGGTGTGATGTTGGTGACGAGGACATGCAGTGTGATGTAGGGGATGTGCAGTGTGATGTAGGTGGTAGGGACGTACAGTGTCATGCGGGTGCCAGGGACGTGTGGTGTAATGTGTGTGCCAGGGAGGTACAGTGTGATGTGGGTACCATAGAGGTGCGGTGTGATGTTGGTACCATAGAGGTGCGGTGTGATGTTGGTGTCAGTGAGGTGCGGTGTGATATAGGTGACTTGGACGTGCTGTGTGATGTAGGGGACTTTGCAGTGTGATGTAGGTGACTGGGACATGCTGTGTGATGCAGGTGACAGGGACGTACAGTGTCATGCGGGTGCCAGGGACGTGTGGTGTGATGTGAGTGCCAGGGACATGCAAGGTGACATTCTATGGGATGAGATTTTTAGACTTTTGCGAATTTTCTCGCAAAAACGGCCGAAATCGCATTTTGTTACACTTTTGCATATTTAATGTGCTCCGAAAATGTGAAAAAAATGCGATTTTTGCCAACAAGTTGGACACACTGGAAATGCGATGGCTGCTTTTCGCAGCACATCGCATCCAGATGTTTTCACATGGAAAAGTATACAAATCGCATATTTAATAGTATGCAATTTGTATAAAGTGTGACTATAATTCGCCCAAAAATCAGACCAGGTTCTGATGGGCGAATTAGGCAAAAACCTGCACAGATCGCAATGTTCTGTGCAGGTTTCTGGTGAAAAAAATAGGTACTTGTTTCCTATCTGGGTGCCCAGGTTTTCTACGTACGGCACCGTAATGAAATCGGATCGCATCGCATCGGATTCGGTACTCGATGATGTACGATGGCATACGATGCTATCCGATCCGATCCGATTTCATTTTAAATCGCATCGCTTGCGGTGCACAATGCTGTACGATGGCGTCCGATCCGATCCGGATGTGCAGTGTGATGTATGTGACATGGTCGTGCAGTGTGATGTAGGTGACTGGGACATGCTGTGTGATGTAGGTGATAGGAAAGTACAGTGTCATGCGGGTGCCAGGGATGTGCGGTGTGATGTGGGTGCCAGGGACGGGCAATGTGATGTGGGTGCCGGGGAGGTGCGGAGTGATTTGGGTGCCTGGGAAGTTCGGTGTGATGTGGGTGCCAGGGAGGTGTGGTGTGGTGTAGGGGACAGGGACATGCGGTGTGATGTAGGAGACAGGGACGTGCGGTGTGATGCAGGTGACAAGGACATGCTATGTGATGCAGGTGACAGGGATGTACATTGTCATGCGGGTGCCAGGGACGTGTGGTGTGATGTGAGTGCCATGGACGTGCGGTGTGATGTGGGTGCCAGGGAGGTGCGGTGTGATGTATGGAACAGGGACCTGCGGTGTGATGTAGGGAAAACGGACCTGCGGTGTGATGTAGGAGACAGGGACGTGCGGTGTGATGTAGGTGAAAGGATTGTGCAGTGTGATGTATTTGACAGGGACGTGCGGTGTGATGTAGGGGACATGCAGTGTGATATAGGTGACGGGGATGTACAGTGTGATGTAGGTCACGGAGACAAGCTATGTGATATAGGGGACTTGCAGTGTGATGTAGGTGATGGGGACGTGCAGTGTGATGCAGGTGACTGGGACATGCTGTGTGATGTAGGTTACAGGGACATGCAATGTGATGTGGGTGCCAGGGAGGTGCGGTGTGATGTAGGTGATGGAGACTAGCGGTGTGATGTAGGGGATGTGCAGTGTAATGTAGGTGACGGGGATGTGCAGTGTGATATAGGGGACTTGCAGTGTGATGTAGGTGACGGTGATGTGCGGTGTGATGTAGGGGAAGTGCATTGTGAAGTAGGTGACAGGGATGTGCAGTATGTTGTAGGTGACAGGGAAGTGCTGTGTGATATAGGGGACTTGCAGTGTGATGTAGGTGATGGGGATGTGCAGTGTGATGTAGGTGACATGGCCGTGCAGTGTGATGTAGGTGACTGGGACATGCTGTGTGATGTAGGTGACAGGGACGTACAGTGTCATGCGGGTGCCAGGGATGTGCGCTGTGATGTGGGTGCCAGGGAGTTTAGGTGTGATTTGGGTGCCAGGGAGGTGTGGTGTGATGTAGTAGACAGGGACGTGCGGTGTGATGTAGGAGACAGGGACGTGCTGTGTGATGCAGATGACAGGGATGTACAGTGTCATGCGGGTGGCAGGGATGTGTGGTGTGATGTGAGTGCCATGGACGTGCGGTGTGATGTGGGTGCCAGGGAGGTGCGGTGTGATGTATGGAACAGGGACCTGCTGCGTTATGTAGGGAATAGGGACGTGCAGTGGGATGTAGGGGACGTGCAGTGTGATATAGGTGATGGGGATGTATGTAGGGGACGTGCAGTGTGATCAAGGTGACGGGAATGTGCAGTGTGATGTAGGTGATGGGGACTTGCTTTGTGATATAGGGGACTTGCAGTGTGATGTAGGTGACGGGGACGTGCAGTGTGATGTAGATGACATGGACGTGCGGTGTGATGCAGGTGACTGGGACATGCTGTGTGATGTAGGTGACAGGGACGTGCAATGTGATGTGGGTGCCAGGGAGGTGCGGTGTGATGTGGGTGCCAGGGACTTGTGGTGTGATGTTGGTGATGGGGACTCACGTTTTGATGTAGGGGATGTGCAGTGTGATGTAGGTGACGGGGATGTGCAGTGTGATGTAGGTGACGGTGATGTGCGGTGTGATGTAGGGGATGTGCAGTGTGATATAGGAGACAGGGACATGCTGTGTGATATAGGGGACTTTGCAGTGGGATGTAGGTGACTGGGACATGCAGTGAGATGTAGGTGACAGGGACGTACAGTGTCATGCAGGTGCCAGGGGCGTGCGGTGTGATGTGGGTGCCAGGGATGTGCAATGTGATGTGGGTGCCAGGGAGCTGCGGTGTGATGTTGGTGCCAGGGAGGTGCGGTGTGAGGTAGGGGACAGGGACGTTAGGTGTGATGTAGGGGACAGGGACGTTCGGTGTGATGTAGGTGACTGAGACATACGGTGTGATGCAGGTGACAAGGACGTACAATGTCATGCGGGTGCCAGGGACGTGTGGTGTGAGAGCCAGGGACGTGCAGTGTGATGTGGGTGCCAGGGAGGTGCGGTGTGATAAAGGGCACAGGGAGGTGCGATGTGATGTAGGGGACAGGGACGTGTGCATGTGATGTAGGGGACAGGGACGGGGGGTGTGATGTAGCACAGGGACGTGCGGTGTGATGTAGGTGACAGGGACGTGTGGTATGATGTAGGGGACTTGCAGTGTGATGTAGGTGATGGGGACATGCAGTGTAATGTAGGTGACATGGATGTGCAGTGTGATGTAGGTGACTGGGACATGCTGTATGATGTAGGTGACAGGGAAGTACAGTGTGATGTGGGTGCCAGGGAGGTGCGGTGTGATGTGGGTGCCAGGGAGGTGTGGTGTGAAGTGGGTGCCAGGGAGGTGCGGTGTGATGTGGGTGCCAGGGAGGTGCGGTGTAATGTAGGGGACAGGGACCTGCGGTGTGATGTAGGAGACAGGGACATGTGATGTGATGTAGGGGACAGGGACGTGCGGTGTGATTTAGGGGACAGGGATGTACGTTGTGATGTAGGGGACAGGGACGTTCGGTGTGATATAGGAGACAGGGATGTGCGCTGTGATAATAATTAAAAAAAACATAGAACAAACAATAAAATTTGGATCATCGCACTGCAATATATACAGTCATGTACAGTATGTCTCCATAGTATTTTTCTGTTGAGATTAATGTGTTTATTCCAGCAGGCATTTCAGGTGGCTCTAGGGCGGCATGCAGCCACGCACCTCCACACTGACCTGCCTTTGCCGCCTGCCTTTACAGTGTTCTGTGTCCGGAATCTTAGTGGGCCCTGCATGCTTGTCCCCCGGTTATTCCCCTCCCCTCTCTTCTGTATGATTACCTGCTTGTTCTCCCCACAGGTCTGCCCATTCATCCAGACTGCCCCCGAATGTCAGCTTGCTCGTCACCCAGCTGGCCCTGCTTGACTAGCCCCTCGTCCTCTGCTTGACTGACTGAACTCCCACTCCCCTGCATGTCGGCCTGCTCATCCCCCAATTGACTGCTCCCTCCGACCCGCCCCACACGTAGGCTGAGAGGAAATGGCACAGGCACCATTGGCTATGTTGCACATCCATCACAGAGAGACCAGGCTGACTCCCAGGCAGTGGCAGGTATGTGGCAGGGCTGGTATTGGGTCTGACAGGTACAGACCTCTCATAATATGCATTCAGTGACCCAGCAGCACTATCCTGCCCTGATGCACATACCCCGCAATCTAAAAAATCAGGACAGTTGGAGTTGGAGGTATTTAGATGCCTACAGATGGTCATCCTGCATTTTTGGTGCCACTCGCTGTTACCTCCCCAACAGTCCCTCAGGTATATTCAATGCTGGGGATGAGCTGTGACAGCCCCTCCCATCAGTATTCAACTGCCCCCCCCCCCCCCCCCGCTCCCCTGCATTCACTGAATCCCCCTCGCTATGTTTTTGGAGCGAAGGGCAATCGGCGTATTAGCCACGAGCCTAGCTGTTTAGGGGAATCCTCGTTGTCCTGTGACAGCGAGGATTCCCCCAGAACATTGAATATGAGGAGCGGCCGGTGTGGGGGTTAAACAGCGAGGATGACTGATTTTGGGTGACCCCTGCCGATTAACCCCCTCACCGACAGCATTGAATCTGGCCCCCTGAGTGAAAAAGTCACTGCCAGCAGCATCGCTATGATACCTTGGCGAATGAATATTGCAACCACATTGTCACCTTTTTTTCCCTTTCAGACACCTTTATATGTTGATAAAAGAACAAAGTTTTTTTTTTTTACCCGAATGTCGTCACAGTCTAGATAAACATTAAAATGTAGCACCGCTTCCTCTCGCATTGATTGCTGCGCTCACCATGCTTTGGGCACAGTGCCTTGCTACACTCAGCACAATATTTTATTCTCCGACTACGCCCTAGTGGATGGTAGGGCATGAAATACTGCCTTTCAGCATATGTTGTGTCGACATGGACACTGAAACTTACCTCGCATGGCTTGCTACACTCGCCATGCTTCGGGCATGGTGCGTTGCTACAATCGGCACACTATTTTATTCTCCCACCACGCCCCAGTGAAGTGGATGGTAGGGCATGAAATACCGCCTGTCGGCACTTGTCATGTCGATATGGACACCAAATTTTCCTGGATCCATTTGAAGACCAGAACCGGAGACAATGTACCCCAAAAAGGGTATAGACTTCACCTCAAAGACACATTTCTCCAGTTTACAATAAAGATTATTAGCTCGCAGCTGGGACAGGACCTCTTTCACCCAATAACGATGTTCCTCAAGATTGTTGGCATAAATTAAAATGTCATTGAGATACACGACCACATGTCGATAAAGAATGTCCCAAAAGATCTCGTTGACATAATGCTGGAATACGGCTGGGGCGTTGCTGAACCCGAATAGCATGACGAGGAACTCATAGTGGCCATCTCTGGTGTTAAATGCCGTCTTCCACTCGTCGCCCTCTCGTATGCGAATAAGGTTGTATGCACCTCTCAAGTCGAGCTTGGTAAAGATGGTTGCACCACTGACGCGATCAAACAATTCTGTAATGAGAGGAAGAGGATACCTGTTTTTCACGGTGATTTAGTTGAGACCTCAATAATCAATGCAAGGGCGCAGACCTCCATCTTTCTTTTTAACGAAAAAGAATCCTGCACCAGCAGGGGAAGTTGAAGGGCGAATGAATCCCTTGGCAAGATTTTCTTTGATGTAATCAGCCATGGCTTGGGTCTCTGGAAGAGATAACGGATATGTCCTACCTCTAGGTGGCTCTTTACCAGGAATGAGCTCGATTGGACAGTCCCACGGTCTGTGAGGAGGCAGATTATCGGCACCAGATTTGCTGAATACATCTGAAAAGTCTCTGTACGGAAGAGGTGGAAGATCTGAAGACTCTGTGGAATTGCGAGCTGTAAGTACCTTTTGGAGACAGGTACCAGAGCAGGAAGGATCCCAGGAAAGAATTTGAGAAGTCTTCCAGTCGATTCGGGGATTGTGAAGATGTAGCCAGGGCAGGCCCAGAACCAGCGGATGAGTAGCTCTGGGTAGGAGAAGAAAAGACAAAAGTTCTTTGTACAGAACTCCCACTTTGACTGAAAGAGGTAAAGTTCTGTAGCAGACTGTCGAATCAGGAATCCTACTGCCATCCACTGCAGTAAGAAAGACAGCCGTAGAAAGATGTTCTGTGGGCAACCCCCACTCCTGGACCAGTTCAGCAGTCACAAAGTTCCAGGCGGCACCGGAATCAAGAAGTGCAGAGACTGTCTTGAAATGCTGACCAACTTGTAACGACACTGGTAGAATACAATCGGTTGCTGATGGAGAGGACTTTATTACTCCTAGCCTACCCTCTCCTTGATGGGCTAGGAGGAGGAGTTTTCCTGACGCTTTGGGCATGCAGATATCTGATGCGACAGAGCGGCACAATAGAGATACAGTTGTGCCAGTCGACGATGTCGTCGCTCTGCTGGGGATAAACGGAAGCGATTGATCTCCATAGGCTCTTCCTTGGGGTGTAAAACTGGAGTAGCAGGTGGAGGAATTGGAGGAGCTTGCAGTTTAGCAGGAGGAATTGTTCTGCGTTCAATAGCCCTTTCACAGAAGCGTAGGTCCACTTTAACACATAAGGAAACTAGATCATCTAGTTTGGACGGTAAGTCTCTGGTAGCAAGTTCATCTTTTATTCTGTCAGGCAAACCATGCCAGAATGCTGCATACAACGCCCCATTGCACTAGGAGAGTTCAGAGGCAATGATCTGGAACTGGACCAGATAATGTCCAACGGACCGGGACCCTTGTTTGAGGCAGAGAAGTTCAGTGGAGGCAGAAGTTGCACGTCCAGGCTCATCGAAGATACGCCAGAATGCGGCAACAAAGTTCTTATAAGATGACAGGAAGGCATTGAATCTTTCCCACAATGGTAAAGCCCAATCTTGCGCTGCTCCAGACAGGAGGGAGATGATGTAGGCGACTTTGACTCTCTCTGTGGGAAAGTTGTTTGGTTGCAACTCGAAGTGGATCTCACACTGGTTTGAAAAGCCCCTGCAGAACTTGGGGTTCCCATCAAACTTGGTGGGGACAGATAGGTGCAGACGAGGTGCGGCAGCAAATACAGAAGGATGGACTGTAACCTGCGGCCCGCTGACGGGCTCTGGGCCACTGAGAGTGGTCTGTATCTAATCCAGCCGAGATGACAAGTCTTGTAGGCAATGGATCACTTGACCCTGCGCCGCTTCTTGCTGGTCCAAGCGGGCAGCCAGATGTTGTACAGGGCTGGGTGGCATCGCTTGGCCTGAAGCTGGATCCATCTGGCTAGTGCTTACTGTCACACCACGGGTCTGAGTCGGCGAGAAAAAGAACTCTGGTGGGGGTCTAGATCGGTATTGGAACCGGGCAGGCTGTAGGAGACCCTTGTGCATATGAGCACGACAGTGCACCCAGAGGAAGAATCAGGCAGCAGGTAAAATACAACAGGTTTATTGAAGGAAGATGGTACAAGCAGTTGGTAACCAGATGGAATGGTAAATGACAGTCACTGATAATGTTAAACGGAACTACTTGCACCGATATGGATTCGATGGTGTAACATCGGATGGAGTATGGTATCCGGAGTATCGGACCAGAGATGCGGAGGTGATGGAAGCTGTGGAATCCGGATGGAACGGATGGAGACAGCGGAGGATAACCGGAGTATCGGTCAGGATCGATGGCGGAACATCGGAGCTAGGCTGAAGCTGGTAAATGGATCTGCGGCAGGTGGAATCACAGGTGACGTCACAGGGAACCTGGATCGCACAGGACAGGAGACCCGGCTTGGACACAGGCGATGGTGACCCCGATATCACAGGCGATGGTGTCCCCAATATCACAGGCCCAGATGGACACAGTCGATGATGAGCCTGGATGGACACGGCAACCAGGAGCACCTGGATGGAACACTGCAGCAGGGAGAGAATACCAGCAGACAAACACTTGCATAGCAGGATGACAAATGAAGCACTAGCAATGAGATGAGAGCTCCCAGGATACTTATACCCATGGCTTGGCCTGGATTGGCCGGGCAGGTACCCTGGGAGATCAACTCATTGCCGGATTGGATGAACCAGACATGTGACTGACAACATCATGGCAGCCACCATGTCTGGCTAAGGCGGGAAAGTGTGTTTGGAAACACCATGCTTGTGGCCGGGAGCGCCGGTCACGGAACTTGAAGGGGCAAAGGATACTGTTACTGCGGATGAGGAGAGAGGTGCACCACGCAGTCACAGACTCAGCAGCGCTGAGAGGACTGCCGGATGACTGACACGGAGGCGCACTGTTCTCAGGATGCCGGCTGTATCGGAACTTGTAACGCAAGCTGAGCCTGCGCAGACACTTAGCCGGTAAGATGGTTTGCTTTAATACCCGGATCGTGACATTCTATTTGTTATTGTTTTTAAAAATATTTTATTCCAGTCTTCCTCATACTCTGATAATAAACAACTTTAATTTATGATTCTTGAAGCCTATCTTGGTTGAATCCTTCACCTCTCTGTTTATGAGAAACATCAAAATACTTTCTAGAGGCGGAACCCGTCAGCCGTAGCATCCTGGCTACTGAGTACAAAGTTAATAGAACTGTATATTCACTTAACATTTTCATATGTCTTTTTTTGGTACTTGTGTATTACCATGGCGCCCATGATGTTCATCGCATTGCATCGCATGCAATATAGCGGCATGCAATGCGATGCGATTATTAATTGTAAAAGCACCCTGATGGGTGCTTACAATGTTAAATGCACCCCCATTGTCAATGCCACCTCCACTATCAACGCCAACCCGAAGCGTAGCGAGCGTAGCAAGCCTGCGTGGGGGGTATGAAAATGTCGGAGGACGCATACCGCTGCGCTCGCCACACTTCGGTTTGCCATTGATAGTGGGGGTCGCATTGACAATGGGGGTGCATTTAACATTGCAAGCACCCATTTGCTGGCATGCAATGCTATGCGATATTTATTTGTACATTTCGGGTCATTTAACGTGAATATTGCATCGCATACCACTAAATAAGGTATGCGATGTGATGGGCGCCGTGATAATACACAAGTACCTTTTTTTTAATTAGTTGTAGGACCATGATATATCATAAGAGTATTCACTTCTGTTTAGTTTTCTCAATAAACCACAGTTAAAAATACTGGGGTCTATGTAGTCTGGGGAAAAAAGCCTGGTAAACTTCATGAGGTGGGTGTGTTGCGGGTAGGATCTGTTGAAGGAGTGTAATCCCTTTTTATAGGGCCTGATTCTGAGTTGGACACAATTACAGCCGTCTGTATCTTTTCCTACAGCTGTAGCTGCAATGTTATGCTATTTCCACTAAAATGCCCTGATCTGGTGTAATGGGCATATCAGAAATTTACAGTGGCCTAGAAAATTTTCCAAAATTTTGCACAACAACATTCTGAGCCTGCCATTTTCTACCCCATATTAAAGCCTTTCACACCCAGAGATGGTCCATAGGCACATTGGCCCACTGAGAATCTTCCCTTGGTTACTTCTATTGACATTACTCCCCTGCCTAATCTGTGGAGAGAGATAAAGTGGATGGAAATAAAGAACTAGCTTCTGACTGCTATGTTACAGGCTTTGTTTGAAAAATTACAGTTAGAGGCTGGCTGGTTGTTACTTTGGGCCTTATTCTAGTTCACTCTTAGAGGCAAATTCCTTCTTAGCTGGACAAAACCATGTGCACTGCAGGTGGGGCAGATGTAACATGTGCAGAGAGAATTAGATTTGGGTGGGGTTTTACATGTGTAAAAATAAAGCAGTCAGTTTTTTCCCTGCACAGAAACAAAATAACTCACCCAAAGCTAAATCTCTCTGCACATGTTACATCTGCCCCCCTGCAGTGCACATGGTTTTGTCCATCTAAGAAGAATTTTGTCAGAAAGAGTGAACTAGAATAAGGCATTTTATCTCAATGTCAATGTTATATCTCTCAGAGGTTTAGTATATAGAACCAAGAATCAATAATGCAAAGAGAACACCAAATTGCCATCTTCCTAGTGTCCATTTTAGGAATTTCATTTTTCTCAATCACATAGGGCCTTATTCTGGTTGGTGAGTACATTTCCGAATACTTTCGGATGGTGTTTTTTAGCCGTCTGCGCATGCGTGGGGAACGCTATGCGCATGTGCCACGCATGGTCTACGTACTTGTTCTCACTAATACCGTACAGAAATGTGCCCCGCAATCACTCGGGAAATATGGGCGTATTATGGGCGTCATTCGGAAATACACAGAGGCGTAGTTTCAAAGTGGGCTAAACTGGGCGGAAACATGGGAGGACAAGGGGGAGTGCACTTATTTTGGTAGGCGTGCATTCGGATAGCACGCCGAATGCACGCGAACAAAAAGGCAAGAAATATGCAGTGTCCATAAGCAAGTATTGCTTTGCGGACACCACTCGGTCATGCGCTAGGCAATCGGAACGCCTAATCAGGACGGCCGTACCTCAACCAATGTCAGCTGAACACAATACAATCACCTCCTTTACTCATTTCTTGTTAATTACACGCTTGTCACTGCTTCAATTGGAACCATTGCAGCTTCAATGGACACATATATGCTGCACTTTTCACACACTTTTACACTGCAACTAATGAACACAACTTAATATTAATAATACAAATACAAATGTCACTTCTATATGTATCAATTAAACCACACATTTGGGGGGGAAAAATAAAATTTATTACATCAACTTATAAAATAAAATAGAAACCGTCACAAATTAAAAGGTACCATTGCAGGAATAAAAGTAAATAATATATAATAAATACATGTATTGTAGACATACATAGCCACAGCAGAATCATTAGGAACACATCAGGTGGCTTCAAAACAAAAGTATAGCACCAACACTTCAAGTACAGCACACAGTAATGGTAGCCGAAACAGGGCAACAGGGGAACCAAACATGACATTCGAAACGAGGGCAAATGTGGGGACCCTCTGCACGGAATTGGACACAGGAAGCTGACACACACAGCTCAATGAAAGATTTGGGAAGACATAAGGGTGGAGATTAATGTGGACACAAGTTCATCTGCGGGCACGTTTGCCCCTGGCAGGCTCCTTGCCACGTGCAGCAGCTCTTCGGCCACGGTCAGATGGTGGGCCAGGTGGAGCAGATGCTGGGGAGGGGGGGGATGGTCTTCCCCCTCTGGCAGCAGGGAGTGCTGATGGTGGGAATGCACCAGAAACGGATGACAATAGGACCCTATTGCTGGCAACTAGCTCCACCATAAGCTCATTATGGTGAAGGAGGAGGTCATTTTGGCGCAGGGCTTGATCAGCCAGCACCTGCAGGCTAGCAGCAATACTCTGGTGGCTGCTGACCAAACCCTGCAAGACCTTCTTGGTCCTACGCACCCGCTCTGATGCCGACTCTCCCTGCTGCTGAATATGGCCAAGCACCTGCCCCCAGCTGCTATATTCAGCCGCGGTGAATGGCTGCTGCTGCTGCTGCACGGGCCCGGTACTGGTGGCAGGTGGCACAGACTCCTCAACCTCCTCAAGAGATTCTTGACCAAGCGGTGGGGATGCTGGTGAAAGAGAACATTACAATTACAACACATTCCATGCAAAATTAGAACCAGCTACTTATGGCATGGCAAATAATTACCTTCAAGCAAAGAAGCCATGACTTCCGCTGGGGCCTCGCTGTCCATGGTGCTCACCCCCCGGACCTCCTCGACTGCAATGCAGCACTCTGCCATCTCTTCCAGGGGGGTGAGCTTCAGCTTTGATGGCATGGGGCCAGCCCCAGAGGTGTGGCTGTGTTCCCACCGCTGGGTCAATTTCTTCTTGAGGTTCGTTTTGAAGTCGTGCCACCTGCAATCAAAGTTTACATATTAATACATGTCACTCCTCATGTTTGCTGTAGCACCCATTGCAATCTGCAACATGTGCCTCATGACACCAAACTTATATTAAATTAAGTTTGAAAACCAACCCTTAGAATATACACTCACACTCACCCTACAATAACTATCAATTAAATGAAATGGCAAACATGTCTGTGCCTCCAAGCAACGTGACCGGCCATTGACCTACTCCATCTAACATCTAATGTAAACATTACTGGTCTTGTACTGCTCAAATGTAACACACATGAACTTGCCTCTTCTTAACGTGCTCCGTCTCACGAACTTGTGGAGCCACCGCATTAATCTCTGCCGTTATGTCCTCCCAGATCTTTCATCTCCTTGTGTGTGTCAACCTGTCCTGTGGACACTCAATCCAATCCCGTGCGCGGGGCACCAGGATGGCAAGCTCCTGCGCTTCGAATGCCATGTTTCTGGTGGTTGGTTCCTCTGTTGACCTATTTCGGGCATGGCCATGGCCACTGCCACGGCCACTGCCACGGCCACCTGTCGCTGTACTCGAAGTGCTGGGCAGGCTACTCTGTTTTGAAGCCACCTGCTGTGTTCCCAATGATTCTGCTGAGGCTGAAGATGGGCCAGCTGCCGATTGGCTTGATGTAGATGGCCCATCTGGCTGCTGTTCTCCCAATGGCTGGTCTGGGTTGATGGGGACATAGGTGGTGCTGGAGTCCATGTTGCCAAACAGGTCCTGAAACACCTGGTCTTCCTCTGTATCTGAGCCAGCCATGTTTGCAACAACATTGCATTTGTCTAACACACCTTTATATCCTATTTCTGTAATTGGCGTACATCAGCGACACCCTGCGTTCCGTACGGCCGTGTTCCGTATGGCAGCGTCAACCGTGCGGCGCATAGGCCACGCCCCTAGCTGGGGAAATTTTTTTTATAAAAACCTGGCAAACTTAGTAAGTCTGATTTAGTAGGTAAATGCAGATTTGTACACCAATGACCAAATAAAACTGAGGTCAGACATGAAATGTATATGTGAATGTACATCTGTACTGAGCACTTGTTTGGTATGTAGTACAAATGACAATACCCATTCCATATGTAAATCCAGTCCACCACTTAGGCAATAGTAATCAGTGCTAGCATCCAAATCACATGTGAAAGGTCTCCAAATTCAGCCTTGATGCTAACTACTTTTCATTCCACATCTCTAGTGTGGGCCAGTAGAAGGTAAGTGTACACATGGCAGCATGGCCTAATATTGGGAAAAGGTCTGGCACTATTTGCTATGTTTCTGCTTGATAGCTTTCACTATAAAAAAGCTGTTTAGTACCTTGTTGAGTTAGGTGTAAGTGGCTAGTGATGCAGACTATTTCACCTGTTGCTTAAACCCATGTTTGGTGAATGTAATAGATTATATATAATGGGTTCCCATCTTATTTTACACTGTCTGTTTAGGAGATAGTAAGTAATGGCATGGTCTGCTCAACTATGCAAAGGTACAGCAAGTGTGGGTTTGCGATGCAATGGGTTAACCGTCTGTTGTGGCGCATACACGCTGTTACTGTAAAAATGAACAATAAAGTTAATACCAAATATCACTCTGATCAACCAATGACAGGACATGATTGCTTGAATTGTGCCATTGCTAAGATGGCGGCCTATGGCAGAGCAGCACCTTTTTCAGCTGCGGAGCTGAGGACACTGGTCTCCGTTATGGAGACCAGGCTGGGGCGGGCGGGCCCATTTATAACTAATAGGCAGAAGCGGAATGCCTATGCGGTGGCCCGCCGGCGCATATACGCCCGCACACAGGTGCGGCGGACCATCGCTCAGCTGGAGCGGCGGTGGTCAGACCTGAGGCGTCCCCAGCCGGATTTGCTCCAGCAAATCAGGGCCAGGATTGCGAGATGTGAGTGTTTATACATTAAATGGCCATTTGTACATGATTGCTTACATGACCTTATTTAAGCCAATAAGGTAACCAGCCTGATCATAAGTTAAACATGGCATACACTATATGTGTGCTACTTCCTGTTTGACACCCTGTAATGGTGATAAAATATGTCATTGTGTAGGATTATTGATTGTGATGCTTACAATGGCCCAAATGTCACATCATAACTGCCATGTTACAGGCTGTGTTTTGTAAAAGACACTAAGGAGCTGATTGGCTGTACATTTATCTCAACTTATAACCTTTGGATTTATTGTTTGTTAAGGCTTAATACACCTGTCCAAATGACCCCTAATTGGCATTTTTTTGTCTCAAACACAGCACGGGATCGAGCAAGACAGGCCCGGGAGGAGGCAGAGGTGGCCCGGGAGGAGGTCGCAGAAGCGAGGGCCGAGGAGGTGGAGTTGGAGGAAGGGATGGCGGAGGAAGTGGAGGCAGAGGAGGTGGCAGAGGAAAGGGAGGAAGAGGTGTGGGCAGTGGAGGCGGAGGTGCTGCCAGTGGAGGAGGAGGTGCCAGCAGAGGAGGCCCCGGAAGAGGAGGAGGAGATGGAGGCCTGTGAGGTGGTGCAGGCGCCCGAAATTGGTATGTATACATAAGGATTAATTATTCCTTTTCTCATCTACTATTTGCTATGTAGCACTGGTGATTCAATTGTGTTTTTAAAAACTATAAATTCATATAACAAACAGGGTACCAACAGACACACTTATATAGGGTGGCCAAACCATCCCTTTCATCCTGGACACATATTAATGACACAGGTTGTGAGGATGGCTTTCAGGTCGATTTTAAGTGCCACTGTACCTGTGTAGTTAATCTGTATCCTGGAAGAAAGGGATGACTTGCTCATGTAAGGGTTACATGTCCCTGCTGCAAGCATACAATCTGTAGCCTCATATAGGTGAGTAGAGTTTACTGGTGATTGATCTTTGTAAACTAGATTAAGTGTGACATAAATGGAGTATGGACAGGCGTGGCTTAGAATGGAGTAACAAGTGGTCAGTGCCCCTGGGCCCTTCTCTAGCTAAACCCCCCCTGCGGTCTGCATGTATGGTTGGCACCATAATTGTGTGTTGATTTGGTCTTAGTAATGATTTTGTGCATGGGAGTGGGTTAGTGCTGCAGCTTCACCTAACTGGCATTATGACAATGATTTATGGAGCAGACCATCAGCAGGCAAGCCATGCTTGATTGCACAAATGTACTGAGCATTCCTGAGCGTTGACTAAGTCCCATGCCACGCTCCATCATATAACAGACACTGAGCGTTTTTTGATGAGTTGGGATTGGTGCAGCGCATGACATGCTTCTCAGAGCTTAGTCATGGGTGGGTTTAGATTCAGAAGGAGCACTATGACTGTGAGGTGTTCTACAGAGTAAAGGGTAGAGGGGAAAAAACAGGCTTTCCATGTAGTATGTATGCATGTATGTATAGCTGTATGTGTCATATATATAGTTATATATGTGTCTATATATATATATATATATATATATATATATATATATATACACACACACACACACACCTGTCACGGTGCATGTTTAAAATTTAGGTATGACTATGTTAAATGTATGCATGAATATCATTAGTAATTTGACCATTTTTAATATGTCCACAGATGAGCCAGCCCAAGCACAAGAGGGTCTCCGTGGGGCCCTATTACGAATCCGAGGACACATGCGCCAGGTCATGGCTGAATTGGACCAGCTGCTGGATGGCGCAATTTAATTTATATATATATTTTTTTTAAATACAAGTTTTGTACCGTTAATAAATAGTTTATTACAGTTCGAAGTTGTCTGTGTGTTTTTTTTTAAATGGAAAAGTATATGTGTAACTTGTTTATAATCTTTTAAATAAGCAAAATGTACATACTGTATATAGATGTATGTTATGTTCACATGCTGTAAGGGTTAATGTGTGTAATGAATGTAGTAGTAATGTGGTTCAGTATATATTAGGATTTAATTGATTCAAATAGACAACAATCCCTTTTTAATGAGGTTGCCTAATTGCATAAGTGGATCATGTGATCGCTGTGTGTGCTCAGAGAAATAGTGTTGTATTTAGCGTAAATACTCCGCATCGGTGCATACGGCCAACTTCCCGTCCTTTCTGATGCGGTAAGACCGTGCTTTCGATGTAAGACCGTGCAGAATCTGTGCGTGTCCACCGCACACGCAAGGTTTGTATGTCGTCCGTACACACGCCCTGTTCTTAAAGAGTGAGTCCGTCCGAATGCGGGGGCTCAATGGGCGTTTCTACGGACGATTTCCGCATAGCGTTGCGTGCGGCCCGCTCCGTAAGAATTCGGGAAAGTACGCACCGATCAGAATAATGCCCATTGGTATGAGAGCATAATTATGTGTTTTTCAACAAAGAAAAAACTTACTCTAATTGAGAAGAAACAAATATATTTGAAATCCTTATACAGTAATTATATTTCAAGAACATAGTTTTTTAATACAGATAATGGATTAACTTCAGGTAACAAATCAATTGTGCAATCTTTAGTAAATTAATACCAACTAGGTTTGACCACTTCTTTTAGAAGACAAAACAAATCTTACATATTGTTGTGGGGTTTCTATAAAGAGGTTGCTGCAAAAAGAATAAAATACTTTGAAAACTAAAAAAAAATAGAAGTATTTCCATTGTTGTTTATAACACCTGACCTAAGGATTATTATGAATCCATTTTACAACAAGTTTAAATTAAGTGAAGCTAAAAATCAAAAACGGAGATATTAACTAATATGTTTCTGCTGCAAAAAACAATAATCTAATTATATGAATAACTAAATGGCTGCATAGGCATGCAGTGAATTAAACATGCTAAGCTGTGTGTAGACCTAGGGAGAGCATGTGACTCTGGGTATCCAATAGGGACATTAGGAATGGCCTGTTAGCTGGGATAATAGTAGCTTGGAATGGGAGGAGTCTCCCTCTCTTCCCTGAAAAATTTAGGTGAGTGGACATGCGCTAGTGCTCTGCTTACCTTTGTTATTTCTGTTAGGTAATTATTGTTTTTCATTAGCTCTGTGTCATGCTCAGGTCCGCTCCCCAGCTGCCAGGCTGCCGGCTCGTTTCGCAGCCGAGGTAGGTGCGGGCCTTGCGGGGGTGAGGCTCCTGTGCTTGTGTCGGCCGGCCCCTGTTACCGCCGCGGACTCGCTGGGCAGAAGGGTGGCGGTTGCTGGTCCCGGGCAGGGGGCAGCAGCTGCTTCCCCTGCCATGAGGGGTCCGGAGAGAAGCTGCAGTGTGGCCGTGTCACGCGGTGGGTGCGCAAACGCTAGTGGCGCCCGTCGCATAAGTGCTGTGTCCTCCCCAGCTGCTGCACAGACTAATGCTGCTTCTGGCGGGCGGCGGCCATTACCTGCTGCCATGACGGGTAGTCGGCACGGGTTAAGGCGGCTAGGCCCAGGCGCGCGGGGCGGCGCTGGTACTAGGGCTGCTGCGTCAGGGAGAGATAAGGGACAGGCACATGCAGAGGAGCATGTTATGACTGAACCAGCTCCTGACCCTGAGACCCTGTTGTATGGCTACAGGCCTTCCTGGGAGAGGCAGGACATGGCTGCTCAGAGAGATGGCAGGACAGTGGGTTCAGCCAGGTGGGTTCAGGGTATGGGGCGTGCTTCAGCCTGCGGAGATCACCATGGGGCTGATTCAGCAGCCGGATGGCTGGCAAAGTTGCACCCCCTGCTACTGGTTTTGACCCGGCTATGCTATCAGCAGCCCTGTCGTCTATGGCAGGTGCCTTGGCTCCTTTACTGGAGGGCAGGCCTGCAGGGGAAGGGGGATCAGGTGGCAGAGGATTTTTGAGCCTATACCCGGCTGCTCTGAATTTGTTTATGCCTTCAGGGGCTTGCAGACCCCTTTAATTGTGGAGAATGTTCAGGATGAGGTAGTGCCTGGTCCTATGCGCAATCAGCCTAGGCGCAATAGGCGCTCGCGTTCCCCGAGGCCCCCTTCTTATATGCCCCCAGGTGCTGATTTGGTTGGTGGAAGTCACGGGAGGAAGGATGCGGATGTCGACGATGATGACGATGATACCTGGGAAGATCAGCCTGCAACGTCAGGTGAGGGTTCCTCGGAGGAGGAGGATGGGTCCCGGGATGGTTCTTCTTCTGAGGGCTGGGGGCTCTAAGGTTGGCAGTACGGCGAAAGCCCGCACGAGGGCTGCCAAATACGCAAAGAAGAAGGCGGGTAGGCGTGCAAAGAGCGACAAGCGCAAGCGCGTAGCTTCCATGTCCAGGAGGGAGAGGAAGCGTAGAAACCTGCCAGGCGTTGTACTTTGTGACTATACTGCTGTGCTTCGCGGTCTTAGGGAGAGTTGCAGGAAGAAAATCGAGAAGGGTGATTTTGTTGATTTATTCAGCCTGACAGACGAGGCTAAGAAGGCTTATAAGGCTGCAAAGGCAAAGGGGGGAGTTGGTTCCGATGCATTCAGATCATACGACAATTGGTTGGCAGATTTTTGTGTTTTTGCAGCGTGTTACTTGGAAGAAAGGCCTGAGGAGCATAAGAATATTATTCGCTATATTCAAATGGTTCATGACATGTATAGGAAATATGGAGGAGTGGCCTGGAGGACTTATGACGAGCAGTTCAGGCACAAGCAGGACTGCTTGCACATAATGGATTTTGGCTGTAAAGATGTCGAGGTCTGGATGGAGGTTGCCAGGCTCCATTCTGAGATTACTGAGAGTGTGCGCCCACCTCCTGCTGTGGCTCCTCCGAATTATGCGCCTCAATGGGCTATCACAGATAGCTCGGCAGGTAAGCATTTCCCTACTGGAGGGAAATCGTTTACGCCGGGTTCAGCCAGAGGGAAGTGTTATGCTTTTAACAATTCCTTCTGCAACCTGGGTCAGCACTGTCGGTATAAGTACATTTGTATCACCTGCTCTGGCAACCACCCATTATCAAACTGCTTTCGGGGTGGCCGCCCCTCTCGAGGGGCGTGTACCGCGGCTGGCACCAAGCCCTTCTCCTCAGGCTCCGCTTGCTAGGGCGTTAACACCTGTCCGTATCGAGGCCATGTCTTCATGGCTCCAAAGTAACCCGGACAGAGAAGCTGCTATGTTTTTGTTTAAAGGTTTTTCTGAAGCTTTTCGTTTGCCCATTCAAGGAAAGGTTAAGGGGGGATCTTTTAGGAACTTACAGTCTGCTAGATCCCTTGCTTCTGTTTTAAGAGCGAAGGTGGAGAAGGAAGTTCACTCAGGTCGCATGGCTGGTCCTTATCTGGCCCCTCCGCTGCCGGACATAGTTATTTCGCAGGTGGGGGTTGTATCAAAACAGGATCCAGGAAAATTTAGGCTAATACAACATCTGTCCTATCCTGTGGGGTTTTCAATCAACGACGCCATTCCGTTTGAATGCTGTTCGGTGACTTACCAATCCTTTGACGATGCACTGATAATGGTCCGGTCATTCGGCCCTGGGGCACTTATGGCCATGATCGACGTGGAATCGGCCTTTCGCCTTCTGCCCCTACACCCCAATGCGTTTAGGTTCATGTGCTTCCGCATGGGTAATGAGTACTTTATTGACAAATGCTTGCCGATGGGGTGTTCGGTTTCCTGTGCATTTTTTGTGCACTGGTGTGTGGAGAGGTCTTCTGGAATGAATGGGATCGCTCACTACCTTGACGACTTCCTCTGTGTAGGGCCTGCAGGCTCCAAACAATGCGAGTGCATTTTGTCCAATGTGCGGTCCCTATTTTCGAATTTTAGGCATACCCATTGCAGAGGAGAAGACCGAAGGACCTACAACCTGCCTGTCTTTTTTGGGGATCCAGATTGATACAGGATCAGGGTGTTGTTGTCTGCCTCTAGACAAGGTGGCGAAGCTTAGAGAGTCCATTTCGCACTGCATTGATGTTCGTAAGGTTACATTGCGTCAGGCGCAATCCCTTCTGGGGCGGCTTAATTAATTATTTTAGTTAAAACGTAACTTTTAATTTTAGTTCCTTAAAAGGAGCGGTGACGTTTGTCACTTTGGTCTGCACCTTGTGGTTATGAGATGCAGGTTTTAGCAGTAGTTCAAAAATTTACAAACGTTACACACAGATATCTGTTTTTTTTTCAAATGTGATTATATATATTCAGATATTTTCATCATTCATTATACACAGAAGACATTTTTCTCCATTAGCGAGAATTCTTTTAAATAAAATTATTTCAGATGTCCACAGGAAAATTCGTGTAGACGAGCAGGCACTTTGGTGTAGGATACAGCGCTCAAAAACAGATCAGATAGCAAAAGGGACTTGGGTGTCAATGCCTACTGTGGTGCCTGTGTCGATCTGCCCAGTGACTCTCACGAGGCAGAATGTCCTGGTGAGGCCAGAATCAGATGGGTCTTGGCTGTTGCACTATAATGGGTTGCCCCTGACTAGATACCAATTAGGTTGGATGATGCAGCATTGTTTGGAAGGATTGGGCTTGGCACCTGGTGACTTTGGCACCCACTCCTTTAGAATAGGCACAGCAACATCGGCAGCTAGAGCGGGTTGGCCAGTTAAAGACATCAAAGCCTTAGGTAGATGACGCTCTGCGAGCTACAGAAAATACATTTGACTACATCTCCTTCCCTGTTAGTCTGTGCGTGTTTGGTTTCCAGCTGTTTGGTTGTACTCCTATGTTACCCCATACCTCCTGTTTCCTACTCGGGGATTAGCTACGCTCTGTTGTTGGGCCAGCGTCCGGTGTTTTCATGCTTTTTAGCATGACCTGATGGACTGAATTCGGCTTACTTAATTCGGCTAATTTGGCTCCAATTAAGAGTCCCTCAGCAGGTCCAGACGTTTTTTCTCCGGCCGAGAAATCCCCTTTTTACTGATACCCCTTCCATTCCCCTTCCCTCCCTTTGTAAGTATTCTTACCTCTTGTGTCTAGGAGTGGCTTCAATTGGTATTTAAGCAGTTCTATTGCACCAAATTTGTGCACCATTCAAATTTTTTTCTTTTGGCAGATCCTCCTCAAAATGTATGTACCTGTCCTTTATGAAATCCATATTAATCCCTCTCTATACAATTCTTTCTCTTCAGGTGTGGGCAGCGATAACCTTAAGGTGTGGGTGGTAGGTCATTAATTTGTCCATTGGGCTGGCAGGCTAGTAGCTTCAGGTGATGGTCCGGTGATTGATGGTTGCCACCTTGTGCATTAGGAGTTAGGGGGATGTCCTGGCGCAAGCTAAGGGCTTTCCTCCTTGTGAATGTTGAACGCTTTGGTTTGCCAGAAGTTTTGGTACTTCACTTGGGCGGCAATGACCTGGGAAAGGTGTCCCAGCTGGAGTTGCGGGCCTTGATCCTGGATGATCTGGCCGCTTTTGTAGCAGCATGGCCTGCCTGCACCTTGGTATGGTCATTCATAGTTCCCCGCCTGTGTTGGAGAAGCGTGAGGGATTGTCGTGCGATTGACGAGGCCAGGAAAAAGCTGAACTCAGCGGTAGCTCGTTAGGTTCTGCAAGCTGGTGGTGCGGTGGTGCCGCACGAGCGGATTAGGTTTAGATATCACCAGCTTTATCGGCCTGATGGGATACATCTTGTTAGGGCAGGTTTGTGGCTGTTTGTGGAGGATCTGTTAATAGTGGTAGCTTCGGTGCTTTAGTTTGGTGGCGGGGTGCGGTCTCCGGGAGGAGAACGGCAAGTTGATAGATTTCAGATTATATCTTAAGTTTTGTTAGTTGCGGAGTTGGCTTGTTTTCGGTCATCTCTCATTGGCTTAGGCCTTCGCTGGATCACCCGCTCGGGGACAGCGACCCCACCCGGATGGGTGGGTAGTCAATGTGGTAGGTTGAGTGGATACAGTTTTTCTGAGTTAGGCTGATTTACGCAAGTTAGTTTGGGGGTGGAGCTTAGCCCTTTTAGCCGTTCTTTCTGGCCACCATTAAATAACTAATTAATAAACAAACATCAAATTAGCTTAAATGTTTAAATAAATTCAGCTAACAATTTCTGCCAAACCTATGTCTCCGAGTCATTATTTTAGATAAGTTTATTTAGAAGTATAAGTACACCACCTACATGCTATAGGTCACACATCTGCTGATAGAATTTTTAAGGGGTAGGTGAGAATAAAAACATTTACCTATCTGTACTTTGAAAAAAATAAGTTTTAGATATTTCTGAATTAAAAATATAAAACATTTCCATATGTAGGTGATAACTGCCTCTGAATAATTAATTAAACATTTCACAAATGATGGTCTACTGAGTAAAAATATAGACATTTGCAATTTAAATTATGTTTAAGCAAAGTTAATTTGTATTAACGTTTACATTTTTTTTAGGTATGGCAGTTTGACAGATGCACAACAAAAAACCATGCACATGGCAACATATTACCCATCTGTAATATTCTCTACTATTTATTGTAACTGTATCTATAAAAGCTCCCGATACATAAATTGAAATGTAACTGTCAAAAATTAGAGTAAATAAAAAGCACATTTTTTTCATACATATCTCAGCAAGTTCATGTAGATCTAGTGCTAAATTATTTGTGTGCAATCTGGTTCTGACATTTGTAACAGATGGATGCTAAATCTCTATCTGATATTTCCCAATAAAAAGGGACATTTGGTATGAGTTTTATGCTAAGCAATGCAAACATTCATTTGTTTATGCTTGAATCACATGTCACTGTAATATAAATTGTCGTGAAAATTAAAGTTGAATAGGACATAAATTGTAGGTATTTTAAAATCATCTCTCTTGGTTTAATTGTTGTTCATGTTCAGTGCACAGCACAATGCTTTAGAGTAATGGCCAAGTATGAATTTTTTATTTAGCTGTGTGAAGAAACATCATTTGATAGCCTTGTAAGAACTTTTAGCACATCTGCTTATTTAATTTGGTCCCACTATGGACTTCATTTATGTTTGAAAAGATTTTTTTAAGTTACATGGAAACTAATTAGACATGACCCAAAAGAATAAAGTATCCATTATCAAAACAACAAATCTGTTATGAAATTTGACACATTTATTATAAAGTATGCATTACAGCCACTTGGGACAAAAACGAGGCTCATAATTTCATAATGTTATGTAGTCAGCCTGATATTGCTGCACCATCATATAGTTAATCATAATAATAATAATTAATGTAACCTAATATAATCAAAGAAAATTAGATACAAATATTTCTTCAGAAAGTTAAAACATTTTTGAATAGCATACTGTGTCACCTTCCTTGAGATGTATACATCCAAATCACAGAACCAATTCAAGCAAAGAATTTTGTTTCATAAAACATTTCATATAAAATAGTATAGAGTTTTTATGGGCAATAATCTTGGTAGATTTTTTTTATGTCAATTAATTTAAAACAATGATTTTTCACAATTCGGCAATTGATGTATCAAGCTGTTTAAAGAATGGAAAAGTGGACAAGTGGACAAGTTTCCCATAAAAATCAGTATATTCCTATCATTTTATGGAATGTACTTGATAATTATAAAGTGCAACAGTATATGCTGCACTATATATATAAAAAATAAAACTATAAATAATAAGTGTTTCCTTCAAGATGGTTGGTTGCTATGGGCAACTTTTCTACTCGTTTGATACATCAATCCCTATGTCTTTGCATAAAAGTATCAATTTGTATATATCTGGCACAATTAAATATGAGATATTGAAACATATAATTGAAATTATTTATTGAACTCATTGAACTTGTGATTAATTCACAACTAAATACTAGATATACCAGAAGTGCAGTTAAAAATTGTACATTTTCATTTAACCAAGAAATAAGTTAAAATATGATAAAAAGTTTTATTTTACAACTCTATTCAATCACATTTCAGAAGAAAATATTGCAGCAAATACAACATTTGGCAATTTTTAGCAATCAATTGGAAATAGGTACGTCAAATTTGACATACTGTAATGTGCACGTTTGCACATAAAATGTATTTCATTATCTGAAAAAAAAACCATCTCAACAAATATTCTAGAAAATACACTTTTGGCACCGTACATGCAGTATTTATGACTAGCTGCGACCCTGAGCCAAAAATCTTTGACCTAATGATTACAAATGGTGTATAAAAGAGTACCTTTCCAAGAACACCTGAATATATATATATATATATATATATATATATATATTTTTTTTTTTTTTCTTTATTAAATGTTGTTAAATAGACTTTAACTAATTTCATGGAGAGCTCCAGGTATATTTATATAATAGAAAAGGAATCTTTCTGTTCCTGTCAGAGTTTGATGAATCTGATATTTGGAACATATGTCAGTGTAGGAGTAAATCAGAATAGCACTACATGAAATGTTGCTTTTCTGTATTGTTCATCTATGCAAAACTTTTTCTTCATAATTTACAGCAGTGATGTTGTTATCTGTCTGTCTCATGGGGAAGAATCAATCTGCTTGTATATTTTCCAGGATGATGATTAAAATAAATAACAATACAAAGAGATCCTGATACAGTATTTCAAATTTGCAGGAAATTAAGCTATGGGGGATACATATACTGTGTTATTATTGATATTTTTTAGTATGAAAGGCATCATACTTGATAGCCAAGATTTGAGACTGCAAACAGTTGAAAGCCAGAGATTAAGGAGACCCATTTACAAAACCCCTCATTTACTGTGTAAACAACTACATGTACACCTCAACTGCTACACGTGCAGTATACTTTAAGGGTGTTGTCCTGTTTATTCACGTAGAAGCAAGCAAGAATGCAAAATTTTTTAGAGATGCAATTTATGAACAAGTTAGTATGGTTGATGCTTTAAGAATATAATGCAATCAGAAAAAGAGAGAAGCGTGACCACGTTGGTTTGAGAAAGCTGAGCAGGGAAGAGAGCTCTCCAGCGAAACATCCAACACAGCGCTGACCACTGCCGCTGAACAATTTGCGCACATATTCTGCAGTGCTTTACAGAGAATTTAAAATGGTGTGAGAAGTGCTGTGAGTAATAATTATCAGAAAAAGAGAGAAGCGTGACCACGTTGGTTTGAGAAAGCTGAGCAGGGAAGAGAGCTCTCCAGCGAAACATCCAACACAGCGCTGACCACTGCCGCTGCACTTTTGCGCACATATTCTGCAGTGCTTTACAGAGAATTTAAAATGGTGTGAGAAGTGCTGTGAGTAATAATTATCAATAAGAGTGTACACCTGTAAAAAAATTGGGTTAATAAAAGCAATGTTTACACTCCGTTGGAGTCCCAAATTATAATAAGTATATGTCCCTACTTTGCACAGCTCAGCGGCTGTAGTTGTGTCTTTAGCGGAGGCTTTCGGTCTTTGGCCCCAGCAGGCGGGCAGTGGGAGACACAGGCCCTTATTCAGATCTGATCGCAGTACAAATTTGCTCTCAAAATGGGCAAAGCCATTTGCACTGCAAGTGGGGCAGATGTAACATGTATAGAGAGAGAGTTATATTTGTGTGTTATTTTGTTTCTGTGCAGGGTAAATAGTGGCTGCATTATTTTTACACTGCAATTTAGATATCAGTTTCAACGCACCACACCAAATTTAACTCTCTATGCACATGTTACTGTACATCTACCCCACCTGCAGTGCACATGGTTTTTAGAACAAATTTGTACTTCGATCAGATTAAGGGCCACAGTCCACCAGCATCCCGGCACGTTGTGCCATTTTTTGGCTGCTGCTGCTGGTTTTGTGCCATTACAGGCCCCTATTCAGATCTGATTGCAGAACAAATTTGTTCTCAAAATGGGCAAAACCATGTGCACTGCAGGTGGGGCAGATGTAACATGTGCAGATAGAGTTAGATTTGTGTGAGTTATTTTGTTTCTGTGCAGGGTAAATACTGGCTGCATTATTTTTACACTGCAATTTAGATTTCAGTTTCAACACACCCCACCTAAATGTAATTTCTCTACACGTTACATCTGCCGCACCTGCAGTGGACATGGTTTTGCCCTTTTTGAGAACAAATTTGTACTGCGACCAGATCTGAATAAGGGCCACAGTTTGTTCAACTAATCAGCTTGCAGTGAAATGGGGTCCCTTGGCGATGGGCTGCAAGCTTAAATTCATTGATCAATTCATGAACTAAAACCCCATTATTTATTTAATTGATTATTTGAATGTTAAGGTGAGTTAGTTTGTTGTAGTGAGTGCTGGGCCCCTTGTGTTTGTATTTACTAGAGTGTGTGGTCACAGACCACTGCACCCCATCCTGGGAAGTGGGTGCTGTTTGCACCCCTATCTTATAAATGGCCAGTGTGTTGGTACTTCTGTATCTATATATTTGGGCTGATTTTTAATAGAGATGTGCAGACTCAGATTCCAGAGATCCGAGCCCCCACGGACGTCATCATTCCGAGCCCAGTTCCGAGCAGCGCTCAGAGATTCCCGCCTGACTCGGGTCCGTCCGCGTGGTCAGAACGTCAACTCCCGGCGCCGGATTTCGCAAGGCTTTAAATAGCGGCTGCTGCGCCCGCCATCTTCACTCCAGTCTAGTAGTTGGTTGGGAGCGGGTGTGTTGGTGCTGTGGCTGGGGCTTAACCTTGAGCTTGACCTTGAGCTTGAACGCAATATTTTTTAATCGCTGGGGCAGTCTCTCAGTGCTGCTGTGTAGTCTAACTGTGTACTTGTAGTACTACTGTCTCATCTGTGCGGTCTACCTCTGGTGTGCTGTGCTGTAATTAATTATTTTATTCGCTGGGGCTGTCTCCCTCAGTGCTGATGTGTACTCTGTTCTCCTCTCTGCTTAGGAGAACAGTTTAACTGTGTACCTGTAGTACTACTGTCTCCTCTGTGCTGCGGCCTACCTCTGGTGCTGTGCTGTGCCTGTAATATTATTATATTATATATTAATTAATTTTATTATATATAGTCCACTGGTGCTGCCTGCACTGAATCTGCCAGTATTATATAGTTACTCAGTCCACTGTTGCCACTGACAGTGCTACTGCCTACCTAGTGTGCCTACCTAGTACATACTAGGCTGCTATGTCTAAGTTAATTAAAAAATAATACTTGTGCTGTGTGGGACTGTAAAAAATAATTCCATGCTGCTGGTGCACTGACGTGTGCCATTGAGTGCCACTGCCAAGCAGTACCATCCTAATAATACAATTCATTATTTTATAAATTCTGCTGGTGCACTGCATAAAACTACTGGTGGTGTGTAATATTAATAACTACCTTTTGTTGTGACCACTGGCAGTGCTACTGCCTGCCTGTCTACCTACCTAGTACCTATTAGTTTATTTTCTCTACCTACTAGGCTGTTATATTATTAATAATTAATTTAATTGAATTATATATAGTCCACTGGTGCTGCCTGCCTGCACTGAATACTGTGAATAGAGGTTGCCAGTATTATTTACTCAGTCCACTGGTTCCACTGGCAGTGTTACTGCCTAAGTGTACCTACCTAGTAGTACAACTACATACTACGTTGCTATATCTAATTTAATTAAAAAATAATACTTGTGCTGCGTGGGACTGTAAAAAATAATTCCATGCTGCTTGTGCACTGACGTGTGCCACTGAGAGCCACTGCCAAGCAGTACCTAATAATAAAATGAATTATTATAAATTCTGCTGGTGCACAATACTAGTATTGCTGACTTATCTACCTGTCTTGTGCCTAGTACTGTCTTATCTACCTGTCTGGTGCCTAGTACTGCCATATCTACCGTCTGGTCTGGGGCTCACTGCCTAATACTGGCGTATCTACCTGTCTGGTCTGGGGCTCACTGCCTAGTACTGCCGTATCTACCTGTCTTGTCTGGGGCCCACTGCCTAATACTGCCGTATCTACCTGCCTGGTGCCTAGTATTGCTGTATCTACCGCTGCAGTGCCACTCTTACATGAGCCATGTGTTTGTGCAGCACTCTTGTATGGCTTAGCATAGTTGTACCTCGGTGCAACCTTTTGCCCTAAAAACAAAATTGTGAGATGTGAGGTGCTCAGAATAGACTGGAAATGAGTGGAAATGAATGTTATTGAGGTTAATATAGCGTAAGAGCAAAAAAAAAATATTCTGAGATTTTAGCAGTTTTTATGCTTTTTTAACAAAAAAATCAGAACCCAAAACCCAAAAAATCCAAACACAAAACACTTAGGAGGTGTTTTGCCAAAACCCATTAGAACCCAAAACCTCAAGGTAATCAGAACCCAAAACCCAAAAAGTGGCCGGTGCACATCCCTAATTTTTAATTAACCTCTGTTACTGTGGTCATAGATTTCTCATGCACCCTGGATAAGCTCATTTACCTGAAATCTGTGACAGCTGCCCCTTTAATACTAATTCAGGTGCTGTGTTTGGGATTGTCTCACCTTTAAAAGCCATAAAATACTTTGCAGTTGAGCTTTAACCCAGAAAAAAACACATGTTAATTTTAGCTATGATGTCTAAGCAGTTGCCAGGTTCCCATGAAAACCAGTTGTTAGTGTACTACTTGCAGTGAAATGGGGTCCCTTGTGAAAAATAACTTTAATACTATATGTACTACTTCAGTAGTGATTACCACTACAAGTATATGTAGAATAATTCACTCCTTTTACGGCTGACAGAGATAAGAGTGTATATATGGTTCTAGGACAAGTAATTAAAAACACCCATACCAACCCCTCCCCCCCCTCCCTCCCTTAATCCTTCCTACCATACTTACCCTGTCTCCCCGGTCTATTGTCTTCATGTTGCATGTTTAGAATTTTAGAAAGAGTAAGATAGTAATTCAAAATGTAATAGGTGAAAACCAGGTATAACAGAGGTTTACTTAAACTACGAAAATTAATCTATATAATATAGAGTCATGCTGTTTGAACTGATTTCGGTTCTATTAGGAAAATAGTGAGTGATAACAACTATATTAGTATAAACATACTGTTAATATGGCAAATTGTTCCCTTAGAAGAGAAATATTGTTTGATGTATTGATTGATATACATATGATGCTTGAATGTCTATCTTTACCCTGTACTATTTGCATTTTATGTTTGAATAAGAGAAAAACGTAATAAAAATCATAAAAAAAAAAAAAAACAGGAAACAACATCCTAAACTCATAGTTCCCCAGAGGAAGGCTTTCATTGGTCGACGCGGTTATTCTGGTGCTATTCCTGCTCCCGGACGGGTACTTGGACTTGCAACTGGATCTGCTGATTTCCAACTGACCTTGCTGCTTTGCCACTGTGGAACTACCTATGCTGTTTTTATTGTCTACATATTGTAAGTGTGGTCTGTTATTAAACCTGCTTTTATACTAAGGATAATTTGTACTATCTGTATTTTCTGCTATACCCCCTTATCACACACCTTGTGAGAAAGGGTGGATATCATTACAGGTGTCACATCAATTCTGAATATTTAAATTCCTGATTTGCTGGAGTCAAGTGCAAATAATTGGAGATCGAAAACCCTTTATGTCTCAAAGGTTATACACTGAGCGCTTTCTGTTCTTTTTCACCACCTGTGTGTTTTAAAGCCAATTTACCTAACCTGTTTGGATTGTGGGAGGAAATTGGAGTACAAGCACAGAGAGAACCATGGTGGGAATTTAACCCATGACCTTAGCTCTTTGAGGCAGTAATGCTAACCATTACACCCTCTGTACTTTCCAATATGCTCAGAGCTTTGTGCAGGTGTAAATTCTTTTTACTGTATCAATGCATGTTTCCTAAGTTTTATATTGTTGACCACTGCTTGATTATAATTATGAATATTAATTTTCTTTAGTGATATTTTGTATTCAACAGACTCAGACGTCCTGATTACTGATCATGGATTATTCTGTTCCTAAATTTAAATGCCTAGTTTTATTCTCCGGTGCATTGTAAACTGCTAATCAAATTAAAAGTATTATGATTAATTTAGAACTTTAATTTGTTTTATTTATGCATGAGAATTCCAGTGGAATGCTGACTGTACAGGATAGCTTTTGACAAGCAACAAATAAAGTAAACCAGTAACTGGTCTCTCTTTACACACCAAAAAGTTAACACGAACCTGCCAGATCAATATTGGGCTACATCCAAATTTTAATTATTATTTATTTATTTATTAACAGTTTCTTATATAGCGCACACAAATTACGCAGCGCTTTACAGAGCATAGTTAATTATTCAATTCTAGAATTTTATGAAGAAGATATAACTTTTTAATCTAGGATATCAGGACATAATTCAAGCTCACAATAAATGTTATTTCAATGTTAGTTCACAATACTGTAAATGTTTGTTCCCTAGTTAGCTAGTTAGATAAAAGTAGCCACATACTATACAGTAGACAACTAAATATTAGCAGGTTTCTTTAATTATTATAATGCAGATAAAAGAAATAAAGATATTATCAGATTGACAAAGAATTTCACTGGTCCGCTTCTACTCCAAGACACAACAGATTTAGTTACTGCAGGCAAAATATTTTGTTTGTTGACATACTTTTAATTAGCTTCACACCTTTTTACTATTTGTCAAGCTATCTAAAAACCTTGTTTATTATGTTTTATTTTTGTAACAATGTTTTCAATCATAATGTAATCTAATTGAATAAAGCAGGTTTATTATTTAGTATTTATTGATATATGCCCAAATTCAAGAGATTGCAAGAAACTATTGACGTTCTGAAGGCATTCTTTTTAAAAAGACATTACCAACATTATGTATTTCACTATAAATAATGCTGCTGAGGAGTCATTTTTTGGGGGGCAACACGAGATCTTTACACTGTTATTTATTGCGATTGAAAAATACTACAGTATTTTATGTTATGCAAAATATGCACTACTCAGATATTACCTATTTTATTTCTATGAGGACAGTACTTCCATGTAGATGCAGAACTGTAGCCATCATATGGAGTGCATCATACACATAGCAGTTTAAATGCTGTGGTGTTTCCCTTTCTACTGTACATGCATAGGGTCCAATAAATAAGCTTTAAAGCTCAATTTGTTTTTTCACTTCCAAAACTGAAAACTCAAATAACGATTGACTGCTCGCCACCCACAATGTCAAGAAGATTGGAGTAACACCCCCCCCCCCCCCCACACTACTTTGACTACCTTTATCAATTGCTAAACTTTTTATACATTTGTCCTTAATCTATCTATTTGGCTTTCACAATTAACTGGTTGTATTACAATTGGTGTATCAAAAAATAAACACACATTTGTATTCACTTTTATTCCAGAATTGTTAAAAATATTTTGTGTTGTTAATTGGTCTTTGATAAAGCTTAACCTGTACTCTACTAAATAAATTGTTCAAGTTATCAAATTTTTTCTTTGCTACATTATATTGCTATGTCAAATCAGAACGGAAAATAGAAAAAAAAAATGACATAGCATAACAGTTTTACATTGTATAACAACATTTAGAAACCCCACCATGGTTTCCAACAATTTTATATTCCAGTATACCACTGCCATGACTAATCTAGATTGAATGGAACTGATGTTGAAGTACATTGAAAGATTTGTCATCAAAGGAAGGAAAGCAATTTACAGTCATACTACTTTGACTACCATGTTAGATAATCAATTGCTAAACTTTTTATACATTTGTCCTTAATCTATCTATTTGGCTTTCACAATTAACTGGTTGTATTAAAATTGGTGTATCAAAAAATAACAGCTAACTGCACATTTTTATTCACTTTTATTCCAGAATTGTTAAAAATATTTTGTGTTGTTAATTGGTCTTTGATAAAGCTTAACCTGTACTCTACTAAATAAATTGTTCAAGTTATCAAAATTTTTCTTTGCTACATTATATTGCTATGTCAAATCAGAACGGAAAATAGAAAAAAATGACATAGCATAACAGTTTTACATTGTATAACAACATTCAGAAATCCCACCATGGTTTCCAACAATTTTATATTCCAGTATACCACTGCCATGACTAATCTATATTGAATGGAACTGATGTTGAAGTACATTGAAAGATTTGTCATCAAAGGAAGGAAAGCAATTTACAGTCATACTACTTTGACTACCATGTTACATAATCAATTGCTAAACTTTTTATACATTTGTCCTTAATCTATCTATTTGGCTTTCACAATTAACTGGTTGTATTAAAATTTGTGTATCAAAAAATAAACAGCTAACTGCACATTTTTATTCACTTTTATTCCAGAATTGTTAAAAATATTTTGTGTTGTTAATTGGCCTTTGATAAAGCTTAAAGTGTACTCTCCTAAATAAATTGTTCAAGTTATCAAAATTTGTCTTTGCTACATTATATAGCTATGTAAAATCAGAACGGAAAATAGAAAAAAAATGACATAGCATAACAGATTTACATTGTATAACAACATTTAGAAATAAAAATTACAAATGACCAATTCTTACTAGGTTACACTGTTGGGCATAAATTACTGAAGCTTTTACATATCACATTATAATTAGAGTCCATCCATAATAAGTATAGATGCTTTGCAAGTGGTTAAAAAAATATATCCTTGAGTGTTGTCTAAAATAGTATTTACATTTTATTTAATGCGAAGGTAATTTTCAATATTTCAGTCTTGCATTAATTAATTTATTCAAAGTTATTGCCTTATGTTGCCGGGGTTGTTAAGTACTGTATTTCAATCATAAATTTAGTAATGGCTACATAAGGGTCTATAGATATACATATATAATATAATACAATAAAACAAAGTGAGTTATTTTTATTTAGTGCTCTTGGGACCAACAATATACATATTATTAAAGTTTATAAATCTTAATTTCAACTCTATTAAAGCATATTGTCTTTGGGAATCCTTTAATTGGCTGAAACATTGTTTACAAAAAGTATTGCAAAATTAAAAATCTTTTAACATCTCTTATTGGATGGAGGAATTGGGATGCATATTTATTTGTGATTAATTAATTTGTAACAGTCCTTTTACAGTTTTACAGTATCCAATAAACTTAGTGATGATTACTCATCATACATTATTAATGTCTGCATAATTTCTTGCAAACTTTAGAATTTGTTTTGCAATTAGGATGCTTTCTTATCATATATAATTTTATTTTCAAACACTTATTTTAAATTAGTCATTATTGGTAATTGTTATTACCAATAATTCTTTTGATGTTGAGTGTTGCCTGTGACTTTATATATACTAGCAACATCAGAATAAGTTATATATATATATATATATATATATATATATATATATATATATATATATATATATATATATCGAGAACAGAATTAACAGTTACGATGTGGAGGCTGCCTAACTTACAAGATCCCCTGTTGGATGGGGGATAGAGGAAGTGTGGAGTACAGTTGTAAGATGGCGCCCCTTGTGTTGAACTTTGTTATTAGACCAACATAGCCTTATGATAATTTCTTAAAGCATATAAAATAAAGTCCATAAATTTTCAAATATTTATTGAAAAGTCTCTTTTTCCACACAATGGTAGCAGTTGTTCCAGAATATAACAAGATGTACTTTGTTGGTTTCAGGTACTTTAAAATAGCAAATGTGAACAACCAACGTGTTTCGTCCCCTCGTGGGACTTCATCAAGGGTTTTGCAACAGATTGGGAATTATTTCGGACAGCTTTCACAGGAGGAGTGTATTCACAATAAGGTAAGAGGGCCTTTTATAAAATTGAGGTGCTCTATAACTTTAAATTTCTCATTTGGATGATGAGTCAATGATTAGGGCCCATTACTTCTCATAAGTGGCCATATCCTTTGTATTAGAGTAACACTGGTAGCTTAATTTGGTCTCTGCAGACCCGATGTATGGTTCTTTTAAGAACCACAGAAATATTCCCAGTAACGTCTCTTAATTGGAATATAAATTGGTATATTCACTACTAAGTCAGGAATAGATCAGCAGGCAATTGTCACCTTCTGGAGGTGTGCTCTGGTTCAGGACTCTGTGTGAATGACTAAACTGTGAGTCATTGTTTGGCTTACAGCAGGCACCAGACCCTCTCTACTCTGGTTATCTGGACGTGCCTAGCCCCTTGGACTACTATATATATATATATATATATATATATATATATATATATATATATATATATAGAGAGAGAGAGAGAGAGAGAGAGAGAAAGAATGGGGAGACAAAGGCACTCAGAGACTTCTTAGGTGAAGCAAACATGGACCAGTTTAATCCATATAGAGCAATATATATATATATATATATATATATATATATATATATATATATATATATATATATATATATATATATAGCATACATTAGAAAGCCAGCAATATATGATTAAAAGGGTATACATTTAGTAAAGGCATATAAAGTGCAAATCGGATAAAGTGGTAGAGGGAGCATCTACATATCAACATCTTGCAAATGGTCAGGCTTGAAAGATCAATCCCCATTCCCTCCACCAAACAGTCATAGCGCTATGACTGTTTGGTGGAGGGAATGTGGATTGATCTTTCAAGCCTGGCTATTTGGAAGATGCTGATAAGTAGATGCTCCCTCTACCTCTTTTTATCCAATTTGCACTTTATATGCCTTTAATAAATGTATACCTTTTTAATCAGATGTTTCTGGCTTTCTAATGCATGCTATATATATATATATATATATATATATATATATATATATATATAATTTTTTGAAGCACTCACATTATGGGCGGTATTCAATGAGGCTGATTTGCCATGTTTTTATGGCAATTTTGTGCTGTAAGGCGAATTTTTGACTAAAACGGTGAATCACCCTATTCAATGACCAGATGGCGAATACATTTCAAGTTTTTTTTCGCCATGATTCACCGAGTAGCAATCGCTATCTTTTTATGGTGAAGTGGAATGTGAACTTTTAAAATAAAGTGTTTTGTTTTTTACATTTGGTGTAAAAAAATCAGGAATTTTATTCTGAGGAGGGGCATGCTATTTTTATTCATGTGCTGTAAGCACATGAATATATATTTAATTTAAAAAAATATATAATTTTTTTTAACACAGACCAGCCAGCCGGGGGGCCGGAGCCGAGCCGCTTATTAGATATTCATATACTCACTGCACCCGATCATTACATATGCATGATCAGGTGTAGTGAATATACCCGGTCCCCTGCTGGCACCCCCGGGGGACAGCCTGTGCTGCCTGGCACCCGGGGAGCCCACCTCTCCCCCACAAACGTTCTGGGGCAGGCAGGGAGACTTCCATCTCCCTGCCTTCCACCGTCCTCGGGCTCCCTGCGGCATCGCCGCAGGAGTTAAGATTCGCCAGTCAGTGGCAGTGAGCCCCTGACTCGTTGAATACTGGAGCCGGCGAGGCTCCGGAACGCAGTGAGCAGTGGCGAATGTGCAGCGAATCCTAAACAGGATTCGCTGCACGTCATCAGTATTCTCATTGAATACTGCCCTATATATAGTACAGTGTGTGCAGCCTTGGCCTCACGGTTGTACTATGTATATATTATATATCCAAATAAATGGCGCTCCAAAGGCAGGGGTAGTGAAAAGCAAATTGGTGTATTTAAAGCATGACAAGCTTTCGGGGTATTAGCCCCTTCATCAGGTCAAAACACCTACAGCAAACAAATACAGTGAAGGACATACCTATATATCCTCAATAACAACTTTTTTTATTTCGAAGGCAAGTACTTTTTACAATTAAGAGGAACTGCGATGGGTACTAAATTTGCCCCAAGCTATGCTAACCTCTTCATGGCAAGATGGGAGGAAGAAGCAATATACAGTAGCATAGCTTGGGGCACCAAACTCATCAAGTGGAATAGGTACATAGATGATGTTCTATTGATTTGGCAAGGAGAAGAACAAGAATTACGCCAATTCACAAACTCATTAAATCAAAATGATCACAATATTAAATTCACGTTTGATTATAGCCAATCGGAAGTTAACTTTTTGGACTTAACCATTTATACCATTGATAACAATATACATACAAAAACTTTTCACAAACCAACAGACGTGAATACCTTCATTCCCATTGACAGCCAGCATTATTTCCCATGGTTAAAAGGCGTACCCAAAAGCCAATTTATTCGCCTCAAAAGGAATTGCAGCGATCCTGTAGTTTTACATACACAGAACCAGAAACTTAAACAGGAATTCCTAGAAAAAGGCTACAAAGAACCTGATATCGATAAAGTAATAAAAGAGGTCAGTCAAAGAGAAAGAAAAACATTCTTTCAGAAAAACAACATTAACAAACCTCCAGATAACAGCTTGGAGAAACTACAGTTCGCTTTCTTTACGCAATTCGACCAATGCCATAAAGATTTGGAAAAATCTTTCAAAAAACATTGGCATCTATTACAATGTGATCCGATACTGAAAAATGTCCTACCAGAACATCCCAAATTTATATATAGAAAGTCAGCAAACTTGAAAAACTCTTTAGTAAGAAGTAGTCTACCTGAAGAAAAAAGAACTTTGATCCGCACAAAAGGATTCCACAGATGTGGAACCTGCATTGGATGCAGAAATGTGAAGTCAGAGACCTCAAAAATCTCTGAAGTCACGATTAACAATATTGTATTTAGGATCAAGTACTTTATCACATGTGACACTCCTAATGTGGTGTATGTGATAGAATGCAGTTGTGGTTTGTTCTACGTGGGAAGGACCACCCGTCCATTAAAAACAAGAATTTCCGAACATCTAAGGAATATAAAAAAAGGACTGACCACCCACCATTTAGCTAACCATTTTAAAGAGAAACACAACTGCTCTATCAGTGCTATCAAGAGGGTTCTAGGAATACAGAAAGTCACGGCCAATTGGAAAGATCGAAATGTGGAAAAACGATTGGCGAAGAATGAGATGAAGCTTATTTATAAATTTAAAACCCTTACCCCTCTAGGTTTAAATCACGACTTCGAACTCAAGTGGTTTCTATAAGTATTTGGGATGTTTTTTAGGAGTTTTATCCTCTGACATTATATATTTTTTTCCATTCATGCTGCTAGTTATATTCATAAATTTTCCCTTCTTATAAAATAGATTTCTCCTTTTTCTAACATATTTTAAAAAAATTTTAAATAGTCCATTTAGAGTATTTTTCATATTTTGATGAATATTTATCTATGCTAATTTTATATATGCTAATTTTTTACATATGCTAATTTTTATGTACAAGAATTATAAACACCAACTTTTATATATATATAAATTATTTCCTTCTTATGGATCTATATTTAAGAATCCAGCTTATAATATTCCTATAGGATAAAAGCAATTTTTATGATTGAAGAATTGAATATAAATCCTTTAATGTAGGAACTCTCTTGCAGATACTCGTTACCTATATGCTCTAAAGCACATGGACCAATATATCCGGTCGGAAGCCGGAAGTTTACAAGCCGGGCAACACGTAGTGTGACTGCATCTTCCAACGCGTCACCGGAAGTGACCGGATGTCGCGTCACCCGCCGAAAGCACGCGGCCTGAAACACAGGGAGCCGCGCTGTACGCGGCAAAATTCCGGCATGTACACACCTCCGGATACGTCACCGGAAGTGACGTCACCCGCCAAAAACACGCGGCTGGGATCATAGAATAGCCGCGCTATGTGCGGCAGGACTTGCTCTATGAACACAACAAGATGCCTACGTTTGATGGAGGCGTATTCAAGCCCACATGAGTTAAAGAATGTGTAAATCCTGTGTTTATTTATCATTATGATTTTATAAGGAATTATACACTTCCGGTTTTGGTAAACAGGAAGTGGGAGGGGGGAGTGATATAAAACCCCAGTCAGTGCACATTGTCAGTGGAGCCCTGATGAAGAGACTTTTGGTCTTGAAACATGTCGACTCTTACTGAATGTGCATAAGCTGAAGAACTACCTTTTGGACCAGGTGAGTGTATATGTGTTGGTCCTCTTTTGCTGGGATCCGGAATACCGGTCGAAGTGGTTGACCACACATTATCACCACCTGTACACCTTAATGGTGGTTCAAGCAGCTAATTTTATCTTTTTGAACTTTTATCATATTTTGGATTTTCATATTTTATTGTTTGCTGTGTATCTGAAATAAATATTCTTGAGAAAAAGACAAGAAAGATACCTTTCTGTGTGTTACACAGCCACGAACATCGTGAGTACTGGTGCGTTATCAAGCACAAAAGATACCTTTATGTATACTTCAATCCTATTCCAATAGAGAGTTGGGTACGCCCGATCAATACACTTCTGGAATCTGAAGAATTGTGATTGTCTCAAAATTAATAGAACATAACCCATTGCATACATTCTTTTTTTTATGTTCTCTGGGAAACCTTCAAGGAGAAGAGAGATCCAGACCAAAATTAAAGGAGAAACCCTTGAGAAAACACTCCCCGACTAGAAAAGGGAAGTCATTCGTATATTTTATTCTTGTATCGTCATGTATGTCTACATAGAGAGCGCCTAGTTTCAGAATTTCAATATACACTATACCTATATACCTCCTTGCCGCATCACCACAACACTGCAGGGCACGCCAGACGCCACAGGCCGGAAACCGGGAGATGACGCACTTCCGGGTAGACCGCAGGCACGGCTGCAGGCTGCAGGCATGGCTGCTAAGCAACTGCAGCAAGCATCTCACCCCTGGAGGTGCATATTCCCGGCTCCAGCCCGCTGTGTCAAAAGCAAGCACTCCGCAGACACATGTGGATCAGCAGTTTGTCAAATAAAGCAGCTAAAAACATCTTGGGCCAAATGTAATAGGGTGAGAGTTTCAGAAAGTGAGAGATTTTGGGAGAGTTTTCCCATGTTTAAAGCAGTAAACAATTACATGGCAAAATCAACTTGGTTTTGCAGTGTAATTGATTCCTGCTTTAAAAAACATGGGAAAACTCTCCCAAAATCTCTCACTTTCTGAAACTACCACCCTATTACATTTGGCCCATTGTGTGAACATCCAGTGATTCTAGTCCTCTACACCCTCCCCAAATTACATAAAAATGTTAATAAACAACCTGGATGCTCTATCATTTCCGCTCGTAACTCTCTTTAGCAGTCAGTCTCGCAGGAGGTTATTCTGGTTGGTGCGTATATTTCCTAATTATTTCGGAGCGGTCCGCACGCCACACTGTGCGGACATGGTACGAAGAAACGCCCACCGGTCCTCCGCATTCGGACGGACTCACACTTTAGGAAGAGTGTTTACGGACGACCTGCCTTTCAGAATATATTTGTGTGTTTCGTAATGGTCCATTTAAGCTGCAATGGTTCCAATTGAAGCAATGACAAGAGTGTAATTAATGAGTAATGAGTAAAGGAGTGGATTGTATTGTGTTCAGCTGACATTTGTTCAGGTGCGGCCGTACTGATTGGGCGTTCCGAATGCCTAGCGCATGACCGAGTGGTGTCCGCAAAGCAATACTTGCTTATGAAGACCGCATGTTTTCTGCCTTTTTGTTCGTGTGCGTTCGGTGTGCTGTCCGAATGTACGTGTACCATAATTAGTGCACTCCCTCGTGTACGCCCATGTTTACGCCCAGTTTAGCCTACTTTGAAACTACGCCCCTGTGTACTTCCGAATGACGCCCATAATACGCCCATATGTCCAGAGTGAATGCGGTGCACATTTCTGTACGGTATTAGTGAGAACAAGTACGGAGACCTTGCGTGGCACATGGGCATAGCGTTGCCCACGCATGCGCAGATGGCTAAAAAACGCCATCCGAAAGAATTCGGAAAAGTACGCATCGACCAGATTAAGGCCCACAGTTATTGTATTTTTTCTTAGAGCCCCTCCTCCCTGTTAAAAAAGCATTCCTAAAGGATACAACTAGCTTTTTAAATCTGTTGATGAATATAGGGGATATACCTGATAATACAATAATGGTATGCTTAGATGTATGTAGCTTATAAACATCCATCCCACATCAGGGTGGTCTGAAGGCTATGAAAGATTTCATAAATTAATATCTGAGTGAAGATGATTTTGACCACAAGCTGTTTATTTGTTTGCTTGACCTTGTTCTTAACCAAAACTATTTTTTGTTTGACAGGAGCTACTACCTGCAACTCTGTGGTTGTACCACGGGGTCGGCAGTGGCCACGGCATATGTAAACATTTATATGTTTCAACAAGAAGAAGGCACCATGCACAACGCAATGTTGGTCTGGAAGTCATTCCAACATACCTCAAATTGCAAGGACATTTTATGCAATAGATTATGTTATGAATTTTGCAGTTGTGGTACTCTCTGATCCTGATTGGCTCCCCAAAGCGGTCTTCCAACCGATGAAATTCGCCAATCAGATATCTGTGCATACAAACTAACTGTACACATGCATATCGCATAGACCTGTGCAGCGACTTTGGCCAGTTTATTTGCAAACCACATACAGTAGCAGAAGGGGAATTAACACAATTACATGTGAATCAGTCTAAATTGTATGAACCATGCTGCTCCTAGCTTACACAATTGCTCCCGTATGCCCGTGATCCTGTCAATCACTTTGATTGGACATTTCAGTTTGATTGGACATTTCAATCAATTTAAGAGAGGTCCACAGCCCTGTCAGTACACGTCACTGTGAACATGCCAATATGCGAAACACGTGTCAGTAGACACCTCTGACACTTCCCCCTCCCAGAACCTGGACAGAGGCAAGATCCAGGTTGACATAGCCTGCAAACAACGCCAGGTATCTGCAGCACACAGACCGAGTTGAGGGAGTCTCACCCTGGTCTCCCATTGTACCAGTGAGTGTGTACAGCTACAGTGATCCGCTGACCACGGTTACCTCAGACAAAGCACAGAGTGGGTGCCGGGAACAGTGAAACCCTCCCTGGCTGTTCGTGGCGCTGCTACATTTATGTCAGCAGCTTCCTATCCAGCAGCTGCCTCATTTATATTCTTGTGTGCAGCCTTGACTTTGATTTCTGTATTTATTTATATAGTACATACATATTACACAGCGCTTTACAGAGATATTTGAACATTCACATCTGTCCCTGCCCCAGTGGAGTTTACAATCTATATTCCCTACCACATGTACACGCACGCACAGACATTCTGGGGTTAATTTTTGTTGGAAGCCAATTAACCTATCTGTATATTTTTGGATTGTGGGAGGAAACTGGAGTGCCCGATGTAAACCCATGCAAGCACGAGGAGAATATACAAACTCTGCACAGTTAGAGCCATGGTGGGGATCGAACCCATGACCTCAGCGCTGTGAGGCAGTAATGCTAACCATTACACCATCCGTGCTGCCCAAATAACCCTTCTTGTACCAATTAATCAAACAAGATTAACGCAAAGGGCCATCAATCCATGCTATTTCTGTGCACTACTCTGACATATCATATTAGTGGTGTTGCCGCCAAGCAGCCAGCTGTTTATAATAATACTTTTGCCGCCGAGCAACCAGCTTTTGATTACTTCTGGAGGTAGCCTAGACCTGGCTATTTGTATGCAATAAGAAAAAATATATCTATGCTACATCTGTGAATTTACTATTGATGATACTCTGTGCCTGTACTTGTCTTTATACATTGTAACTACAATTAGGAATGTAGCAGTATCCATACATTTTGTGCTACACTTGTTACTCGGGCAGGAGATTAAATTATCACATTACTATTCTCGCACTCACACATCATTTCAAATAGTTGTCCACACATATGCATGTTTCAACTGGATTTCATACGATATTCAGTCGTATGCCATCGCATTGCATGCCATATGCTGGCATGCGATGCGATACGATGCGATTTTAAATTGTATAAGCACCCTATACAATTTTTAATTGTATAAGCACTAATGGGTATTACAATGTTAAATGCACCCCCATGCCACCCCCACTATCAACGCCAACCCGAAGCGTGGCAAGCGCAGTGAGCTCGCGTGGGGTGGCGGTATGCATTCTCCGACCTTTTCATACCCCCACTATCCACGTGGGCATGGAGTTGTTTTTATATAGTGCAGCGAGCCCCACGAGGGGACGCGTATTACTTTACATGTATTCCGCATCCCCTTGTGGGGCTCGCTGCGCTCTTCCGGCTCGGTGCCTCGCTGCGCTCACCACATTATATGAAATCAACTCCACGCCGACGTGGATAGTGGGAGTATGAAAAATTCGGAGGACGTGTACCTATTCGTGCCCCCCCTAGATTCACGGCACTCCCGCCCCCTCCCGCAATACGCGGACCCCCGCGACCCCCCCTTCCCGTGATTCAGGCCCCCCACGATTCACGGCACCCCCTCCCGCAATTCGCAGACCCCCGCGACCCCCCCTCCAGCGATTCGTGCCCCCCCTCCCTTGATTCACAGACCCCACAACCCCCCCTCCCGCAATTCGCGAACCCCCTTCCCGCAATGCAACACACACCCCCGTGATTCATGGCACCCCCCGCAACCCCCCTTTCCCATGATTCAGGCCCCCCACGATTCACGGCACCCCCTCCCACGATTTGCGTACCCCCACGACCCCCCTCCAGCAATACGCGCCCCCCCCCCCCCCGCGATTCACGGATCACCAAATCCCCTCTTTCCCACAATTCGCAGACCCTCATGACCCCCCCCTTCCCACAATTCACACACACACACCCTCCCTTGACTCATGGCACCCTCCCTCCTGTGATTCACGGCACCCCCTCCCACGTTTCACGGACCCCCGTGACTCCCCCTCCTGCGATTCATTTATCCCCCTCCCTCGATTCACAGACCCGGCCAAAACCCCCCCTCCCGAAATTTGCGGACCCCTGCGAACCCCCTTCCCGCAATGCAACACACACACCCGCGATTCACGGCACCACCCACAACCCCCCATTCCCGTGATTCAGGCTCCCCCACGATTCACGGCACCCCCCTCTCGTGATTTGCGGACCCCCGCGACCCCCCCTCCAGCGATTCACCACCAAAACCCCCCTTTCCCACAATTCTCAGACCCTCATGACCCCCCTTCCCACAATTCACACACACACACACACACACCCTCCCTTGACTCATGGCACCCCCCTATCCTGCGATTCACCGCACCCCCTCCCACGTTTCACGGACACCCACGACCCCCCCTCCCGTGATTCACAAACCCCCACAACCCCCACTCCAGTAATTTGTGTACCCCCTTCCCACGATTAAAGCCCCCCGCGGGATTCCCGGACACCCGCCCCCCCTCCCACAATTTGCGTACCCACCCGGCCCCCTTCCCGCAATCCCCCCCCCAGCGGACCCCCGCGACCCCGCTCCCGCATTTCACGGACCCCCATGAGAATGGGGGATCCTGTACTGCCACAAGAAGGTGCCACCCCATGGGGACCCGCTCACCTTGTGTTTCCCACATTCCCCTATCATGCTTTACCACCCAGCCTCCTGCTCTCATGCACCCTAACTCCCACTCAGTAAGAGGAGACACTGACTCACTGCCACGCTGGACCCTCACCCACTCGCAGAAGCTGCACAGTGTCCCCTACCCTCCTCTTTACTCCCCCTTATGCCCACACACCCCTATCACTACCCAGCCTCCTTTTTTCCTGTGTCGTGACCTCCGCCAGTGGGGAGCCGCTGACTCAAAAACACCCTACTATACTATTGCACACACACCCACAAATGTCACTGTACCCTCCACACTATCAGCTTACTCTGTAACCGCTTTTTAATTAAACAAAACAATGCACACCCCCTTCCAAATCATATGCTCTCTATTTAACACATTTCACCTATAACTCAAGTTGAAATACAGGCCATCTTTCATACAATTCTAATCATATTTCTCACAATACAAAGTTCACAAATTAAGGGGGCGCAGCCCCTTACGCTGGTGAGAAGAGCACCCGTAGGGCGCGATGAATCACCTAGTGTCCTAATAAAGCATCAGCCTTAATGATCATAAATTCATTGCTTTTATTTTTATTAAAAGTGGTATAAATTCAGTAGTTTTGTGAACTTTCAGACATTTGCAATGGAGCCTTAATGGAACATGAAGCTGTAAGGTTTTCTTTATTGCTTGAAAAACAGCAGTGGCTCTTGGAGCAAGCCCTGGTTCCCAAAAAATAAGGAGAGGGGTCCCACATATTTTAGTAACCATCACCAGGCTCCAGAAGCCAGGGAGGTAATGCCACAGTCAGGAGACACACCTGATGAGTCCGTGGCTTAAGCATTAACCCCTTGCTATTCAACCCAGGCCAGGGATTCTTGGGGATGTGGGGACACCCCTAATTACGGTACACCATCACACCTCAGGGAAGTGGGGCCTTCCCCTGACAAACCATACACAGTACTGGGCACTTTGAGCTAACCATGTATCCAAAAATATGGGGTAAAAATTAGTGGGGGTTCCCCATATTTAAGGATTCAGCACTGGGCTCCATTAGCCAGGGAGATAATGCCACATCCAAGACCTGATGGGAGACATGACCAAAGGTATACCCTCCCCCTACTAGTCAGGCTGGGGATTCTAAGAGAGGTGGGAACCCCCACAAATAGAGGGGTTACCCCTCTCCTGGATACCCTAGGCCTGGGATAATGCCTGGGGCTATCCAAAGCCAGATTAAGGTCTAAATGGACCTGGAGCTGAAAATGATCAAGGGCCTATTATGCGCAATAATAGGGGTTGTGATCAGCACCTAATTATTTGGGAAGCATTACCAGTGTTCTGTTTGGGTGGTCTGCTCATGGGCGTGTCTCTATTTGTGTAAATACTTTCAACTAATATATGCATGGAAAAGGCAGGGGGCTGGCATAGGAAAAATGCCGGGAAATATATTGGCGAGTGCCCTCCAAAGGTGCACCAGTAGGAATTCCGATGTCCTAAGATACTTGCGAGGTGAGGCGGCATTCCAGTCATAAAAAAAAATTACTGAAAGCCAAAACTTGGTAGACAACATTTCAGCACCTTTTATGTGGTCACCTAAGTTTACCACACCATACATGTATAACCCTTATACAAATCATGCAACACAGTAGTAACCCCCTTATACTGTACTTGTCTCTTACACATTATGCCACATGGAATGAGACAAAATTCACACTATGGCAGACGGATTGAGTCAAAATTCACGTTATACCACACAGATTAAGGCAAAATTAACATTTTGCCACATGGATTGAGCCAAAATACACACTATACCAAACGGATTGAGCAATAATGCACAATATGCTACAAAACAGGGGCATTGCGCGCCAAAGAAATTAATTAAAAATTTAGACCATAATGCCCATTACATGTTAAGCCACACACCATAATGCCAATTAAAAATTATGCTACATAAGTGCTGATCATTGCCAGGGGTTCCATGCTCGTTGCCATGTGGGATTACATGCTCATTGCCAAGGAGGAATACATGCTCGCAGTAACTGGGGGACAGTCACCACTGGGCAGAAATGACAGCCATTGACAGCTGGGCAGAGAGCAGGGGGCTGCTCGACTGTATTCAGAGCACTGCAGGTCCCGGCTATTTGAAATAAAACCCCTTTCACACCAAAAAATGCAGGGATTTACCTGGGAATATGGTCCCAGGATCATGCAGGGAAATTCCCAGCCCCTTTAACACTAGTCTAGACCCTGCAATTTCTGGTGTGAGGGGGAGAGAACCCCCCCCCCCATTAACCCATTAACCGACCAGCTATATCTTTGGAACCAACTGACCCATTTACATGAGACCAGTGAGCTTCGAATGATTTGGTCCTGTGAAACTGGGCCATTTGGTTCAAGAGAAATCTGCCCTCAAACTATGGGTCTGGTACAGGGGTCCGACAGTCTGGATCCCGACAGTCATTAGCCCGACATCGGGATCCCGACTGGCCAGGCCCAGACAGCATAGTGAGAGCAACTCACGGTGGCTTGGTACGCTACACGAGCCACCTATTCTCCCTCTATGGGGGTCGTGGACCCCCACGAGGGAAAATAGCAGGTGGCCTTCGGGAACCCGGCTGTCAGTGTTTTGACAGTCGGGATCCCGATGTCGTCGTAAATGCCTGTCAGGATCCCGACTGTTGGACCCCGTCCGGCACCCCAAACAACATGAACAGCCATGAGATTATATTTCAGAAATAAAAAAATTAGTTCATCCGCAATATTTCTGGAACCAATGAACCCATATGGACAAACTTGGTATCAGATTGAAGGCACAGCGATTTGTGTTTGAAAGAGACCATGAGCTTCTGTGATGCCGGAGGGGCGACTGACAGCCATTGGAACTGGGTGGGGGTCGGAATTAGCGGGTCCCATGTTATCCTACTTTGCCTGATGGTATCTCTGGTTCCCGGGGGGATAGTGACACAGAGCAGGGTTCGTAGGAAAGCCCCAGCTACAAAATGGGCCTATTTGGAGAGTGGACCTGGAGCTGTAGCTCCTTCAGGCCCATTGTTAATCTGGCCCTGGGGCTATCCTCTGCACCCCTGGATAGTGATGGCAGGGTTGTTAGTGTACAAGCTGTAATGCACATTCTCCTCTACTTTTGCTTCCTTTTTAATTGACGGACAGTATTATCTGCATTAATAAGATTTCAAAGCTTTTTCTAAGGCAAATGTATTGCTTTTCTACTCATTTCAAGGGGAATTACACAGCACGTTGCATATTTTTTTATGCTTTACTCATTAAGAGATCATAAGGTAATAGAACATTTTCAGAATCCTGGTGTGACTCAGGAGCTGAACTTGTGCAATAATACTATAAAAGTGCTTGCAGAAAATGAAGTAGATATTGTGAGAGCTAATAATTATAGGTAGACTAAAATAGTTCTACAGAATTTTCAGTTAATTATGAACACATTGTAATTTCCTGTCAGTTATGATACAACTATGTTATGTTAAAAATATATTTAAGTTAGCACAAGTAATTTAACAAAATGACTGTATGCTCTTTTTATTCCATTAACAATGAAGGTAATGTAACAATTAAACATTGCTGCTTTTTGTTTAGTATAATATAGTTACTTCCCAAGTATGTCTTCACACTCATCTTCCCTCCTTGACATTATTGTTTCTCTGAGAGCTTTTGCTTGGCTCATGTTTTGATGTACACAGTACATGTATAGACACAGGGTCAAGAGGGGGGGGCGCCCCGGCGATCACCCTCTCCGTTATGGGGGGATCGTTGCGGCTGCTGCCACCACTTCTCTCCACGGTGGGGGGGGTGAGATGCCGCAGCACATCACTTCCCCAGGGGGGGGGAGTGAGAGTGAGGGAGCAACATATTGCTCCACAAGGGGGGGGGGGGGAAATTAGAGCTGCGGCAATATCCGCAGCTCCGTGCGGGCAGGGGGGTCAGTGGTGTCCAGGTGCTATATTGGGGCAGGGGTATGGGTCACTCACCTGCTCCAGTCCCAGCCACTTTCTTCCAGCAGGCGGCGGAAGCTCTGCTGCTGCTGCTCACTACCACCATCCAGTGGCCGGCGCCCTAGGAAAATGCCTAAAGCTGCCTAGTGGTTGCACTGGCCCTGTATAGACAGCAAGTATACATTTAGGATCTTATTCAGCCCACACGCAGCACTGCAAATTGCACAGCCGCCCGCCCCTCCCTGCTCTGGGATTTCCCTACACAGCTGCGAATGCTTGCATAAACAATCATTCACAGCCTTGGGCAAATTAATCAATGGTCAATTATATGAATTTGAGGTACTTGCGTATTTTGGCGGCGCCCATCGCATCGCATACCATAACACATACGATGGTATGCGATGCGACGCGATATCGTACGATAGAGCACGATGGCATACAATTTTGAAATTGTATGCCATTGTACATGGCATACGATGCCATACGATGCGATGCGATGTGATTAAACATTGTATAAGCACCCTAATGGGTGCTTATACTATGTTAAGCACCCAAATGGGTGCTTACAATGTTAAATGCACCCCCACGCCACCCCCACTATAAACGTGAACCCGAAGCGTTACGAGCGCAGCGAGCCCGCGAGGGGCGGCGGTACGCGTCCTACAACTTTTTCATACCCCCACTATCCACGTCGGCGTGGAGTTGAGAATAGAATAGTGTGGCGAGCGCAGCGAGCCACCGAGCCCGAAGCGTGGCGAGCGCAGCGAGCCCCGCGAGGGGACGCGGATACCTTCACAAGTAAAGCGTCCCCTCGCGGGCTTCACAGGTGTCCGCGTCGCCACGGACACCTGTGAAGCCCGCGAGGGGACGCGTATAACTGTGAAGGTATCCGCGTCCCCTCGCGGGGCTCGCTGCGCTCGCCACGCTTCGGGCTCGGTGGCTCGCTGCGCTCGCCACACTATTCTATTCTCAACTCCACGCCGACGTGGATAGTGGGGGTATGAAAAGGTCGTGGGACGCGTACCGCCGCCCCTCGCGGGCTCGCTGCGCTCGCCACGCTTCGGGTTCACGTTTATAGTGGGGGGTGGCGTGGGGGTGCATTTAACATTGTAAGCATCCATTTGGGTGCTCAAAAGCACCCTTTAGGGTGCTTATACGATTTTTGGTCGTATAGGGGGTCAAAATCGCGTCGCATCGCATGCCATCGGGTGCATGGCATGCGATGCGATGCGATATGTTCGTCGTACGACGGACATCGGGGGTGCCGCCAAAATACACAAGTACCGAATTTGATATTGGCTTTCTATATTTTTAGATTAGGTGTTAACACTATCAGTCCATGCTTTAAGGATAGCCATACTTGAGCACGGGTTGCAGTTCAAATCCCGGCGGTCGGAATCCCGGTGTTCAAAATCCGGAATCCCGACCGCCAAGAACCCGGCACTTTCTCCCTCCGTGGGTGTCCACGACACCCATAGAGGGAGAACAAATTAGAGTGCCGAGCGTAGCGAGGCATCGGGCCTGCTGTGTGGCGAGCGCAGCAAGCCCGCAAGGGGGGGGGATCCACCTCCCCCCTTGTCGTGATTTCGGCGTTTGGGATTCCTTTGGTCGAGATTCCGGCAGCGGGATTTTGAATGCCGGGATTCCGATCGCCAGGATTTCATATCAATCCCTTGACTTAATAATTTAATAATAGATCAGCTTTTAAGATTCAACCATTTGTGTTAAAGCATGGATTTCACTGAAACCTGAAATGTTAGAGTGCCTTGAGGTTCAAGGTCGGGAAACACTGGTTTGACTTGGAGTCCATGCATATTAGCAGTTGATCTGGTGTGTATACTGTATGTATCGAGATTGTTTTGACAAAATAATTTATGGAAGGGATGTCTTCACTGGCATGTTTATAATTATTCAGGATGGCTATATTTTTTTTTTTTTGGGGGGGGGGGGGGACAGGAGACAATGTATCAATAACCACATGAGCCATGGACACTTGATCCAGCAGCACATACTTTTAAAATGTATTTCAGACCTGGTATGTTTACTGTGCATTCATGTTCATCAAACAGAATTTGAACAAGAATGGTTCAATCATTTACAATGACAGGCACAATCTATATTTTTCATTAGCTATAGCCAAGCTCCAGAAAGCTTTCAGCGATAACCACATTTCAGGATTTATTTACTAGTTATTTATATAGCGCACACATATTCCGTTTCTTTACCGATAATATATGAACAATCACATCAGTCCCTGCCCCAGTGGCGTTTACAATCTATATTCCCTACCATGTGTACTGTACATGCACACACATTCATTCAAGGGTTAATTTCATTCAGAGCCAATCTACCTATCAGTATATTTTTGGATTGCGGGAGGAAACCAGAGTACCCGGAGGAAACCCACACAAGTACATGGAGAATATACAAACGCTAACCATTACATGCTGCTTAGCACTATAAGTGCAATTCAGCAGCACTTATAGATACGTACAGTAGGTTACTGCTTTTTGTGATTAAAAAAAATATGGAGAAGCAACAATAGATTCTGTGTCTGCTGTTGTCACTACTCCAAAAAGTTTATAGAAACTTAATTTTCACCTGAATCATCCCCAAAAAAGGTTGTTTTCAGAAATTGTCTTGAAAAATCCTTGCATTATGCCGTTTTGTTCCTCCGATGCCATTAGATAATAGAAATAAAAAAAATCAGATATGAAGAGTTTAAAATTCATTTATTGTTCTTTTTTTTTTTTGATATTTTATTGTCCTCTAATATTTATTTAGGCAACTTGTAAAACATAGACTTGTAATGTTTGTCCCTGATTCCCTACATGTACTGAATAATTAGAGAAGGGTCCACATTTATCAATAACATTCAATTGTACACCAAGAGTACTCTATTATACTGATTTATGTTTACCAGCGTGCTTGCTACTCTAATAGATATCAGGGTTAAACTTGCTCACTTTCAAAATCTCAAAAGCTTCACACATTTTAAGGACATCTACATCTAAGTTAATCTTTCAGGTGGTAAAAAGTTCCAAAATGAAAATGTTCTAACAACTTGCCTCTGTTTTATTAACTACTTTATCTTAATGTTGGGATAATTAATTCACATGAAACTATAAAAATAAAATAGATAGACAATATCTCCCTGCATTCCAATTTTCATGCAGATTTGTATTAAATCTGTGAGAGTGATAAGGGAATGCTCAGTTAAACCTTATCTTTACAGTTGGCTGCCACCATCTGCATAATGTATGGGTGAAAGAGCAAAGTAATGCATTGTATATATTGAAACATTTCAGAATTCTCTTTGTGTTTATCAGTGAAACAGCAGAAGAGACAAGCAACTACAGCAGATAATTACTGTACAATGGGCATTATATACAGTGAGCTGTAGTGTGACTTTACAATCCAGCGTACTTAGTAGTCATTTCTGTCATGCTGCTGCTCAGATTTAAATAAAAATTAAAAGTGTACCTTGCAAAAGGTATACAGTATTTATTGGAGTAGTGGAAAATAACTATAGGCGTGTCCTCTTATGTCTAGATTCCAAAGCCATGTGTGGCCAGTTTGGGGTTGCATATTATGACACTGCAGCCGCAGGAAGCGTCTCTCCATGCCATAGCATTTCCCCAGCTTGGTTGAGCCAAGTGTTGAATGCTTTTGTACATTACACCAAAGATGCATTCATGCAAATACATCAGCTTGAATTTCCTGTTTTTGTGAAACTTTATCATGCGACTGTCATGTCAGAACATCAGCGGCCTTACAGCAGGCATGCCCAAAGTCAGGCCCGGGGGCCAATTGCGGCCTGTGCTGTCATTTAAAGCGGCCCGCAGCCTCCAGCTGGAAGTGGGCCGAGCATCAGATGTGGGAAGCATAGTACAGGACACTAAAGGTGGGGACCACCGGCGAGCGCGCGTTTACCTTGCTGTCTGCTGCAGTGAGGAGGTGCCGGTAACCACAGTCAGATGTGTTTGGCGTCCTACCCCTGCTGCTGCAATCGTATATATCACCCTACTCCACAATCACAGTGACAGCAGTGTTTGGGGAAGGGGGCAGCAATGGGGGAAGCTTGCTCCAGATATATGTAGAGCGGAGGAGGGCAGCAGTGGGAGCCCAAGCATCTACTGTCTTTGCAATGTCTGCTTTGCCTCTCCTTCCTCTGGCTCACACAAGGGCTGGGGAACATACAGTGAATGTGGGCAGAGTGGGGTACATAATGAATGGGGGTCATACAGTGAAGGAGGGTCAGGCTTGGGGACATACAATGAATGGAGGCACTGATGGACATTAAGAGAAGAGGGGAAGGCTGGGGGACACAGTGAATGGGTGCAGAGTGGGGAACATACAGTGAATAGGGGACATACAGTGAATGGAGGCAGGCTGGGGGAAATACAGTGAAGGGGCAGGCTGGGGGACATAGAGTGAGTGGGGGCAGAGTGGGGGACCATTCTGATGTGATTTATGATTCAAAGAATGTCAGGCTGAATGGTCGGCCCCCACACATTTACACTTCACCAAATCTGGCCCTCGTTGCAAAATGTTTGGACACCCCTGCCTTACAGCAAGCATGAACATCAGAGGCCTTATAGCAAGCAATGCAATTCTTTTCCTGGTGCATTATAGGGATAGTCCTTTTGCTCACAATTCAGCTAAGCAAAGTGCTTACATGCCCAGGATGAAATTCACAGGTTTTGTGGGAGGGAAAGGAGCCTCCAGTTACTTCAGTGCAGGCGGAGTGACCTAGAGCAAGACTATCCCCTCCAGACACTCAGATACCTAATGAAAGCAGGTATGTACTGTATGGTTCACAAACTGTATCAATACACCATCCTGGCATTTAGAATGCCAGCGGTCATCATACCAATCCCAGCAACCCGATGGTGAAAATGCAAACAGGAGCTTGGGTACTTGTGTATTATCACGGCGCCCATCGCATCACATACCATAAGGCATACGATGGTATGCGATGCGATATCGCGCGACGTTGTACAATGGCATACAATTTTAAAATTGTATGACATTGTATATGGCATACAATGCCATACAATGCGATGGGATGCGATAAAAAATGGTATAAGCACCCTAATGGGTGCTTACAATGTTAAATACACCCTAATGGGTGCTTACAATGTTAAATGCACCCCCACGTCACCCCCCACTATAAACCCGAAGCGTGGCGAGCGGCGGCGGTACGCGTCCTACGACCTTTTCATACCCCCACTATCCACGTCGGCGTAGAGTTGATTTTATAAAGTGTAGCGAGTGCAGCGAGCCACCGAGCCCGAAGCGTGGCGAGCGGACGCGCATAACTTCACAGGTATACGCATCCGCTCGCCACGCTTGGGGCTCGCCACACTATAAAAAATCAACTCCGCGCCGACGTGGATAGTGCGGGTATGAAAAGGTCATAGGACGTGTACCGCCGCCCCTCATGGACTCGCTGCGCTCGCCACGGTTTGGGTTCACGTTTATAGTGGGGGGTGGCGTGGGGTGCATTTTACATTGTAAGCACCCATTAGGGTGCTTAAAACCACCCATTAGGGTGCTTGTACAATTTTTAATCGAATAGTGGTGTAAAATCGCGTCGCATCGCATGCCATCAGGTGTATGGCATGCGATGCAATAAAAACATTGGGCGACCAACATCGGGGGCGCCGTTATAATACACAAGTACCGGAGCTTGTTATGGTACCCTAATCTTCTCCTCCCCCCTACCCCTAACCCTCCCTTTCAGAAGCCTAATCCTAACACCCGCACCCCACCTAACCCCGCTGGCCTGCAACCTTACCCTAACCCTCTTGTAGGTTGTTAAACCTAACCGCCCTTTCCCCGCACACATGCTAGCCCACCCACATACTTACCGATTTGGATGGCAAATGTCGGCATTCTGGTGCTTGGATCCTGATGTATTCAAAATTCTGTTGCAGCCGGGATGCCGGTATAGGTATACTGAACGGTATCCAGGCTTTAGATCTACAGTGTTTAGGTAGACAATCAAAAGGTTGACAACTATTGGTCGCCAGTTAAAAAGTCAAAAGTTCAATATGTCAAAAGGTCGACATGGTCAAAAAGACAACAGTCAAAAGGTCAACATGAGATTTTGAAAAAGGGGGGTCACGAAGATGACTACAAGAGAACATACGTGAGGTTTTTTGGGGCACACTTGAAAAATAATAACGAATAAGTGATACAATGGTTGATGAGTGTACTAAAACTTAACTTTTAATATGATTATTGCTAAAAAAGAAGAGATAATAAGAAAAGTAAATACATTTTGGGGCTAATTGCCAAATGAAGGTCCTTGACTATATTCACAAAGTCAGCGCAATGTTTCGAAAAAAATATATAATTTATATAGTACCCGTGGAATCAACACCTGTCAGTAAACATAACTTATACAATCGGCACAAATGCACAGTGTAGTTAGTGCAGGTATTGGGTTAAGGATGCTTGACACACCTCAAAGGAAATAATTTAAATATACACTGGTGTGGTCTCCGTTGTGTTAAGTGGTGGTATATAAAATATAGAAAAAGCAAGGAAGAGTGGAAAGATTGGAGAATATAGAAAACTTGGGCTGGGTCCAGAAGGTGATCTTCTGCTTACCTGGCTTTATCTTTGTCAGGTGACTACAAACTAGGTTTAATAACAGATTGCCAATCGTCACCATACAGACCGGGAACATAACATTTGAATTTGATAGTTTACCAATCCTCTTAACAACAGTCCTAAACTGCAAGTACTGTGATCATTTCATTTGTAGTGCCTCTCTGTAGGTGAGACCTACTAATCTGTTTCTTTTCACTGCAGTAGTGACAGTCTGACCAATTGCTACCATACAGACCAGGCAATCTCCCGACAGCAGTTCTGAGCTTACCATTTTGCCTATAAACAATCCCCAGCTACAAACACCGTGATACCTTTATTTGAACTTGCAGTCAGACTTATTGACCTATCTACCTTCACTGCATGATCAACAGTTGCACAGTTTGCCACCGTACAGACTATGCATTCTAATATTATTTTGTCGCATCAATTTTAAGGTGAATCAAGTTGTGTATGTAAACGTTTAGCTTGTCTGACTACAGAAATCGGGAATAAACGGATGTTAAATTCCCTCAATTTTTCTGTGAAACATACTTACCAGACTACTCAGCAATAAGAATCCTCAGGGTGTCACAAAAGTTCCAGTCAGAATTACTTAATACTGACACAAGTGGCAACTAGGGTGCACCATCAATGAGGTTACAAACACCATTTTTATAAACTACAGCTGTCATCCAAGGTGACTGATACCATATATTGGGTGACATTACCAGCTGTTGCACAACCGTCATTATTCTCCCACATTTTCGGGAAAGGGTCAGCGTTCCTTTGCTCTCTCATCCACCATTGGATACTATCAGTAGATGGTGGACAGCAGAAGTCAGGGTCCGCATTTTTGACACCAGCCCAACTGTTTATACCAACCCCTTTTTCAGTGCTCTCTCATTAGTCACGTCAAATTTGACCCCCCTGCAATGCAGGTAAGCAACAGGGTGAGCCACTGATGACGCCTCTGAAAGCAGAAGCACTCTGTTTTCCTTGGGCTACAATGCTGGTGCCCTCTCATCCTGCCAATATTACTACCACACATCACTGGAACGCCTGAACCCATCCCGATCTCAGCAGCTAAGCAGTGACTGGCCAGGCTAGTACCTGTGGGAAGACCCACTGGGAATACCCGGTGTTGTAATTATCAGGTAAGCAGAAGATCACCTTCTGGACCCAGCCCAAGTTTTCTATATTCTCCAATCTTTCCACTCTTCCTTGCTTTTTCTATATTTTATATACCACCACTTAACACGACGGAGACCACACCAGTGTATATTTAAATTATTTCCTTTGAGGTGTGTCAAGCATCCTTAACCCAATACCTGCACTAACTACATTGTGCATTTGTGCCGATTGTATAAGTTATGTTTACTGACAGGTGTTGATTCCACGGGTACTATATAAATTATATATTTTTTTCTAAACATTGCGCTGACTTTGTGAATATAGTCAAGGACCTTCATTTGGCAATTAGCCCCAAAATGTATTTACTTTTCTTATTATCTCTTCTTTTTTAGCAATAATCATATTAAAAGTTAAGTTTTAGTACACTCATCAACCATTGTATCACTTATTCGTTATTATTTTTCAAGTGTGCCCCAAAAAATCTCACGTATGTTCTCTTGTAGTCATCTTCGTGAACCCCCTTTTTCAGTTTAACATCCTTTTGGGAGCACCACCAAACAAACACTGCCATTGATTTAGAAAGAAAGCAGTAACTATGTTGGTTATATAGATCATCAACTTTCAATTGTCAATTGATCACATCAATATAAGCAGTGCCAATCCCTTTCGCTATTATACAACATGAGATTTTACAAGGTCGACAAAGGTCGACATGTTTTTCATGATTTTTTTGTAAAAAATTCAACTTGTTCATATTTTATTTATTTACTTACAGTTTCTTATATAGCGCAGCATATTTCATTGTGCTTTTAGAATTGGAAACAGTGATTAAACAAACTGGGTAGAAACAAACAGATATAGAGGTAGGAGGGCCCTGCTCGCAAGTTTATAATCTATAGAGATAATAGGAGGGATACATAAGGATAGAATTCCATAGCATGGCAGTCCCACCAGATTAATAGACAGTCCTGATGTCTTGCAATTAGATATGAATACTACTGGAGGTTGCATCCACGTGGTCATAGAGAGATTATAAAAGTTTGCTGAGCACAGCGAGGCATCATACATGAAGCATTGCGATATCAACGATTTATGCAAGGGGAAGCGGTACACTTAGACACAAAAAAAACATGAAAAACTCATTTGTCAACCGAAAAAAATACATTTTTCGATCTTTTTAATGGTGTCCTTTTGATCATGTCGTCTTTTTGACGGTCAACCTTTTGAATATCTACCTTTTGACTGTAGATCTATTAAACATACTGTATCGACCTTTTGACACTGTCAACCATTAGTTATCGACCTTTTGATTGTAGATCTAGGCACTGTAGTTCTCTCTCGCGTCCCCTGCAAACATATCACACATTAAAATGTAGTTGTCTAAGAAAAAAAAATTGGTTCCCTCAGCACACTGATTAATACTGGTCACATGCTACGCACCCTACTGAGTGATATTAGAATACAGATTTAAAACCTGCTGTTTTAATGGCCATACTCGCCGTTTCCACCTAGCTGAATGGAACCAGCAAGATGGAAATGGCGAGTGAAGAGGAGGAAGTTGAATAATCTGACAGCGAGCTATCGGCACTGCTCTCCGTCATAGCTCGCCGTCAGAGCATTGGCACCTCTAGGTGGCATAATGTCAACTGGAGTATTGTGTGGCATAATGTACTCTATAATGGTGACAATACATGGGTCAATGTGAACTAGGGAACAAATACTGTGGCTTACTACTTTGGGTGCAAATTACTGTATGTGTGTGGCTTGTTCTTTAACAAATATCATCAATTGAGGTGAATATAGGACTACAAGTCTCAGCAAGGGAACATTACTGTACTGCATTTGTATGTTTGTTTTGGTCCTACCACAGTATTACAAAAAAATCACCATTTGTTGTATTTCTAATGTTACTGCTATGATGTGCAGCAATGTCAGTGATATAATTTCAGAAAAAGGTAATGATGCGGAGAGGAGGGCTGAAGAATAAACATATATTTTACTAAACAGTATCACACTGGATCTGCAGTAAAAGCTGTTTACAATATTTGCGATGACACTGCCACTGCACATGCACTTATTTGAAATGACTACCAACATGTTCTCTAAGCATCTAGTAACAATTTCTGAAATTATGGCATTCCATAGAAATAAATGATGGGGGAGGAGAAGCCTAAGAAATCACCATATCAGCAGTCAATTACAGACCTCAGCATGAAATCACCTCTTATTACACTGTTCTGCCCTCACTGAGATCTTAGTTGATTGAGATTTCGATAGACAGCATAATGTTTTGAAAGAGATGATCTGAAGAATGGTGTTTATTATAAAAGGGATTCGCAAAAAAAGTATTTTATTAACAAAGTGAACATTTTCAGTATTTTTTTATTATAGTATTTGCCAGAGGATTCTGTGCAAAGTTGCATATGCTCAAATAACTTTGTGAAAAAGCAGGGCCAGTCTGAAGCAGGTATCTTGGCCCCCACTGAAGCTTAAGATGGCTCAAAATGAATCCTACACATTTTACACTTAATAGATAGAAACACAATAAATTTGCTAAGAACCAGATCTAGACTGTATGATTGATGACCACGCTCGCAGATGCATTCATGGGCCACATAATCCACCATTTTATGGGAACTTGAGGGCAGGGTGGAGAATGGCATCATGAGAATTTCTGGATGGCAAGTAGAAAGGTCTTCCTGTACTTGTGGCAAGCATTGGTGGGTGGACTACTCCACATTGATGCTGTGCTGTGAGAACAGGATGGAAGAGGACCCTTTCTAAGGAGCTTACAATCTAGAAGGAAGGAGAGACATACAGGTGACATAAGGAGCAGGTAAGGAGACCTGAAGGCAGGAAGTGAGCATGGCAGGAATGGTCAGGACATGAAGCAGCAGGTAGAGATAATGGGCAAGTATAGTTGAGGTATAACATACAGTAAGGAAACAGGAAGGAAATATAATAGTAAAATACAGTGGCATAAATGGCAGTATTAAAACAGTGGTAATTTCAATATAAAAGTAATGGAGTTAGATTACACATGTTTCAGGGAGCAGCAGATGATATTTGTAAGGGAGTACTGTGAATAAAAAAAAAAAAAAAACAGTGACAAGGTTTGGTTTTCTACAAATAAACTTAATTTTAAAGATTTGAAGTTAACTCCAATCTATCTAAAAGATTTCAGAGGAAATATCCTGACAATCTATTCTGGGAGCAGGGGTTATCTCATGGGGCTGTGATGATTTACCTCAAATGAGCTGCAGCAGTGTGTTACCTCTGTTCCTATCACAATGGAGTCTGGTGGGTGATCCAGGAGCTACATAATTGAGCTCCCTCTCCCACTGCTGTAGGACCTACTACATTAGGCCTCAGTTGTGTTACACTACTTCCTGATGCCATAGTATGGTTGATTCTTCCTTAATTTCTAGGACATAAACCCTGATAATATACTATATTTAACCTTTTAAGTGTTTTGAACCTTTAAGTCATTTTCATTGTTAAATTAAGAAAAACTAACTCAAATAATAAAATTGCAAATAAGATATATGGTTATATTAATATTATGCAAATGTAATATTATACAAACTAAAAATTAGCATACTATTAGCAAGATCTCTAAATAATACTAAACAGATTATAAAACCCATGCAATGCAGACTCAGGCTAACATAATATAAATTATAATTATTTACAAAAAAATGCTACCCCAGTTAAAGGAAAACATGCCAAAAAGTAAAGGTGGCCATCCAAAGTAAAGGTGCCCCCCCCCCCCCTTCCTCGAGCTGCCCGGAACCTTCCCTAGCGGCAGGATCGTGTGTGATGCATTGCATGCGGTCCATTCACATTTCATATTTCGCATGCGACCCTGTTCCCCTCTGCCGGGAGGGGGGCTGAGTCGGAGGTCAGATGGGCAGCAGGTCTAACCTCCGACTCAGGACCGTTGTACATGGGACCCAAGGGGGGTGTCAAACACATCAGATTTGGCCCAATTTCTCAGCCTGATCCATCAGGATCGGGTGAAATCATCCTAATTCAGACTAGTGTATGGGCACCTTAAGGGAATTTCTTACTATCAGCAAAAAACTTCCATTGCACTATCCCAGCCACTCTAGTTGGAAGGCTGCATAATACAACTTTAAACTGTGTTTAGCTTAATTATATCATCTCTCCAAGGAAGAAATAATCCTTTTAATGTAAAAAAATGAATGAATGAATGAAAATTTCTTGGTAGAAATATAAACTGGTGAGTTATCTACTAAATATACATACTTAGTCTGGATGACTATAAGTAGCCATTATATATATCCTATGACTACAGTGGAACATAAAAACCTTAACTGCAAGTTTTTAAATGTCTTACATATGTCCTTATGTGTTCTTAATATTTTTTTCCACTTTTATATTTTTTTCACTTTTAACATTGTACTAGCGAATTATTCGCTTTTTTTATGGCTACAGCAGCCTCTTATTTTCACAGCATTTACTATATTATGCACGTTTTATATTAATTGTCATTCTCTATGTTTGTTTCCCCAGTCCCCATGGTAACCGTCCCTCCACGGAATTCAGAGCGAGGCTTGGCTTCCAAGCCGGACCGCAGCGCAAAGAGACGCACGCAGACCTCACAGGGAGTCACTGGGAGTGGCTGAGTGCTGAGTATGGCGACGGCCTCCCTAATGGCGCCCGACGGAGCGGTGAACGCTGTGAGTGGGCGGAAGCACAGGCATGCAATGGATCGCAGGTGAGAGAGGGCGGGTAAATGTGGTGTACAGGGGGAGGTTTCCTTCACTTGGTTGTGTGTATAAATCACGTTTATTTGCATTGTTATATTGATCCCTGAGGACGGGCATACACTGCCCGAAACATGTCGGAGCAATACATTTTCACTGAAGTTTTTCATCAAATCCGAGAGTGCCGCCTGATCTTTTGATCCTCTGCATTGGGACCCACGGGTCCATACTGGAAGGCACTGGGTCAGCAGATACTTGGACCTGCTTTTGGGAGTGCCGGCCAAACACACAAGAAATCAAGGTAACACAGGCTGTGTGATATCCAGCGCTGTACACCGGCAAGGCACCCAGCTAAGGCCATATCTATCCTCAATCAAGGGAGAAAACCATAACATCTACCTGCAGTTTAAAGGGAATGGAGTGTGTCTAATTGGTGTGCCCGGCTATCCCCCTATGCATTGGACCCCCGGCGAGGTAAACTGGGCCTGCACCATCTGAAGCAATCCCTTACATTATCATCAGCATGGAACCCCACCTGGCGGGTGTCAGCCTAACTCAGATTGACACAGGTAACCGATTCAGTTATTCGGACAGCGATGCAGATAACATCATACAGGCTGCATTTGTACAAGCACAGACTCCTGCTGTTGAAAACGAAGAATTATACAGAGACTGGTATTCCCTTAAAAAGAGGGAAGTCGACTACATGCTGCATGCATCCACTTTGGCGGAATATTTCAAAGACAAACAGATCCCAAGGGGGTTCCGAGTTCGGAATGTCCCCACTATAGGGAGGAATAATGTCGCCTTTTGCAAAAAGTGGGTGGGCATATTAAACAAGTGCTCCATGGACCTGCTACTATTAGTGGTGGATGAGTCGACAAAAGAGTTGACAGCGGTGAAAGAAAAAATTTCCATATTTGAGTCTACCCATGTGTCGACACTGACGGTTGACACACAGACCGACTGGGGAGCCAAGTTAAAAAATCAAATTGAGTCTTATCACAAAGAGCTCTTAAATTTAAAAGGGAAAAGAGGAGGAAGGTGCAGGCAGATTATGAGACCAACAGGGTCTACCACTGGCTCAGCACTGCCGGCCCACATACAGGTCAGCAAGGACCTTCGAGACCACGCAGACAGAGGTACAGACGCCAAGACGATGACGGCACCAGTACCTCCGCGAGCGACTTTGACAATGGCTCTCAGATTACCCCTAACACCGATGGGAATCCCCCTTTAGGGGTACGGACCCGGGCGGGTCTAAAAACACCCGCAATCAGAGGAAGAGGACGAGGCGTGGTCGGCAGGCCGAAAGGCAGAGCAGGCCGAAAAGGCACTCGCCATTAAAAGAACTGGTGTTTAATCTATCTAAAACCCCTCTCACTGAAGCTGAAGTCTCAGTCTTATCGAAAGGTTTATCATTCATCCCCAGCCATGTCCCCAATCAGTTTGAATGGAAAGTGGACTGTTACAAATTTGGTCGGATATTAAGATTGAAGGAGCACTTTTGGGGGAAGGAAAGTGCCACACAAAGTGGCCCAGCTATACCGCCCCAATTGAAGAAGTTGGCTCCAAAATCAACTTTCGACCCACAGACACCAAGTCCCTCCATAAAGACATTTGTCCGCATGATGGAGGAAACCATCCAAACATCTACAGCCAAGCCACAACACAACAACCTGACCAAAGTGGAAAGAGACGCCTTACGTGAATTGAAAAAGAGGACTGACATCGTAATCCGTAAGGCGGATAAAGGTGGGTCAGTAGTGGTTCAAGATGTACAGGACTATGTAAATGAATGTAAGAGACAATTGGCGGACACTGATATTTATGAGGTCCTGGAAAAGGATCCTACAGTGGACTATAAAAAAGAGGTTGATAGCATAGTGCTGTAAGGGATGGGATTATACCAGAGGACTTGGGTAAGGTATTGTGTAATGAATATCCGATTACCCCCTTACTGAATATGCTACCCAAGGTCCACAAGAGTTTGGAAAGGCCCCCTGGCAGACCCATCATCTCTGCCAGGGGATCATTATTCCAACCAGTGTCCACTTATTTGGATGTCTACCTCAATCCATGTATTCAGGTGACCAAGTCCCACTTGAAGGACACAAATCATTTACTGGAATTACTGGGCACATTGGGTGACCTCCCAGAAGGCACCATAATGTGTAGCGCTGATGTGGTAGGATTATACACATGTATACCGCACACAGAGGGTATGAGTGCGGTAGAGAATTTGATATCTACCAGTGAGACCTACAGGGGCCCCAGTGTCCCATTCTTCATGAGCCTACTTGATCTTGTGCTTAACCGCAACTATTTTTCATTTGATGGTTTGATGTATCGACAGCGACTTGGCGTAGCGATGGGGTCGAATGTGGCCCCATCCTACGCCAATGCTTACATGTGTGGGGTTGATGAACAACTAATTTTTCAAGCTCCGTGGGCGGGGAAGGTCATACTGTACCGTAGATATATAGATGACCTGCTCATCTTCTGGAGTGGAAGTGCGGATGAGCTAAGGGTGATCTTTGAAGCACATAATAGGCTGAATCATCCCGTCAAATTGACCTTCAATATGAGTATGGAGGTCATTAATTTTCTTGATGTTGAGATACAGCTTAAATCAGGCAAAATAGAAACCTCGCTATATGTAAAAAGTACTGATCGCAATACAATACTGCGACATGATAGTTGTCATCCCATCTCGCTACGTCAGGGCCTCCCTTACTCTCAAATGTTGAGAGTAAGAAGAATTACTAGTAATGAAGACACTGCCAAAAAGGCTCTTGACTCAATGTAAAATAAATTTGAGCAAAGGGGATACAACAGGAGGAGCCTGATTAATATCAAGGAAAAAGTGCTCAACATCCCCCGTGAAACAGCCCTGAGGGCGGCTAAGAAGAAGAATGGCCTAGGTAACAGAATTCCTTGGGTCACTCAACATGCAGTGGGTAGTGCAGAAACCACTAAGAAGGTGAAGGCCCTGTGGCCCATGGTAGCCACAGATAGAGGCTTGAAGAGTTTGCATAACACCACCATCATGCCAGCCTACAAGAGGGGCCGCAACCTGGCGGACCAACTGGTTAAAACTGATATGGCTAAACTAACTAAAAGTATCAGACCCACACATTTTCTGTCCCGCCCCAAAGGCTGTTTCAAGTGTATTGGCTGTGTCACATGCAGCTCAATGCTGGCAGGTGACACAGTAAATCACCCACACACAGGCCGGAAAATAAAGATCCAGCATTCGGTCACATGTTCTAGCAGATACATTGTATACATTCTGTCTTGCCCATGTGGGCTTTACTACGTGGGCAAGACAGAATGTCAATTTAAAGAAAGAATGGCGAACCATCGCCTCGCCATCAGGCAGGCCTTAATGACAGGCCGCAGCGAACAGCCAGTTGCGAGGCACTGTGCGGAAAAGAAGCACAGTGTGGCAAGCATCAGGTCAAAAATCATAGACCAAGTACCAGAACCACCTAGGGGGGGCAATAGAAAAAGAATGCTTTTACAGTTGGAGGCAAGGTGGATTCACCTCTTGGACACGCTCTCTCCTCGGGGTTTAAATGAGCAACATGGAATGTATCATTTTTTGTAAAAATAATAATAAGCATTTCATTTTTAAGTATAACATGTTACCATGGAGCCCCTAGAAAATTATGCACCACTGTAAAGGATATCTTTTGGCGAAAGATCATTATTATATATAAATAAGAGAAAGTATAAGTACATCGTTTCTAGTGTATCTATAAGTAGCCATTATATATATCCTATGACTACAGTGGAACATAAAAACCTTAACTGCAAGTTTTTAAATGTCTTACATATGTCCTTATGTGTTCTTAATATTTTTTTCCACTTTTATATTTTTTTCACTTTTAACATTGTACTAGCGAATTATTCGCTTTTTTTATGGCTACAGCAGCCTCTTATTTTCACAGCATTTACTATATTATGCACGTTTTATATTAATTGTCATTCTCTATGTTTGTTTCCCCAGTCCCCATGGTAACCGTCCCTCCACGGAATTCAGAGCGAGGCTTGGCTTCCAAGCCGGACCGCAGCGCAAAGAGACGCACGCAGACCTCACAGGGAGTCACTGGGAGTGGCTGAGTGCTGAGTATGGCGACGGCCTCCCTAATGGCGCCCGACGGAGCGGTGAACGCTGTGAGTGGGCGGAAGCACAGGCATGCAATGGATCGCAGGTGAGAGAGGGCGGGTAAATGTGGTGTACAGGGGGAGGTTTCCTTCACTTGGTTGTGTGTATAAATCACGTTTATTTGCATTGTTATATTGATCCCTGAGGACGGGCATACACTGCCCGAAACATGTCGGAGCAATACATTTTTACTGAAGTTTTTCATCAAATCCGAGAGTGCCGCCTGATCTTTTGATCCTCTACTTAGTCTGGATGAACATTTTGCCTGTGACAGTAAGGAGAAGCTCCATCCATGAAGTCTGTTAAAAATAAATTGTGAAAGGGATCAGTACAAATGTGTAGCAGCAACAATACAAGAGGACACGATACACACTATCAATCCTGCCTAGTTTTTCATTGAGCAGGAGGCAGGGGGATATCACTGCTGCAGCCTCACAGTACACTGCTATTGTTTAATGAAAGACAGATATTTATATATCAATACTCACCATTCATGAATTGATCAATGCATTTAAGCTTTCAGCCCATTTCACAGGTACAATTTTTCTGCTAGTCCTACTCTTTCAGCCTGATTCTTGAAAACCTGGTAAGTGCTATCACATCAGACTCAATATGCCATCAATAAAGCTCACCTGCCAGCTAATTTATGGCTTTTGGACCTAATTGGATCGCAAAGCAATTTTTTTTATGGATAAAACCATGGTGCACTGCAGGTAAGGTGAATATAATATGTTCAAAGAGCATAAGATTTTGGTGAGTTATTTGATTTCTATGCAGGGTTAATACTAGCTGCTTTATATTTGCACTGCAATGTAGATTTCAAAATTACATAAGTGATGCATTGGGCCAAGAAATCGGGTGAAATGAGGCAAATTGCATGCGTTTCAGATCCGGTTAGGGAGGGCTCTCATGAGTGCTCCAATGTACTGCACATTGGATCTGTCAGATTGGACAGCCTTCGGCACTAGGACCACATGCAAAAGGAAAACATGTGATCTATCCTATATGATCCTGCTGCCCGGCAAGCTGCCGGGCGGTTCAAGGGAAATCTCATGTGACTTCATCCTTTTAAGAAGTCTCATAAGTGTATGGCCAGCGTTAATCTCTCTGCATGCTACATTTGTCCATTAGAGAAAAAATGAACGAGGACCTTTAAAATGGTGAGAATGTCACCAAACATGGCTTCTGAAGTAAAATTAACCCTTTTATACACTCACAGAAGTCCCCGTACTCACCATTACCAGGAATTGAGTACACACCTGCACTTATCATTCCCATGTTGGGGTGCGTAGCCTGTGACCAGATCAGCAATATAACCACACCTCTCACATAATGTTCTCTATTTCATTCTAATTTCCCATTAGATCACAGAAGGCAGATCACAGAAGAAGTTAGATGACTGCTTCTTCTCACAGCCATTACACTGCTCCTCATATCAGAAATATTGTCCCAACATCAGTTGTAAGACGACGGGGCTAGCGCAAACATGGTCAAACCTTGAGGTGCATAGTGTGGTCAGATTTCTGTGTCTAAAGGCACACCAGTAGCTGTTTGGACAATATCACTGATAAGAGGCACAGGCTATTACCTAATGTATATTGTTGTCACCCCAATACAAAGAGAACTCGGAGAGTCAGATACATTAAACTTTAATGAAGATAAATTAAAAGCCTTGCCCATGTGTGGGGAACTAGCTCACTGCATCATCCCTCACTATGTTCTGGTTGGTTTGTAAAAGCAACCTCCTTCTTTAATGGACAAAACACTATGCACTACTGCTGGGTCTGCTGTAACATGTACAGAGAAAGTTAGATTTGGGTGATTAATTTTGTTTCTGTGCAGAGTAAATACTACAGTGCACATGGTTTTGTCCATTAAAAAAGGAGTTTTCTTTTACAAACTAACTAGATCTTGCTTGCTTCCTTACATGGTAATGCAGGTTATGGGCTGGCTTGGCTTAATTTGACTCATTGCCACATTCCCACAGATGCAGTGTCTCACTCCCCAGTGGCTTATTAATACACACTGTCCTCTGATTACACACTGGTCTCTCACAACAGTCCAACCGGGTCTTTATGCACAGTCCAACTCTCCAGGCTGTAGCAGTCCTCTAGACTGACTCACTCACCAGCTGGAACCATTAGGTCTTCTCACACCCTCACAAAAACACCACTGCCATAGCAGTATACTTGCACCATAAGGCCTCAATATGGACAACAAAGTAAAATCATTAGCCGGAAACAAATAATGTGGAACATCACAAACTGCAAAACATCAAACACCACAAAGACTCACTGACCAAGTCACTAATCGTCCCTAATACTGCATTGCCCAGCCCAATTCAGCATTCTGTGTTTACTTCTTGTATATTTATGTTTATATTTTAATTTAGTTCACAAAGTATATTCCACGTATATACATTGTGTATATGGATTCATGTACAATCCCACTTATTTAACAACCAATATTGACCACATAAAAACAAACCAAGAATATCATCACTAATACTGGGATAAAAAATTACACAAAACAGCCACTTCCCAGCATCTGACAGACAACCAACCAGCACCACTCAGAAGGGTCCAACGACAGCAAGACCCGCCCTACACAAAACAGCAACTTCCCAGCGATTAACAATCAGGTCCCTTCACGCTGACCACACATGTTGACCACTAGACCAGCCATGTCCCTCACAGCATCGAACAGCACAGGCAACAGAGGCAAACCCCTGCGGGCTGCGCTTCATCCTGACGAAGCTCACTAGCGAAGCGTACGCCGACTGTACACTTCGTGGGCTACCCCTACTCCCCTACCCTATTGAAATGTACAAATTTGGATCTGTCTAGCTTAAAAGGTGTGTTAGCGAGCGGTCCGTGAACTATCAGCCCATCGGCTGTGAGGCACGATAGAGCGTATGCTAGCGTATCACCGCTGCTTCCCGTCCTGTGCATAGTGTGAGACGGCGTGTCATTGTGGAGCGCCCCGCACTCCAGTATACAGGGGAACCGGAGATACTGCTTGCACGTATTTGCAGCGTTTCAGCTCTCGGTGCCCAGCACCAGATATTTGTAATAGGTATTATAACCTGACTACCATTATATATATCATACCCAGTAGGTGTAAGCCGGGTACTGCTAATATATAGGTGTTAACTACGGAGCTGATACATTTACGCTGCTGATACTTTCAAACGTGCCGAATTCCTTTTTGAGAGATTATTAAAATCTATATCTGACCTGACCAACAGGCAGGGATCGATCCGGTACTTGTGTATTTTGGCGGCGCCCATCGCATTGCATACCATAACACATACGATGGTATGCGATGCGACGCGATATCGTACGATAGTGCACGATGGCATACAATTTTGAAATTGTATGCCATTGTACATGGCATACGATGCCATACGATGCGATGCGATGCGATTAAACATTGTATAAGCACCCTAATGGGTGCTTATACAATGTTAAGCACCCAAATGGGTGCTTACAATGTTAAATGCACCCCCACGCCACCCCCCACTATAAACGTGAACCCGAAGCGCCGCGAGCGCAGCGAGCCCGCGAGGGGCGGCGGTACGCGTCCTACGACCTTTTCATACCCCCACTATCCACGTCGGCGTGGAGTTGAGAATAGAATAGTGTGGCGAGCGCAGCGAGCCACCGAGCCCGAAGCGTGGCGAGCGCAGCGAGCCCCGCGAGGGGACGCGGATACCTTCACAGGTAAACGCGTCCCCTCGCGGGCTTCACAGGTGTCCGCGTCGCCACGGACACCTGTGAAGCCCGCGAGGGGACGCGTATAACTGTGAAGGTATCCGCGTCCCCTCGCGGGGCTCGCTGCGCTCGCCACGCTTCGGGCTCGGTGGCTCGCTGCGCTCGCCACACTATTCTATTCTCAACTCCACGCCGACGTGGATAGTGGGGGTATGAAAAGGTCGTAGGACGCGTACCGCCGCCCCTCGCGGGCTCGCTGCGCTCGCCACGCTTCGGGTTCACGTTTATAGTGGGGGGTGGCGTGGGGGTGCATTTAACATTGTAAGCACCCATTTGGGTGCTCAAAAGCACCCTTTAGGGTGCTTATACGATTTTTGGTCGTATAGGGGGTCAAAATCGCATCGCATCGCATCGCATGCCATCGGGTGCATGGCATGCGATGCGATGCGATCTGTTCGTCGTACGACGGACATCGGGGGCGCCGCCAAAATACACAAGTACCCGATCCTGACCTATCATAAGGCATAGGAACTCCATTAGTTCACCATACCGCCACACACCATGATTTGACTCATATATTGCATTTGTGCAGATTGCCACTGCACCCACAGTCCCTGGAGGCTCCCTGACTCTTCAGGAATGCTGCACTAAAACTGGGGCCCCATACCCCGTTCATTGCAGAAACTGTAAAAAGCAGGTCCAGACCAGCACCCTTACCACACACCCAATAACCAACCAGACTGTACTTTATCTCACTCTCCATCCCCCACCAGTACCCTTGGACAATTGCAATAAGTCACTGCATCACCATTAAACCACCTACATTAAAGCAGAGATAGTGGGGAAATACTAAGATGTGTATTCTACTTGACATGTGATGTTGCTATGGGCAACCAATCAGAATCTACTTCTTATTTATTTAGCACCCTCTAGAAGATAGTAGACAGGATTTGATTGATTGCCCATAGCAACATCACATGTGAAGTAAAATACACATCTTAGTAAATTTCCCCCAAGATATCTCACTTATCTTTGTACATTCATCAATAATGTACCCTCTGCATTGTATCATTTACAGTACTTAAATTACAGTGCCGAGCGCAGTACTATCCAATTGTTTGCTCATATTAAGTTATACCATTGGATCAGTCTTACGATAAGCATAGATTCTAGCTTTGTACAATATACTCAGTGCACAGATAACCACCCTCCAATCCTTGTAAATTGCAGAGCATGTGCTGAGGCTCATTAAGAAGTGGGGAGAAATACATGCAGAGTCTACACCCAGGATCTACACACCCCCTCCATTAAAGTTTCATATATTGCCTCCATATAGTACCCAAGTATTAAGAGGAATTATTCTAATCCATGCTGAATACTCACACCTATAATGGTCAATGAGAGCTTGTTTATTATTGCCTGCATGTTGTCCTTTTTCCGCCATCATCAACATTGTACTTGGTGGCTGGTCTGGCGTGACAAACTGATGTGAGAAATGTGCGCTGCTCCGGGTTACAGAGTAGACTTGAATCCAAGAAGAATGGGAGGAGGAGCATGGTGCAGAAAGAGATGAAGGGGAGACTGATATTAACATACATGCTGTTATGTACTGTGCAGACAGGTGTGCCCAAGAGGGCATGAGGGGAAGTGATCAAAAAGGTGGCAGGGGAAGAGGCCATGGGGAAGTGATTGGTGATGCTAGTGGGCATTTGGCAGTGCATGAGTCATGACAGGTGGAAAATAGCATGGGGCAGTGCATGATAGGGAAAATGCATGGGGGAGTGAGCATGAGGGAAGAACAGGCTATGTTCTGTACTTGTTGTGTTCCAGTATTTCTAGGGGAGTACTTGCTGCTGTGAATATATATCAGTGGGTATTGGTAAGTGCTTCATGCTCTGTTGATAAGGATAATAAAGTATGTACTTCAGTAAGTATGGACAGTGATCATCCCTAATAATCACACTTACCATTCCCCAATATATATAAAAGGACAGCTATTGTAATGGCTGATTATCTAATATACAGCAAAAGAGCACAATATTAAATACATTATCAAGGCTGGAGAAGAACAGACCTGTATCAAGTCAGCTGAGACTGTTGAATAGTTAACCATTAGCTCTATAACATATTTACTGTAGCTGCTTTCTGTTCAAAAGGATTCAGAGGCTGCATCAGAGTTTTAAGTAATCAGTCTGTGTCACCTCAGGTAATCCATAAAAAAAACAAAATTGACATATATTCAATGATAGTTAAAAATGAATATACATCTCAAATAAAGTAATGTAATACATATCCCGGAGCCATCCACCTGTATTAAATTTGAATGAATGTATGACTGTCTGATTGTGTATGCATCATGCAATAACACATACTGTAGTCTGTTGCAGCATGGATGACGTGTGATAGCAGGAACACACATATGCATGCACTCGTTGTCTATTCACTATATATGGAGGACCACCAGTTGGCGATTTAACACATATGCTGCATACCACAGCAATAAACTATGAGGACAAACCTCTAGCCAGGGTGGCGTTTTATGACATGGTGTGCATTTTTTCATCACTGGTCACATGCTCATTGATGTAATAGTACTGATTTGGGACACGTTGGTCTCAGACCCATATGTATGTAGTACAGATTACTTGGATATTAGGTATTCCTGCAAGACTATGGAATTCTATCCTTAGCTCATGGCCATATTTATAATTGTGCAGAGGGTGCAGCACACTTGGGGCCTTATTCTGATCGGTGCGGCCGGATCCGAATATGCGGCCAGGACCGTGCATGCGAAACCCCGCCTTCCATACGGATAGCCAACTCCGTCCGTACGCGGTAAGAAACTGGCCAAACGGACCGCACGTGTATTTTTCACGGAATACGCCTCCTCCATCTCAGGGAACCTCCCTCAACATTTGATGGTCGCAGACCATCGAATGCAGGACCAAGTGCTCCACCAGCTCCCGCAACCTCAGACCACACGGACATTTCTCAGTGCAAAACCAGGGATCTGGGCGGGCAGCTGACATCCGGCGATGTCATATGTCCGCCCCCTACACGTGCGTCACGGCCACATTACCATACGTACGCCCAGCGTTTGCATGGGAACGCCCATGAAACGCGGGGCGTATGCATATGGTAATGAGCCCAAATAGCCCTTCACGCCCCTCTCCACCCCCTGTTCGGAGTGTTCACATTTCATGCGGGATTTGGCCGTACGCCCCGCTCGCACATGCGCAGAGACGCCTCTGCACATGCGCAGACACAAAACATCGGTGGGACGAACGCACGCGGATATTACCGCACCAACCAGAATAAGGGCCTTGGTTCCTTGGATCCAAGGGAGCCCAAACTAATAAACCTGCACATCTTTATATATAAAACTCGGTGTGTATGTGTGCATGTGTGTATGTCCCCTATTGACTCCAAAACGGCTTGACCGATTTTGATGAAATTTTCAGGCAATCTTCAGATTAGCCCAGCGGGTGATCCTGTGAAGTTTGGTAGCGATCGGTTAAACAGAAATTTATTTTGTTTTTGTTTTTTGCCAATTTTCACCAAAGTTGTGCAACGGAACTAGATTGACCATTAAAAAATTGTCACCAAATGTAATCGAGGCAACAATCATCGGTGGCAAATTCAAAGGCGAACATGTACTGATTTCCAACAATTTACCATTCCAATGCAAGCTGCTCCAGTTCCCTTTGCGTCTTGCCTTTGCTATTACCCTCAACAAAGCACAAGGCCAATCGTTGACTATTGCTGGCTTCAATTTGGAAAATTCATGTTTTTCACACGGCCAATTGTATGTGGCTTGCTCCCGAGTTGGCACACCGAAAAATGTAGACGTTTTTACACCAAATAAAAAAAAACAAAAAACATTGTCTATAGCTGGCCTTAAGATGAATTAATAAAATAAATATAATTTCCCAGTTGGCTTAAATACATGTGTTTTTTTTTTCTTGGGCGTAGTAAAACACTGTACCTATAGATATCTGTTAAAACTTTGTCACATGACTGCCCCCATCCATCCACCAGAAGTCATCTGGCTATAGATAATTAGTGCTTCCTTTGCGAAGCCGGGGCGGGTCGCTAGTATAGTATAGTATACTTACCTTTGAACAAAGTCAACTGCCACCAATCTTTCTGGCAAATGGTGCAGGTGCATACTCATGGAAATCTGCACATGGACAGTTGACTCTGGCACAGTACCAGCCTTATCTCAGAATCAACTGTGATAAACCGAAGATGGTTGCCTCCGTGTTGTTTTTCTACTGCATATTACTCTTCTTTGAAGTGCATATACAGCCCTCCTTCCCACTGTCAGCGTACCCAAGTTGGATGTCTTGTCTGGGACTTTATTCAGTGGGTACATGATATCCACTTTGAAGTTTTACTCTTGCCTTATTAATATAAGTAGTAGTTACAGTACATGTGGTGCTTAGTTTGGCCATTGTCCCTATGTTACAGTATATGCCTAAGATGACTAACTCACCCGGTATTCTGAAATTGTTTACATGTAAAACTTTTTGTCACAGCTCTATTGATACAGAATGTTACTGCATTCAAAATATAATAAATGCCTTTCACTGAGGTTAGCATGGTCATTTGCACAAAAAAAGTGTAATCACACACACATATATATTTAAATTTTGGTTGCATATGGTTGTGTTCTTCCTATACGTACACTTGGATATATACCGTACTCAGAATCATCATCATCATGGTGCACTAATTGAAGCCTATGGTTGGTGCGTAAGATAAAGTAGGTACGAAAATAGGCTTACTTATGCTTATATCTAACTTTTTTTGCCCCACCATGCAGATTTCCAGAACATGTACTGTCTATCAACAACCCAGATACCTTCAGGCAACAGGAATATATAAGTACTGCAGATATCTTCAGCCAACAGGCATACCTTAATACTGCAGATATCTACAGTCAACAGGCATACCTTTATACTGCAGATATCTTCAGCCAACACACATACATTAATACTGCTGATATCTCATGGTTACCTACCTGACCCTCTCCTTCAGGGAGAAAATGCTCTGTTCCTGGTCTTCCCTGGTAATGTATGATTGTCATCACTTGTGGTGAAACATCTTTCTTATCAATTACCTAGCTGCCCACAGGTGATGGCAATCATACCTTACCAGGGAAGTCCAGGAACAGAGCATTTTCTCCCTGAAGGAGAGGGTCAGGTAGGCAACCCTGAGATATCTTCAGTCAACAGTCATATTTTTATATGGAAGATACAGTACATTATTTTCAGCCAACATGCATACCTTAATACTGCAGATATCTTCAGCCAACAGGCTGTCACAATCCGGCCTAAACTCTGTATACCTGTTGTGTCATGTCTACTCTCCAGTTCTATGTATTCCAGCCTGCTGCTAGACTGCAATCCTGTTTCCTGAGACACTGTGCATTGCTAATAATTAACACCTGTGGTATTCTTAGCTGTGGGAGATCTTCTGCTGCTATTGGCTCTTCAGTTACCTGTTAGGTGGAATCATTCAAGTTTCCTATTTCACACTGATTGCTCCATTCAAAATCCTTTCCCATTATTGCAGTTTCCTTTTGCCATGTCCTCCAACCAGTGCAACATAATGGGGTTTAAGTTTCCAGCTCAGACTAGCAGTCATTGGCTATTGACTTATAATTATATAGCTTATAATTCTGATGCTGTTTGAGCTTGCTTCCAGACAGCTTCCAGGTTTCCAGAACCTTCCAGCCTGCAAGTCTCACCTGTTCCTGCTCCCAGCCGTGTCCATACTCCATTTCCTTCTTTATTCTACAGTCTGCTGTATTACTACATTGACTCTGGTCCAGTCCTCTGGTCATTCTCCGGTACAAGTCACCCATACTCCTCTAAAGTACCTGCTTCATCTCGCAGTCTGCTGTATTCTCCAAGTCCTTCTCCAGTGTTGTTCTCCAAGTCTGTCTCCAGTGTCCTGATCAAGTCTTCGGGTCCAGTCTTCTTTAAAGTATTCCCTTCACCTCAAGTATAACTATGACCTAAAAATATGCATCCCTTCTCCAGTATTTTCTTGTACCGTCATTTACCACTGTGTCAATAAACTTCCTTCATTGTACCCACTTGCTTCTGTGAACTATTTCCATTGTCCACCAATCCCCAGTCGTGACACAGGCATACATTAATACTGCAGATATCTTCAGCCAACAGGCATACATTAGAAACTACAACAGCCTTATAGTGCTCTTGTTTTTTATATTACTTTTGCCACACACAAGCATTTTGGTTTAGTAAAAGATCCAACAACATATGGGTAAATATACTAATACTTCCAAATTTGAAAAGAGCTGATGTTGCCCATAGCAACAGCCTTGCTTTGGGTAACATCACCTGTTTTCATTTTTAGTAGCATTAGTAAATTTACCTCTTATAATTTACTTTAACTTTGCACAACTGAATTTTCTTTTACAATTTCAGTTATGGTCAAATGAAGTACTTCATCTTTTGAATTATCTAAGTGATACATTATTTGATTGCTGTAGCATTTGTGCCAGGCTTTCCAATAATAGATACATTACCAGTAAAGCATGTGCACAGTTAAAATACATTATCATCCTTTAGTGCAGGGGTCTTCAACCTTTAAGACAGTGTGGGCCACGTTAAAAAATTTAACGAAGCCCGAGGGCCACTAAGCTCTACTGTGGTATTTTGCACAGCTCTTAATAGATAGACAGCACAGCCCCCGCATAGATAGTTGGCACAGCTGCCCATACACATAAACCCTGCCCCCAATATATAGTCTGCACCAGGGCTATTTCTAAACAATTAGGGTCCCAGTACGAACAAAATTAAAATAGCAGCCCCCCCATACATAATTTGGTATTTAAGAAATTGCGCACTCCCAAATTGGGGTGAGGTCTAATTATAAGAGTGTGAACTAGCAGGAAAAAAATTACCTGACATCTCACTTTTGCAACCTGCATGACCAGACATTGGTTACCGCAGGAATGGTGGTTGTCCTTCCACGCTTAAGTTGGCTGTCCAAAGGCCGCACAGTGACATATAAACATGAAGGCCCATTACACCATGATGCCCATTACACATTATGCCACTCACCATGATGCCCATTACACAATATGCCACACACCGTGATGCCCATTGCACATTATGCCACACACCGGGATGCCCATTGCACATTATGCCACACACCGTGACACCCATTGCACATTATGCCTCACATCATGATGCCCATTGCACCTTGCACTATAAGGCCCCCAATACTCCTGCTTATGCATAGGATGCCCCCAGCAGTGCCTCTCACAAAATGCCACCAGTAGTGTCCCTCATAAAATGCCACCAGTAGTGTCCCTCACAAAATGCCCTAGTATTGCCCTCCATAGTCAGCACTGAATTGCGCAGCATGCCAGCCCTCCCTTAGTCAGCACCACATTGCACTGCCAGCCCCCCTCCCCCATAGTCAGCACCATCCCCATACACAGGGCCACATTGCACTGCCAGCCCCCCTCCCCCATAGTCAGCACCCTCCCCATACACAGGCGACATTGCACTGCCAGCCCCCCTTTCCCATAGTCAGCACCCTCTCCATACACAGGGCCACATTGCACTGCCAGCCCCCCTCCCCGATAGTCAGCACCCTCCCCATACACAGGGCCACATTGCACTGCCAGCCCCCCTTTCCCATAGTCAGCACCCTCTCCATACACAGGGCCACATTGCACTGCCAGCCCCCCTCCCCGATAGTCAGCACCCTCCCCATACACAGGGCCACATTGCACTGCCAGCCCCCCCTCCCCCCTAGTCAGCACCGCGGTAGCTAGCCAGCATTACCCTCTCATGAGACACTTGCCTTAGTGTCCCTTGCAGAGGTCTCCTTCAGAGGGCTGCTGCTGCTGCTGGCGGCGTCGGCTGTCTTAGCAGCCAAGGAGCAGGCAGGGACAGGTGCGCGGCTGCCTGCGGTTGTCACACTCACTCAGTCTCCCGGCTGTCTGAAAGGGCACGGGCGGGACGGGTGCGTGGCGTCAGGAAGTACACAATGCGCATGTTCGCGCACAGTCCCGCCCGCCCCAGCCAGCACATCCACCTCCGCCACGTCCCACTGCTAAGGGGACAGCCCGCAGAAGGATTTTAACCCCTTCCTGACAGAGCCAGTTTTTGCGTTCCTGACAGAGCCATTTTTTTCAAATCTGACATGTTTCACTTAAGTGGGGATAACTTTTTTTTGCTTTTACTTATCCCAGTGATTTTGAGATTGTTTTCTCGTGACACATTGTACTTCAAATTAGTGGTAAATTTGGGTCGATACAGTCTGTGTTTTTTTGTGAAAAATACCAAAATGTCGTGAAAAAATGGAAAATTTTGCAATTTGCAAAATGTCACATTTTCTGCTTGTGAGACAAATAAACATACCACTCAAAATAGTTAATAACTAACAAAGACCATATGTCTACTTTATGTTGCAATCATTATTTCAACCTCCTTTTCATTTTTTTGGACACTAGGAGGCTTCAAATATGAATAGCAAATTCTCAAATTTTCAAGAAAATTTCAAACACTGATTTTTTTAGGGACCAGTTCAGTTCTGATGTGACTTTGAGGGACTTGTATGTGAGACACCCCCATAAATGATGCCATTTCAAAAACTGCACCCCTCACAGTATTCAAAACAGCATTTTGGAAGTTTGTTAACCCTTTAGGTGTTTCACAGGAATTAAAACAAAGTGTCGGTGAAATTTCAAAATTTCTTTTTTTTTGCAGAGTTTCAATTTTAATACATTTTTCTAACGAATACAGTAGATTTTACTAGAGAAATGTGACTAAAAATTGATTCCCCCAATTCTTTTGTTTTCATAAATATCCTATATGTGGCCCTAGTGTGCATGGTGACCAAACCACAGGCTTCATAATAGAAGGAGCACCTACTTGATTTTGGAGCCTCCTTTTTATGAGATTTTTTTTTAGGCACCATGTAGGTTTCTAGGCACCATAAGTGCTAAAAGTTAGGAACCTCCCCCACAAGTCACCCCATTTTGCAAACTACACCCTTCAGGGAATTCATTTAGGGGTATAGTGTACATTTCAAACCCCCAGGGGTTTCACCAATTTTGATACAACTGGACTGTGAAAATGAAAAAATTTAATTTTTCATTTTCACAGCTCAGTTGTATCAAAATTGGTGAAACCCCTGGCGGTTTGAAATGTACACTATACCCCCTGATGAATTCCCTGAAGGGTGTAGTTTTCAAAATGGGGTCACTTGTGGGGAGGTTCCACTGTATGGGTGCTTCAGGGGTCATTCAACCAGAATCTGTGCTGCAAAATCCAAAAATCACTCCTTCCCTTCTGAGTCCTGCCATGCACCCAAATGGTATTTTTTGGTCACATGTGAGGCATTGCCGTACTCGGGAGAAATTGGGGCACAGATTTTGGGGTGCTTTGTCTCCTTCATTCCTTGTGAAAATGAAAAATTTTGAGCCAGATCTGCATTTTTGTGTAAAAAAATGTAATTTTTTACACAAAAATGCAGATCTGGCTCAAAATTTTTGTCAGGGACAGCAGACATCTCCAAACTGTCACCGCGTCTATAGACGCGGTGACAGTTTAAAACCATGACGTATATATACGTCTTCGGTCGGGAAGTACCTCCCGACCATGACGTATATATACATCATATGTCGGGAATATCATATATATATATATATATATATATATATATATATATATATATATATATATATACACACACACACACACACACACATATATATATGTGTGTATATATGTGTGTGTGTGTGTGTGTGTGTGTGTGTGTGTGTGTGTATATATATATATATATATATATATATATACACACACACACACACACACACATTACATATATTTATTTGTGTGCTTCTGTGCAGCTTGATGCTGCTGCTGCTGCGGGGGGAGGGGGGAGGAGGGAGGAGGGCAGCGCTGCTGCGCTGAGCTGCCGGGGGAGCTGCTGCTGCTGCCGGGTGAGTGCCCGGCGGGTGCGAGGGGGGGGCTGCACATCGGTGGTGATCGGTGCTGTACTTGACAGCACCGATCACCACCGATCCCTGTGTTACCGAGCGGCTTAGCCGCCGGTAACACAGGGAAACGCTGTGAATGGCTGTTCAGATTTGAACAGCCAATCACAGCGATCGCCGACCGGGGGGGGCACCCCTGCCCCCCCTGGGCGGCGAGGGGGGATGTCTGCTGTCAGGGACAGCAGACATCACCTAACTGTCACTGCGTCTATAGACGCAGTGACAGTTAGAAACCATGACGTACATTTATGCCATGTGTCGGGAAGTACTTCCCGACCATGACGTAAATGTACGTCAAATGTCGGGAAGGGGTTAAGGGGACAGCGCGTGGAAGGATTTTTTTTTTTTAATCAGCACAGCATTTAATTAAAAAAACGCAATTCACTGGCGGGCCACCTAAAACAACTCGGCGGGCCACTCGTGGCCCGCGGGCCATGGGTTGAAGACCCCTGCTTTAGTGTGATCTATAGTTATAGGAAGCACTTTAAGTGGATAAAACATGCCACATTTCTGTGGTTAATGCTACAGCAATATACTCAATTGATTTGTCTAACATTTATGTTGTTTTATCTCTAAAAGTAATATTAAGTACATTATATATTTTTTAGTAATGTATATACAGCATAAGTATACAGACAAATATTCATCAATAAACAGATACAGTAGCTTCAATTTCAGTTTAGTGCAAGTTACTGTAAAAGATAAAAGCTAAGTATGTTTTGACTGTTATAATTTATTGCACAGTTGTACCTTTGAACAAATTTGGTAAATGACCCCAAGGGTGAGATTTATTAGGATGAGAGATTAAGAAAGTGAGAGATTTGGTAAGAAATTTCCAGTTTTTTTAAAGCGGCAATAATTTACACTGCTAAACCAGTTTGATTTTGAACACAAAAAGAGACAAGGACCAATCGCACTGGAAAAATTGTTGAAATAATGGCAAGGCTCCTCAGGTTTTAGTATAGTTATTAATGAAGATACTATCAGGAGGGTGTGCTGCCACTGGACATTAAATATATGACAAAAAGGGGTGGACAGAGAATAGAATGTCTCTGTGTGGCGCACCAAGGAGAATGAAATAATAAAAATTAACTTTTATTTAACATTTCTTAAAAAATCGAGATAAAAGACAGAAAATTTCACATACAAACATAGACATGTATTTAAAACGGGATATGGCTATCCCTACAACGTGGGACCCCGCTGTCACGTATACCTTCTTTTTAATAAATGTAAAGATCAAATGAGGGCATATGTTCACAGTTTTATTATCATATATATGTTAATGTAGATGGATACTTTTTAATCAGATTTCTGAAGCTGTAACACTGTTGTTATAATTAGAATACAGCATGCAAATGCACATATATTATCAGGCTAATATCCTCCTAACAGTTCGTACATGCAGATAATAATTTGCAAATTATTATCTGCATGTATGAACTGTAACATATATATGATAATAAAACTGTGAATATATGCCCTCATTTGATCTTTACATTTATTAAAAAGAAGGTATAGATGACAGCGGGGTCCCACGTTGTAGGGATAGCCATATCCCGTTTTAAATACATGTCTATGTTTGTATGTGAAATTTTGTGCCTTTTATCTTGCTTTTTTAAGAAATGTTAAATAAAAGTTAATTTTTATTATTTAATTCTCCTTGGTGTGCCAGTTTGTCAAACTGACAAAAAGGGGTGGACAGAGAATAGAAGGTCTTTCTATTCTCTGTCCACCCCTTTTTGTCAGTTTGATTTTGAAGTGTAAATGATTGCCACTTTATAAAAAAATGGAGATTTCTTACCAAATCTCTCACTTTCTAAATCTCTCATCCTATTAAATCTAACCCCAATTGTTACTTTAACTTCAAATATAATAATGATACACTGAATTATCTTTTTACTTGCCTGTATATCAACACAAAACTTTGCAAAATTACAACTGCTGGTGCTAGGCTGCATTGGATAATGCAGTGCAAGTCTGCCACACTTGCTGGTCCTCCCCACTCCCTCCCTGCAATGAGCCCTTATATTTTTCACACACATCGCTAAAGTGTGAGTGCTTCACTACACAGCAAAGCATTGAAACATTGCCAGTTGCACAGCCTTATCTGCAAATCCTAGTGTAGTTCGGCTTTGATGTCCCACAGCTGTCGCGACTCTCCCTTGGAACAATGTAGACACACTTGCGTTACAGTATATGGACCACTCCCCCAAAATGGTCAGTCATCACCCCCTATTACGTTGTTGCCAACCTACGATCACAGTTTCAGGATACATGCATGCACAAAAGTGTACAAATCACTGTATCATTGCGATTTACACACTTCTAGATATGGATTGCTGTAACTGTTGCTTACCTCCTGATGAAGGTCCCAGGTGGACGGAAACTTTGAGTACCTTGAAATTTATCCTTTCTGTAGTTTTTGAATACACAGCTGATTTTAATTGTATTTAAAACACTGGAGAGTGCGTCCTTTTTTTCTATATATTTGAACTGTGGTTCTGGATGACACCCTAGGAGATGCCCTTTGCTGGATGGTGTGCGATCTTATCTCTATACTATATATATATATATATATATATATATATATATATATATATATCAGACAAGCAGATTGGAGGAGCGCTTAGTCCTCTGCTTCACAGAAAGAAATCTGAGTTTGGTCTCTAGATTTTGCCCCTGCAATCCACGGGGTTGTGCACTAGACCTTTGATCTTTCCTGGCCGCAGCTTCTCAATCAGAGAGAATCCGGGGAACCCACGGGATTAAAATTGATCTGGGTAGAAAGATGAAGAGAAGCACTTCATAGTGCAAATATTGCTTTTGGTACTCTTTACCTAGCACGGCGCCCACGATTTTGATCGTGGGCATCGCAGGTAAAAAAAAAACATTGAATGCACTAAAAATCGGGTGCGACCGACGTGATGCCCGCGATTTCCCATAGGGAACAATGTTAAATTTCTCAATTGACCCGATTTTACTGTTCAATGCCTCAATTGACACGATTTTTCCATAGGAAACAATGTTAAATGGCCCACAGAGGCCAAATAGGCACCCTGAAGTGTGAAATGGCCCCCACAATTGTTAACGCCACCCCACGATCAACGTCAACCCGAAGCGTGGCGAGCGCAGCGAGATCGCGAGGGGCGGCGGTACGGGTCCTACGACCTTTTCATACCCCCACTATCCACGTCGGCGTGGAGTTGAGAATAGGATAGTGTGGCGAGCGCAGCGAGCCACCGAGCCCGAAGCGTGGCGAGGGGACGCGGATACCTTCACAGGTAAACGCTTCCCTTCTCGGCCTTCACAGGTATCCTCGTCCGCTCGCCACGCTTCGGGCTCGGTGGCTCGCTGCGCTCGCCACACTATTCTATTCTCAACTCCATACCGACGTGGATAGTGGGGGGTATGAAAAGGTCGTAGGACGCGTACCGCCGCCCCTTACGGGCTCGCTGCGCTCGCCACGCTTCGGGTTCACGTTGATCGTGGGGTGGCGTTAACAATTGTGGGGGCCATTTCCCACTTCAGGGTGGCTATTTGGCCTCTGTGGGCCATTTAACATTGATTCCTATGGAAAAATCGTGTCAATTGAGGCATTGAACAGAAAAATCGGGTCAATTGAGAAATTTAACATTGGTCCCTATGGGAAATCGCGGGCATCGCGTCGGTCGCGTCGCACCCGATTTTTTAGTGCATTCAATGCCCGCGATGACCGCGATGGGCGCCGTGCTAGGTAAAGAGTACCTTGCTTTTTATTCAAAAGACATTCAGTCACTTTAAAAATCAATATAAAACAATACACTGCGTACCCTGCTTTTCAGCAGCGTGGGCTTAAATACCACGTGATTTTGACATATATCAATGTTACCGCATCCACAGTCAGAATCTCCTTAGGGCGAATATGGGGACGGCTGCCACATGTAGCGCCTGGCTGATAACCAAGACTTGCTGGCGCACTTTTCTCCTTACTGCTCTCCTGATCTGTGTCGGGTACAATGGATTTGCATCTGGTAGGACACGCCCGGCGTCTACTTGACAAAGCAGTCAGTAGGCACTGCGAAACACGTTGGTGATACGTTGGTTTGGACCCACATTGCCCCAAGGACCTCAACCCTTTCACCAAGGACTGTCCTACCTGCTTAATCATCTCAGAATCAGAATCAGAATCAGAATCATCTTTATTGGCCAGGTATACTTGCGTATGCTTGGAATTTTTTGTGGTAACAGTAACAGTGCAGCATCAATCAGGGAACACAAAGGGGGTGGGAAGAGAGGCATAAACATACATCACATACATTTCACATGTATCTAGAAAAGTTCGAGTTAGTATTTGGTATGTTCAATACGGTTTAGTTGGTGGACAGCTATTGGGAAGAAGCCTTTTGTAGTTCTTGTCGTCTTTGCTGGGATGGACCTAAAACGTCTGCCTGACGGAAGGGGTTCAAACAGGTTGTGGCCAGGGTGTAGCTTGTCCGCCAAGATCTTTCCTGCACGCTTATTGACCCTGGCTAGGTATAGTTCTTGGACAGTGGGGAGCTCCGCCCCAATGATCTTTTCTGCCATCCTCACCACTCTTTGCAACTTTCGTCTGTCATTCTCGTTCGCTCCTCCGAACCAGATTGTGATCGAGGAGCAAAGGACAGACTCTACTATGGCAGTGTAGAAGATGAGCAGCAGCTCCTGCGGGATGTTGAATTTCTTGAGTTGCCTCAGGAAGAACAACCGCTGCTGAGCCTTCTTGACAGTTGTAATGATGTTGGGACCCCATTTGAGGTCGCAGGAAATCTTTGTTCCTAGGAATTTGAAGGAGTCAACCCTCGACACTACTCTGTCAGATATTATGAGTGGGTGCATGGCATTTGGTTTCCTTCTGAAGTCCACCACCATCTCCACCGTTTTGAGGGGGTTGAGGTCAAGGTTGTTTCCGCTACACCATTTAGTTAGCCGATCCACCTCCCGTCTGTATGCCGACTCGTTTCCATCCATGATTAGGCCGATAACCGTTGTGTCGTCTGCAAATTTTATAATTTTTACTGACTGTTCTACTGAGGTGCAGTCGTTTGTGTAGAGGGAGAAGAGCAGGGGGGAGAGGACACATCCTTAAGGGGCACCGGTGCTAATTGTGCATGTGTTTGAAATGAATGCGCCTGCTTTCACCGCCTGTTTCCTTTCAGTCAGGAAGTCAGTGATCCAGGAGCATGTAGGTTCTGGGACTCCTAGTGAACGGAGTTTTGGCTCCAGGATGTGAGGGATGATAGTGTTGAATGCCGAGCTGAAATCAACAAATAGTATCCTTGCATAGGTGCCTGGACTATCCAGGTGCTGTAGAATGTGGTGCAGCCCTAGGTTGACTGCATCCTCGACACTTCTGTTTGCTCAGTAGGCAAACTGCAGGGGGTCGAGGTGAGCATTTGTAACAACTCTCAGGTGGTTCAGCACCATACGTTCAAGCACTTTCATGACCACCGATGTTAGTGCAATCGGCCTGTAGTCATTGAGGTCTTTCGCAGTTGAGCTCTTGGGAACCGGGACGATAATTGAGGCTTTGAAGCAGGTGGGGACCTTGCACATTTCTAGTGAAGTGTTGAAAATCCTGGTAAAGATAGGGGCGAGCTGTGTTGCACAGGTCTTGAGGGCAGATGGAGACACTCCGTCTGGGCCTCCAGCTTTCCTAGGGTTGACCCTCTTGAACATTCCTTCTACCTCTGTTTGATCCACCTGGAGAGTCTGGGGGTGGCAGTTTTGGAAGGAGGGTGGGCAAGCCATTTTGCCCCGGTCAGGGGTAGGACTGATGCAGGTAGCTTCCTTCTCGAACCTGCAGTAGAAATCATTCAGCTCGTTCACTAGTTTCTGGTGCATGGTGGAGGGGGTTCGAGAGATCTTGTAGTTGGTTATAGCTTGCATGCCTCTCCAAGCTGACGCGGGATCGTTGGTTGACAGGTTGTTCGCCAGCTTGTCTAAGAATCTTTTTTTTGCCAGCTTGATTTCCCGTGTTAGGGAGTTCCTGGCCTGTTTGTACAGGACAATATCACCACTGCGATAGGCTTCTTCCTTTGCCCGACGGAGCTTCCTGAGTTGACCGCTGAACCATGGCTTGTTGTTGTTGAAGGTGCGTGCTGTTTTGATTGGCACGCACAGGTCCTCGCAGAAACTGATGTAGGCTGTCACTGTGTCGGTCAGATCGTCTAGGTTTGTAGTGGAGGATTCAAAGACTCCCCAGTCTGTGCATTCGAGACAGGCCTGAAGCTTCATTTTTGCCTCGTTTGTCCAGCTTTTGACTGATCTGACCACTGGTTTAGCTGACCTTAGCTTCTGGGTGTAAGTTGGTAGAAGGTGGACTATGCAATGGTCAGAGAGGCCCAGAGCTGCCCGGGGTATAGCCCGGTAAGTAGACTTGATAGTGGTGTAGCAGTGGTCTAAGGTACGTCCTTCCCTGGTGTGGCATCTGACTTGCTGCCTGTACTTCGGTAGCTCTTGGGACAGTTTGGCACTGTTGAAGTCGCCCATCACTATAAGCAGTGATTCCGGATGTTTGAGTTCGGTGTCAGTTATCCTGGTGGCCAGTTGGAGTTGGGCTTCTTTCGCATTTCCTTGGGGAGGTATATACACCCCCACCAGGACTATTGAGGCAAATTCCCGGGGGGAGTAGAATGGGTTGCATTTAATGATGAGTGTCTCTAGTTGAGGGCTGCTTGATTTACTCAGAGTTTTTACGTCGGTGCACCACCCTTCATTTATGAAGAAGCAGATACCTCCTCCCTTGGTTTTTCCGGTGAGCTCCTTGTCGCGGTCAGCCCTGAGAAGACTGTAGCCCGGCAGCATCACCGAGGAGTCGGCAATGAATTCATCTAGCCATGTCTCAGTAAAGCATAGGATAGATGAGCCAGCAGTGCCTGATCTTGCATCATTTATGAGCAGGGACAGCTCATCCATCTTGTTTACAAGGGATCGGGTGTTCGAGAGTAGGATAGCTGGGAGTGCAGATCTGTGACCTCTGCGTCTCCACTTAACTAGGGCCCCAGCACGGCGGCCCCTCTTGCGAGTCCTGAGCCTCACATATCTTCCTGTCAGCCTAGCTGTTAGGTGGGAGGCCCCTCCAGGCCACTTGGCGGTGGTAGGGGCATGTCTGTTCCTACGGGAGGGAGCCAGCGGCCTGGCTGGGTTTGCCCTCATTGTTGTCAGGGGCTCAGTTCTGGCTATCTTCTCAGGTGGGCACTGAGTCACACCACTTCCTTTTTGGGCCCCCATAAGTAGGCCCTGGGGGTTTACTTTTCTGTTACCTCTGTGAATGGTTCTCCATGGTCGCCGGTCCACTCTCCAGCAACTGCCGGATCGGCATCTGATCTGAAACCCACCACCCCGGAAGTCTCCAGCCACAAACATCGTTGGATACCTGACCACTCGCAGTAGTGGGACTCTCGTTTGGCTAATTCCATCCATGCCATCGGTTGCAGTCCGTGACAACAACTTCAGGACACCACCAAGTGGCAAATAAGGACTTTTCCCTTTTTCCCATGATCAGAGCAGATTTCAAAACACCATCCCAATACCGGTGACTATAATTATTGGGTCCATCCAATGTTCTTTTTACACCAATTGGTTCATTTTTTAATGTCGAATTAATGTTTTTATTAGTGTATGTAATAAATATTTTTTACATTGTAAATTCAGCGCTGCTCTATTTTATTTATTGTTTTTTTCTTGTATCTGGGAGCTGACTACTCCCATAAGCAGCTGCTGTCCTGATTAAACCACCCCTGGCAGGCGCTCCAAACCAACCTAGGTTGGTTTCCTTTTCATGCATACATTTATACACCACCACCCTCATACATGCATACATACAGTTATACACCACCACCCTCATACATGCATACATTTATACAGTGCCACCCTCATACATGTATACCTTTATACACTGCCACCTTCATACATACATACATTTATACACCACCACCTTCATACATACATACATTTATACACCGCCACCCTCATACATGCATACATTTATACACCGCCACCCTCATACATGCATACATTAATACACCACCACCCTCATACATACATATATTTATACACCACCCCCCTCATACATACATACATACATTCAGGGCTATTTTTGTGCAGGCTCCAGCAGGAACTGTGGCCCTTATTCTAGTTTACTGTTTCTGACAAAATATTCCTCAGATGGACAAAACCATGTGCACTGCAGGTGAGGCAGGTATAAAACCCCACCCAAATCTAATTATCTCTGCACAAGTAACACCTGCCTCACCTGCAGTGCACATGTTATTGTCCATCTGAGGAATATTTTGTCAGAAACAGTGAACTAGAATAAGGGCCACAGTTCCTGCTGGAGCCTGCACAAAAATAGCCCTGCATACATTTATACACCGCCACCCTCATACATACATTTATACACCGCTACCCTCATACATGCATACTTTTATACACCGCCACCCTCATACATACATTTATACACCCCCACCCTCATACATGCATACATTTATACACCGCCACCCACATACATACATTTATATACTGCCACCCTCATACATGCATACATTTACAACGCCACCCTCATACATACATAAATTTATACACCGCCACCCTTATACATACATTTATACACCACCACCCTCATACATACATACATTTTTACACCACCCCCCTCATACATACATTTATACACCGCCACCCTCATACATACATACATACATACATACATACATACATACATTTATACACAGGCACCCTCATACATGCATACATTTATACACCGCCACCCTCATACATGCATACATTTATACACCACTACTCTCATAAATGCATACATTTATACACCACTACCCTCATAAATGCATACATGTATACACCGCCACCCTCATACATACATACATTTGTACACCACCTCCCTCATACATGCATACATTTATACACCACCACCCTCATACATACATACATACATACATTTATACACCACCACCCTCATACATGCATACATACAGTTATACACCGCCACCCTCATACATACATACATTTATACATCCCCACCCTCATACATACATGCATTTATACACCACCACCCTCATACATGCTTACATACAGTTATACACCGCCACCCTCATACATGCATACATTTATACACTGCCACCCTCATACATGCATACATTTATACAGTTCCACCCTCATACATGCATACATTTATACACTGCCACCTTCATACATACATACATTTATACACTGCCACCTTCATACATACATGCATACATTTATACACTGCCACCTTCATACATACATTTAGACACTGCCACCCTCATACATACATACATACATTTATACACTGCCACCTTTATACATACATGCATACATTTATACACCACCACCCTCATACATACATACATTTATACACCACCACCCTCATACATGCATACATTTATACACCACCACCCTCATACATGCATACATTTATACAGCGTTACCATCATACATACATATATGTATACACCGCCACCCTTATACATGCATACATTTGTACACCACCTCCCTCATACATGCATACATTTACAACGCCACCCACATACATACAGTTATACACCGTTACCCTCATACATGCATACATTTATACACTGCCACCTTCATACATACATGCATACATTTATACACTGCCACCTTCATACATACATGCATACATTTATACACCACCACCCCCATACATACATACATTTATACACCACCACCCTTATACATGCATACATTTCTACACCACCACCCTCATACATACATACATACATACATACATACATTTATACACCACCACCCTCATACATGCATACATTTATACAACACCACCCTCATACATGCATACATTTATACAACACCACTCTCATACATGCATACATTTATACAGCGCTACCCTCATACATACATATATGTATACACCGCCACCCTAATACATGCATACATTTACAACGCCACCCACATACATACAGTTATACACCATTACCCTCATACATGCATACATTTATACAACACCACCCTCATACCTGCATACATTTTTACACCGCCACTCTCATACATTCAGTACTTAGTAGGACATTACTGTGTCCGCAATACAAGAATGACAGCATTTTAGCGACCGTTCCACAATACTTACGGCATTTTAAAACCACTAGCAATATGGAGAATATTTTTGTGACCCAAGAAAATACGACTAGCATTACTATGAATGCCATACAATACGGAACGGCATTTTATTGTCTTCCTTAAAATAATATTTTTTGACCTTCAAATATATCACCTCATGGATAACTAGAACTTTCCTTAAAAATCTTAAATTTCGTCAGCAACCACCCCACTGAACATAATTAGCCAACAGTAAGCATTAACTTCCTAACCACACCCTTATATAACTAATTAAGGGCTTGATTCGGATCTGCTCGGTAAGCTGCAAAGCTCGCAGCTTACCGAGCAATTTTGGCGCCGCCCCACCCTACTGCCGTATCCCTTTGCATGTGCCTGCAGCAGAATAAATCATTCGATGGTCGGTGATCATCAAATGATTTGACATGCCCTTGCAAATATAAGTCAGTGGAAACTGACATATTACGGGGCAGCAGGAGGAAGACAGGGCTGCCGGCTGTCAGCCTCCCACCGCTGACACACTTTGTCCCACCTGCATTTGCATGGGAACGCCCAGCATTTTCATGGGGATGCCTATGAAACACTTGGCATTCCCATGCCCCATTACCACCACAGCTCCCGTCTACACCCCCTTCCTGTGCAGGTCGACAAAGGAACCTGCACAGAAGCCCTGCACATGTGCATATGAGAATATGCACATATGCAGAGGCTTACAATCGGTCCCCTGTGCAAACAGACAGAATCAGAATAACCTCAATAAAAACATGACACCAACTATACAGGATTAACCACAAGTCCTATAATAAAAACCCACATAGCTTACCCCTTTAAAATAAATAACAGCCACATCATCTCTCCCCTGCGTTTTACAGCCACACCATTATTTCCCTCCTGCATCTCTCTTCATACCCCCCTCACTTGTTCCCCTTCACTTTGTGCCTTTTCACTTCCCCCTACTTCACTCTGTCTCAGCTTCCCACCCTTCTTGGTGTCTCCCTGGGTTCCTTCCCCTCCGCTCACCCATCACTCTGCTTCTATCAGAATTTCAGAAAACCTCCAGTTGTGTTTAGCTCCCTAACAACCCCTCACCTCACCTTTAGTTCTGTTTGCCAGCGGATGGCCAGGCAGGCAGTGCAAGAAAAATGGAGAAGGTGCTGCTAGTGTGCTCCCACCAGCTTCCTCCGCTCTGCATGTTAGAGGAAGCAAGTCGCCGACCCCCCCTCCTCTGGTACATATCTACTGTGATGTTAAGCGCAGAGTAGACATGTCGCGGGATATGCGCTGGGAGGGGGTTTGGCATCATGCGGGCTCAATATGTGGACCTGGCTACTGGCAGTACAAGCATGCACTGTGGGGGCGATGGTTACAGTATGGGCGGATACTGCTTGTGGTCGGGCCGGGCGGCTAAGCATCCCTGCTCCTCGTCTCTGGAGGAAGAGGAGGTGCTCAGGCAAGGAATCAGCAGTAAGCAGCTCCCCCAGTGGCCAGCGCCCCTAGGCAGCTGCCTAATGGTGGCGCCGGCCCTGTTCCCCAGGTAACTTACTGAGTAGAACCGCACTCTGTGCAGTGAGGAGGGTGATGCCGAGTGTCCTCCAAACATGGGGAGGCTCACTGTGCCCACTGTGATCAGGAACAAAAGCGCGCAATGCTTCTGCGACGGGGAAGAGCTACATAGAGCCAGGCGGCCCCACCTCCTCTGACTGCATAGAGCAGGGGTGGCCAACCTGCGGCTCATTAAGGAGAGAGCTGCAGGTTGGCCACCCCTGCTCTATGCAGTCAGAGGAGGTGGGGCTGGCCGGGGACACGGGCTCAGCCTGCCGACTGCCGCGCTGCTGTATACATCATTGTGTAATGAGGGGCCTGGCCACATCTATCGGCCTCACTGTAATCGGCCTCCCGGGAAACTTCCCGGTGAAACTAATGGCCAATCCGCCCCTGCTCTTACATGTAGATCTACTCTAGACCTGTCATGTTTTGGGGCTGCCACTGGGCAACATGGACTTTCATCTCCACAGATTTTTGATTGGGCTGAGGTCTGGAGACTGGCTAGGCCACTCCAGGACCTTGAAATGCTTCTTACGGATCCACTCCATAGTAGCCAGGGTGATGTATTTGGGGTCATTGTCATACTTGGTGGGTGACTTATTCACGTTCCATCTTCAATGCTCTTAATAAGGGAACAAGGTTTATGGCCAAAATCTCATGATACATGGCCCCATTCATTCTTTACTTTATATGGTTCAGTCATCCTTTGCAGAAAAGCAGCTCCAAAGCATGATGTTTCCACACCCATGCTTCACAATGGGTATGGTGTTTTGGGTGAGAAGTTTATACCAAAAGTTCTATTTTGCTCTTATCTGACCACATGATATTCTCCCAAACCTCCTCTGGATCATCCAGATGGTCAATGGCAAACTTTAGATGGGCCTAGACATGTGCTGGCTGAAGCAGGGAGACCTCTCGGTTGCTGCAGGATTTGAATCCGTGATGATTTAGTGTGTTACTATTGGTAACCTTTGTGACTGCGGTCCCAGCTCTCTAGAGGTCATTGACCAGGTCCCCTCATGTAGTTCTGGTCTCATTCCTCACCGTTCTCAAGATCATTGATACCCCATGAGGTGAGATCTTGCATGGAGCCCTAGGTAAAGGGATATTGTCAGTGATCTTGTATTTCTTCCATTGTTTAATAACTGCGCCAACAGTTAATCTCTTCTCACCAAGCTGCTTGCATATTGTCAAGTAAGGGCAAAATAGTCTATAACCCAAAATCTCACACGAGTCTTGCAGTGAGCTTTTTAAAATATATGCTGTGCGCTGGGGATTTTGGCTTTAATTTGCTGTGGCCAGTTTGCGTATGGGTTTGGTGGTAAGTTGTGCAGCTGGATGGTTGGTTCCATAGTTGGACCAGTTAAAGCAGGCATGTCCAAACTATGGCCCTCCAGCTGCTGTGAAACTAAAAGTTCCATCATGCCTTGCCACAGTTTTGCTATTAGGGAATGCTAAAGCTATGGCAAGGCATGCTGGGATGTGTTGTTCCACAACAGCTGGAGGGCCACAGTTTGGACATGCCTGAGTTAAAGTATGATGTAGTCCTAGTGAGCCCTAAATCTTATTCTAACTAGGGCTCATTAGAGGCAAATTAGGGAGATCGTTAACGGTTTAATTCCCTATTCTTATGGAGCGTGGCCCATCTTTGCAGGGGATGGCGGAAGATTCGCCAGCCGCCATCCCCCGCCAGCCGCCATAAGGGGACGTGCGCGCACGAGATGCGTGTGCGTCTCCATACAACGGCACTCCCTCCGGGTCCCTGCCACCTCACCGATGGTTGCCCCGGGTTCCCGCCACCTTGCCACATCCCCCCCCCCAACCCTGTCCATCTCCCTGATGGACAATTTACATGCGGATGTATATGGAGTTTATGATCTCTTCAACAGGAGTATCCTAACACACTAAATCCGTTTTTTATCACTCTTAATCAATAAATTAGTGATTATTTCCTTTCAATAGCCAAGTATAAGACAGTTGCAGTCTAGAGGTGCGTACACACGGGGGCAATTATGTGTAATATCGTGGGATATATGGTCGCTGAGCGACCATATTGCTCGCGATGGTAGTGTGTACCGGCAATATATCGCTGGGTGCGCGCTCACGTTTTTACTCCTGTAGTGATCGCTGGTTGCAGGAACATGCTCCTGTGACCAGCTGATTTCCACTGCCGGGCTCCCCCCGGAAGTTTCTTTTTCATCAGCGACCATCTCTGGTCGCTGATGAACAGGAGACACAGAGCAATATATTGCTCAGCAATATATTGCTAGCAATATATTGCTGAGCAATAGATCTCCCCCGTGTGTATGGGGCTTAGGAGAGATCACAAAGTTTCTATGCTCTTAATTGAGCTTAAGATTTGTGCAGTCTGATTTCATTACTATGGGCCTTATTCAAGTTCACTCTTTCTGACAAAATCCTTCTTAGATGGACAAAACCATGTGCACTACAGGGGGGGGGGGGGCAGATGTAAAATGTGCAGAGAGAATTAGATTTGGGTGAGTTATTTTGTTTCTGTGCAGGGTAAATAATGACTGCTTTATTTTTACACTGCAATATAGATCTCACTTTGCAGTAAAACCCCACCCAAATCTAATTCTCTCTGCACAAGTAACATCTGCCCCACCTGCACTGCACATGGTTTTGTCCATCTAAGAAGGATTTTATCAGAAAGAGTGAACTAGAATAACCCCCATAGTTATTTGCAATGGTGACAATGTCACAACAGGATGTCAGAAAATTGCAGTATTTTTCTTTGATAGAGTTATTACATTTTGCAACAATGTTATACTTATTTCTCAGTGATAGAATTACTACACTTAGCAACAGTTGAAGTGTTACACAGTTCTAAATTGTAATCATTAATGTCAATACTTTTGACTTTTGTGCATAGGTTATTTGCCTATATAGATTTCCCCATGCGTGCTTGTTCCTATCTGCTGTGATAAATTGTCCCTTTAGTCTCCGGTCAGGATTTCTGCTATCCTTGAGTCATACAGACGTGTTAAGAAAATACATACAAAAGTATTAACATTGATCATTACAATTTAGAACTGTGTAACACTTCAACTGTTGCTAAGTGTAATAATTCTTTCACTGAGTAATAAGTAAATAAGAAGAATACTGCAATTTTCTGACATCCTCATTGCAAATAAGTTATACTTGGCTATTGAAAGGTAACAATCACTAATTGATTAATTAAGAGGGATAAAAAACGGATTTAGTTTGATATGATACTCCTGTTGAAGAGATCATAAACTCCATATACCTCCGTGTGTAAAGTGTATCTGAACACAGAACTGGGGTAGCTGCTACACAAACTGATAAAGTAAAGATAAAGTAATATAATACAGCAGTCTCCACAAGAATAGGGAATTAAACCCTTAACAATCTCCCTAATTTGCCTCTAACGAGCCCTAGTTAGAATGAGCTTTAGGGCTCACTAGGAACACATACTTTAACTGGTCCCACTGTGTAACCAACCATCCAGCCACACAGCTTACCACCCAAAGCCCTGGGCAATCTGGCAACAGCAAATTAAAACAAAAGTCCCCAGCACACAGCTTATATTTTAACAAGCTCACTGCAAGACTGGTGTGAGATTTTAAGTAATAGGCCATTTCATCCACTAAAAAAACACCTTCTTTTAAAATATTATTAATAAAAGTTTTTATCTATATTTTCATCATATCATAAGAGAGCCCCCCAAAAAAGAGCCCTCTTTTCTATCCCAGCCGTCTATGTTTACATTTGGACTCAGGGGAGCACCACCAACTGTAAAAATGTCTCACCTAGTTTGGATCTAATGCCCCGTACACACGGGGGAGATATATTGCTCAGCAATATATTGCTAGCAATATATTGCTCTGTGTCTCCTGTCCATCAGCAACCAGAGATGGTCACTGATGAAAAAGAAACTGCCGGGGGGAGCCCGGCAGTGGAAATCAGCTGGTCGCCGGAGCATGGTCCTGTGACCAGTGATCACTACAGGGGTAAAAACTGGAGCGCGCACCTGGTGATATATCGCCGGTGCACACTCCCATCGCGGGCAATATGGTCGCTCAGAATCAATAACAGGCCAATCCCTTATACACTACCTCCAATCTGACTTGCCTCACGCACTGGGACTGGCGGGCACAGAGACGGCAGTAATCGAAAGGGCACACAGACTGGGCCCAGAAAGAGCCCAGGCTGGGGACCGCCCTAGACCAGTAATTGCAAAATACCTAAATTACAGAGACAAGGAGGCGGTTCTCAGAGCCTACCACAGGGCTGGCTCAGTTTCTATAGCGGGTAGGAAGATCCTGATCTTTCAGGATTTTTCGGCAGCCGTATCTCAGAGACGCAGGGAGTTTTCCCCAATTTGTAAAATTCTCTTCGAGCGACAGCACAAATTTACTTGACTATTTCCCGCCAAACTTAAGGTAACTGTGAACGGGACCACCCACTTTTTTGAAAGCCCACAGCAAGCTAGATCCTTTATATCTTCCTTGGCCGTATATGAAAACTCCCCCCCTTATTCCCCAATGGGGGCGGGCTAAGAACGCTCTAAGGTTCATATTGTAGACTCATTTAAGTAGGAGGAGTTAGATCCATGGCGGACAATTTTTTTTTTTTTTTAAATAAACATGTGGTGTCAGCAAGATACCACACTTCTTTATTTCACAACAGTTGTTCAATACTTTGAACATGTTTATTTTGTTTCTGTTATTACAATGTATTGTTCTAAAATTGACCATAGTAATTAACCGAAATTCCTGTGCGCTGGTTGCCACAGGCTATCGTTACATAAAGTTGGAAAAATATGACAATTGTAAGGATTGGAGCAGGATTGAATATACTGTTGCTGGTACACAGTTAATAACTTTGTTGTTATTGTTGAATTCTTATGTCAAGGATGGATACAGATGGAGGGTCCATATGTATCCACGAATAGGACTCCCTGGAGGCTGGGGACCCCTGCGAAATGCTCACGGAAATCCCTGCGCCTCATCGTAACAAGACAGGTATTGGTTGATGCCCACGGCGCAACACACTACGCTTAAACAACATACACACGATAAATTACACATAGTTTCGTGGAACGTCCATGGCCTAAACTCCCCTGTAAAAAGAAAAAGAACATCGACACGCCTTAAACGCCTTTCTCCTGACATTACATTTATGCAGAAGACACATTGGGCGTCATCACAGAATATGTCTTTGAGAGACAGATGGATAGGCGAATGCATATCAGCCCAATTCACTTCTAAATCTCGAGGTGTGGCAATCCTCTTTCATAAAAGACTAAGGTACACTATTGTAGATACGCTAAATGATGAGGATGGCAGGTTTCTACTAATAGATCTTCTAATAGATGACATGCCTTATACATTACTCAATCTATATGCCCCACCCCCACCCCCCCAAACACGAATTTCTTTCAGGCACTATCTAATTCCATAGGAAAAAGGGGGAATGTGCCGGCGCTGTCTGCTTCAATAAAGTATACTCAACGGTTTTGAAAAAATGTAGAAATTTATTTATCACATTAAACTAAAACATTTCATATATAAAACACATAATTATGTATGCATACATATACACTAAAAAAAGGGGGATAAAATCAAGAGATTCACTTGAAGCTGCGGAATATCACTGCTGTAGATTTTGGGGTGTAAAGCAGTATGCACAGTACAAAGTCTATGACTTCAATTTAGGAAATAAAGTTACCATCCTTATGGTGTTTTGCCTGGATATGGATTGGTTCCAGGAGAGTGACTCCAGAGTGTCCTTGCCTTGATGATATAAGGCTCCCTATTTGGCGATGTCCTCTTATTCTGGCTGGAATTAGGGATATGGCGTGTACCCCAGATGAAAGTCCAGTTGGAGATGAGGCTCTTTGTCGTCGTCGGGACTAGGACTGGTCACTTGTGAAGTGGATGGAGGGTCCAAATAAGAATTATATCAGGCTCAACGCGTTTCCCCGGCTGTATCAGTGGCCGGCTTCCTCAGGAGACACTTGCTCCTGAGGAAGCCGGCCACTGATACAGCCGGGGAAACGCGTTGAGCCTGATATAATTCTTATTTGGACCCTCCATCCACTTCACAAGTGACCAGTCCTAGTCCCGACGACGACAAAGAGCCTCATCTCCAACTGGACTTTCATCTGGGGTACACGCCATATCCCTAATTCCAGCCAGAATAAGAGGACATCGCCAAATAGGGAGCCTTATATCATCAAGGCAAGGACACTCTGGAGTCACTCTCCTGGAACCAATCCATATCCAGGCAAAACACCATAAGGATGGTAACTTTATTTCCTAAATTGAAGTCATAGACTTTGTACTGTGCATACTGCTTTACACCCCAAAATCTACAGCAGTGATATTCCGCAGCTTCAAGTGAATCTCTTGATTTTATCCCCCTTTTTTTAGTGTATATGTATGCATACATAATTATGTGTTTTATATATGAAATGTTTTAGTTTAATGTGATAAATAAATTTCTACATTTTTTCAAAACCGTTGAGTATACTTTATTGAAGCAGACAGCGCCGGCACATTCCCCCTTTTTTCTATACGATATTTTGGGCTTGACAACCCAGTGCCGGCTGCTTAGTGATAGCGCACCACTCATTTTCTCTTATCTTACTATCTAATTCCATAACCTGGTAGTAGGGGGCGATTTTAATAGCGTAGCAGACCCCTCTTTAGACCGCTCCCACCAAACCACAACATCATTGTCTAGCGGAGATAAGGGACTTCACCTTTTACAACATCTGCACGGCCTCCATGATGCATGGAGAATACTTAACCCCAATGATAAAACCTACAATTTGCACTCTCACGTACACCACACATTCTCCAGAATTGATTACCTTTTATTTTCTAACTCCCTATTCTCAAGAATAGCTTCAACGCACATACATGATATTCTAATCTCTGACCATGCCCCTATTTCCACATATCTCTTGTCAATGGCTCCCACGTCAGGGACTTGATTCTGGAGATTCCCAACGGCATTACATAAATCGGAACACTTCACCCAATTTCTTAACAACAAATGGCAAGAATTTACAGACGACAACATAGAACATTGGGACGACCCAGCATTATTCTGGGCCACATCCAAGGCTGTCATTAGGGGACATATTCTCGCATACCACTCTAGGAAACGCAAAGATTATAGAGAAAAAATATTCCTCTCTACACCACTCTGTAACAGAGACATTTCAAACATATGTGGTGCACCCCTCAGATTCCACATTTCAAAATTATAAGCAACAACGCCAACTTCTGGAAAGCTTCTTACTGGCTGAAGCTAAAAAACAAGTGGGCTTCACAGCCAACCGATATACCAATGGGGCAACAAGGCGGGATGCCTACTAGCCAATATGACAAAAAGCCACAAAACCAAAACATATATCAAAATCAGGCCCCTTTTCCCAACTTCACAGAATGTCACACAATCCTCCTGCCCAAGCCAGATAGTTACCCAGAACTGTTGTCTTCTTACAGACCAATAACGCTGCTTAACCAAGATTTAAAAATCCTTTCCAAAATTATGGCTAATCGCCTTCAATCTATTCTTCCCTCTTTGTTGACTCCCAACCAACTTGGCTTTACGCACGACAGAAAGGGGTGCGCACTGCCTTAGCAGCAGTAATACGGACTGCTCAAGTCCCCTCTAGTTCCCCGCCAATGCTTCTAAGCCTTGACGCTGAGAAAGCGTTTGACACAGTCTCTTGGATGCACCTAAAAAAATATTCCGTATAAGAGCATTTGGGGAGGAATTTCTTAGATTTTTTGAATATTTATATACCACCCCTAATACTTCAATAATTACCAATGGCGAGAGAAGCTCACCGATAAAGATAGCAAGGGGCAACAGACAGGGCTGTCCCCTTTCCCCACTCCTTTTTAATCTTGCGCTTGACCCCCTCCTATGCCTCCTTCAATCCTGGCCCGCCTTCCTAAGCATGTCTATGGGACCACAAGAGACCAAGGTGATGGCTTTTGCAGACGACCTACTTCTGTACGTCTCCAGCCCTGAAACCACCCTTATACCCATCCTCAAAAGAAAAGAGGAATATGGTTCTGCCTCCGGGTTCTCAATAAACCAGGATAAATCCCAGGGGCTCTATTCAGGCTCTCAGACGAGACCTGGCTGGGCGAAGGGGTGTCAAATTAGATGGGCCTCAGGCGCAATAAAATACCTAGGAATTTATATAACCAAAAATATACAAGCCCTATACAGTCTTAACATAACTAAAACTATAAAATTGGCACTTGAAGAGCTGGTAACTGGAAACATTTAATGTTATCCTACCTGGGCCGCATCCACCTATTAAAAATGATAACATTCCCAAAATTTTTTATATCCCTTACAAATGCTGCCTCTATTATTATCCACCACAGATGAAAAACATATTAACAAAACATTTCGGGAATTTATATGGCAAAACAAACGACCAAGGATAAGTCTAATAAAACTACAGCAACCCGTGATTAACGGAGGCACAAATCTCCCAAACTTAAGTATTTACAACCAAGCATGCATTCTTCGATACATCAGGGACTGGGTACACGAAACCTCCAACCACACAGATACGACCATAGACCAATCTTTCTCACCTAATCTACACTTGATATCGTTTTTACATTGCCATAAACAGGAGATAACACCCCTAATAGCTCAAACCCCCCTTTTACTAACGCCTTGGAAAGTCTGGCACCTCACGAGAAATAAACATAGCCTGAATAGCCACCACTCCTTATTTTTACCACTACTGGCGAATCCTGAATTCCAAAATGGTCAGGCACTACATCTCTTCCAGTCGTGGAAAAGTAAAAGAATTAGGCACGTTAAGGCCCTTGTAAACGAAGCAGCATCAGCTCCCCTGAAGGTTCATGACATACAGTAGCAGAAAAATACACACTCCCTCGATCACAGCCTCTAGCCATGTACCAAGCCCAGCATTATGCGAGCTCGGTTCTTAAATATCTTTCATCCACCGATAAAACGAATGCCTTAGACACGCTCCTATTTAGACCAACCTCGGGCAGAAGAGCCATTTCGACTTAAAGTACTACCAACTATTACACACCCCTATTGCTTTAGACACTGTACGAACAGGTATGTCCACGTGGACGCAAATCTTTCCCCAATACTCAAAAAACATCTATTATGATCATTCCACTATTCCTAGAAGACATTACCCTCTTCTATGTATAGGGAAATGACCTACAACATATATCATAATGGTTACCTCTCCCCACACAGACGTTGCTCCATGGGCATCGCTGAGACTGACACGTGCCCGAAGTGTGGTAGCTCGGGGGCAACATTTAAACATTGCATGTGGGATTGTCCTCTCATATATCGTTTTTGGAGACAGGTGCAGGGATTCTCTGTAACTTATTTATTAAACAGCCTTTCCTTGACAGCGGAATGGGCTTTGCTGGGAGCATTCCCTCCCAATACATCGATTTTACCAGATAGTAAAAAGATGATGCTCATAAACTCAGCTGTAGCTCGTAAATGTGTTCTGCATCAGTGGATCCATGCGGACCCTCCATCCATTCAACTATTCGGGGCTAAACTCTTTCATATCTTTCTTATGGAGTGGATAGAGACATCCCTCCAAAAGGAAGAACGCACAGAAAACTTATTTCAAATATGGGAGGGTTTTATTGATTCCCTATCAAACGATCTTAAAATACAGATCAATAGATGTTTTAGATCCACACAATGGTATAAAACCAGAAATCTCTTGGGGGAAGCTCCTATAGACCTTCCAGCAGTTTAATGATGGGTTCTGGGAGTTTGGAGGCCTGTGGACTGTGTTCATCCATGCTATTATTGTCTGCGTACATAGTAAAGGAAAGAATAGAAATTAAACTGCATGTTACCGTAACCTAATTTTATATCACTTATTTTTGTTGTAACAAATGCGACTATATTTTACTGATTGTAATAATACGATGCTCAATCCTGAATAAAAATAATTTGGAAAAAAAAATCATGCAATGTGATTTCCAGGTTTTTTTTTCCACATATTGGGGCAGATGTATTAAGCTTGAGCTGGGGATTTCAACAGGTCAGGATGACCAGATAACTTGAGCTGGGGATTCCAGCAATGCAGAAGAGCCAGGTAGCTTGAAGCTGGGGAACCCAGCAATGCAGAATAGCCAGATGGTACAATTTATGATTACAACATTACATATGATTACAGCAAAAAGAATTTTTAAAATTTTTAATAATTTAATAACACTGCACTGTTAACCTTGAGAGCACATACCCTGAAACATCGGAATTAAACTTTTTTGCACCATTTAAAGCAAGGAGTGCCGCTGCCTGTTTGTATTGGATGATATATATATATATATATATATATATATATAGAAAGAATAGCAGGCAGGCGGCGGCACTCCAAGGATTTTTATTCGTGCAAAAAGAATCTCCAACGTTTCGGGGACTAGCCCCTTTGTCAAGGTGATATACAAGCGTGCAAAAAAACAGAACAGTATATATAGGAAGGTGATCAAATACTAATTACCGTGAGTCGTCTCTCAGCGTGCCGGGGACCGCTGCCGGAAGTGGTTAACCCGGAAGTCAGACGTCAAAAAGTGCGTCACTGTAGAGTGGTGTGTCATGCGACTGGAACGCAAGCGTCCAGGCGTAGTCATGGGAACCAACCGCCGGGAGCGGTAATCCCGCCGCTGGGGGACGACCTGGTTAAAATAAACAAAATACACCATAAGACAATAGTGTAACATGAAAGGAAAATGCAAACGTTAAGATCGCAGGGCTAACATGCTGCGAATGTAAATGTGAAACCATTTCTATAAAATATATTGCTGGATGGTGTATATAAAATAAAATAAAATAGAAAACACTGTGTGTGACCAGAAAGAAAGAAAGAAAACAGGAACTGGCTGCAGACATGTATTCCAATGTCGACTATGGAAATGTCGACTATAGAAATGTCGACTATAGAAATGACGATTATAGGAATGATGGCAGCGCCAGTACTGAGACATTCACCATCAATGTTTAGTATCAGATAGAGGTTGAGGGCTGTGGGCTTTTACACGTATTGGTCACAGCTAAAGGGCATTCATTAAGGGTTTTACCCAGTGTGTGCTGTAGTGTTAAGTCGCCCACGTATCACATCTGGTACTGAGCCTATGTTGTATGCATGGGCTCCTGTATGTTTCATAATGGCTTGTGTTGAAAGTGCAAATATGCGTCAACTCGAAGGAAGGGACAAAAGTCACCCATATTACGCTACAAATTAGTCTAATGGAAAAATGTTAAGCCTCTATACATGTATCATAACACTCAAATCAGGAAAAATAGGATAGCGAGAAAGTCGGAGATGAAAACAGCACACTGCGATCGGCCTAAAGGCCAACTATGTTGGAGGTTTACACTGTCATAGCACATAAAGATGACACTCAAATATAGAAAAGATAGGATAGAGAGCAAGTCGGAGATGAAAAGAAAGCACACTGCGATCGGCCTGATGGGGCCCTCTGTGTGGGATGTCAAGCCAGTATATGTACATGATATTAACACTCAAATGAAGAAAAGATAGGATAGAAAGCAAGCCGGAGAAGAAGAACAAAGCACACTACGATCAGCCTAGAAAGGGCCAGATTGACCGAATGTAAGACGGTCGTTGTATGGCCAAGACATAACATGTGTATGACCTACGTAAATAGAAATAGAAATAACACTCAAATTGGAAGAGATAGGATAGAGAGTAAGTCGGAGAAGAAAACAAAGCAAACTACGATCGGCCTACCAGGCCTAGCTGTGGGTGTCGGATGGATACTGTAAGTAGCAATGTGGAACAATGTTGCCAAACATCAAACAGTCCACATTCAGCTCACATATATGGGTGCTCTCAATTACTCCTGAGTACTTATAAAAAGATGCTCAAAGGGAGTTTGTCATTGAGCCCATGTGGCTTCATGCTGTTGAGACGGTGTATCCAAACAGCCTCTCTTTTGAGTAGGGCTCCATCTCTGTCGCCTCTTCTTTGCGATTCAGGAATGTGGTCGATGATGGTATGTTTCAAGTCTGAAAGACGATGTGAACTGGCAGAGAAATGTCTGGCCACCGGTTGGTCGTTTTCTTTGCCTATTGCTGAGCGGTGTAGGGCCATCCTGGTTCTAAGAGATCTTATCGTCTTACCCACATACAGTAACTTGCATGGACACTGGATGACATATATTACGTGGGTGGTGGTGCACGTCACAATGTGGTTGATGGGGAACGTTCTGCCATCAATTGGATGGGTGAATTTGGGACCGGTCAGCATATGGTGACAAGTTGTGCAATTGATGCACTTGTAGCATCCGTTAGATTTTTTCAGAAAGTTGCTCGAATTCTGGTCTGGAGGGGTTGAGAACCCGGTGATGTCATTCCGAACCAGCACATCTTTTATGTTTCTACCACGAGTGTGACATATTAGGGGAGTCTTGCTTCTTAGAGAGGGCAGATTTTCGTCAGTTTTAATAATCGGCCACAGGGCCCTGGCGGCTCTAGGCAATACATAACTGGATGTGCAATATCTAGAGACAAAGGGGAGCATGCTCTGCGTGTGGTCACCCCTGGTGGTACCCACCTTGGGGGTCAGTAATGACTCTCTTGGGACCTTGATGGTTTCCATTTTCTGCCTTTCCAACGCCGTCCTGTCATAACCCCTTTGAACAAACTTGTCGACCATTGTGTCGAGTACAACTGGTAGCTCATCATGCTGGCTCACAATACGGGCTGCTCGTAGCATCTGTGACTTGGGTAAAGCCTTCCTCAGCGACATGGGGTGAAAGCTGTTTGCTTTTAAGATGTTGTTTTTGTCTGTTGGTTTGGTATACAACGTGGTGCTGATTCTTCCATCATCCAAACGGACCAAGACATCCAGGTAGCTGATCTCTTTGATAGAGGCCTGGTATGTGAATTTGATAGGCAAATTCATCCCATTTACATCTGTCATGAGGGTTTCGAATTCATGCATACTGCCATCCCATATCATGAACAGATCATCGATATAACGAGTGAAGGTGATGATCTTGTCGCGAGCCAGGGTGTTGTTAAAAAACATGACTTGTTCCTCCCTGAACATATATACGTTCGCAAAGGAAGGCGATACATTGCTACCCATAGAGCAGCCGGATAGTTGTTTGTAATATCTGCCATTAAATAGAAAGTAGTTCTTGGTCAACGTCATCCTTAATAACTCGATGAATAGTTCCAAATTCAGAGAGACCATCTGGTTGGCAGTTAGGAAGTCTTTCATGGCAGTAAGGCCTTCCTCATGGGGTATGCTGGTGTATAAGCTGTTTACATCCATAACGCAAAGTAGAGCACCTTTAGGAATCAATGGGGTTGATTTGAGCACATTCAAAAAATCGGTCGTGTCCTTGATGTAGGATGGTTGTGCACATATAATTGGCTGAAGGATGGAATCCAGGAATTGGGAAATTGGTTGGAATATGGAGCCTTGCGCCGAGATGATGGGGCGTCCAGGCGGGTCTTCCAGTCTCTTATGAATTTTCGGGAGAGTAAAAAAGGTGGGGACTGTAGGATTGTCCTGTGTGAGGGCTCGCAGCAATTGGTCCGTGATGTGGCCTTGCCTTAAAGCTTGCTGCAGTCGGGAATCGAGCACTTTCTTAAAGTGGTCAGTAGGGTCATGTGTAAGACACTCATACACTACCCTGTCGTTCAACTGACGATCACATTCATTGATGTAGGAGGTCAGGTCCTGAATGACCAGGCCTCCCCCTTTATCTGCAGCCCGAAAGACCACATCCCTGTATTTGCTCATCTGTGAGAGAGCCATCTGTTCAGATCTTGTAAGATTGCTGTGAGTCGGGTGAGGAGCCTTTGTAAACTTCGTGATGGCAGAGTCCAACAAACGGGTGTATGTGGAGATCGCCGGGTTCTGGGACTGCGGGTCAAAAGTAGACTTACTTTTGCTTTTAATGAAGTCTTGGTGGGGGACATCAATGGCCTTATCTGCCCGATTTTGAAAGAACTCTTTCAACCTCAAATTGCGGGTGTGCCTGTGCAAATCAACCTTCCACGTAAGGTCATCATGGGGGGTGGTGGGGACAAAGGATAGTCCGTGTTCGAGGACTCTTAATTCGATGTCAGTAAAAGAACGGCTTGACAGATTGTAGACCAGGGAGTTTACTACTCTGGTGTCTTTTTTGATGCGCGTCCTCTGCCCGCCCCTGCGGGTGGTCGCCCGCCTCCTCTTCTCTTGGTGCTGGGAGGTGGCTCCTCCTCTCCCCTGGGGGTCCCTAAAGGGGCCGATTGATCAGCTGTGTCAGAATCAACATTGAACTCACTGTCACTGTTAGATGACGCTTGGTTCCTTTTGTTGTAGTTGCTCGGTGTTCTCCTGAAGGGGCGATGTTTCTGGGTTCTATTGTAGCTACGACTTTCAGTGTCGACACCTGCCAGCCAACGGTACACACGGTTGCTGTCGTAGTCCTCTTTGACCGTGTAGTATTTATTCCTCTTGAATTTGAGGAGGTCTTTTTGATAATTGTCCACTTGTGACTGCATCTTGGCTAGCCAATCTTGGGTGGAATCATGGGTGAATTCAGATTTGTGTTTATACTCGAAATCTTTGCTTGCTTCCTTAGCCGCAGCGAGCTCATGTCCGGCCTCCTCTATTACAAGGAGCATCAGATCATGGCTGCATTTGTTTAAGATGCCGATCCACCGGCGGCAAAAATCTGGATTATGCCGTCCGATGGTCGGGGTGTTTCTGACCCGGAATCCCCTAGGGATCATTCTTTCACGGTGGTATTCAGACAACGACACCCCGTGCAGTAAGAAGTCGACCTCCCTCTTCTTGAGGCGGTACCACTGTTTGTACAGTACATCTAAATTAGGTTGCTCATCCATCAGGTGTAGGCGTTGTTTAAAGAGAAGTCTCTCACTGTCATCTTCAGAGAAGATGAAATGCTCACCTCTGTCTACAGTGATGCCCTGAAAACCTGGGGTGTCTCTGGATGACGCTGCAGAATCGCTTAGGTCGGTCCTGGAAGGCGTCTGTTTGGATTTCGCCATGTCAGTACAGTCGCAGAGAAGTGGTAGTTCCTGGGTGACAGTGACAGTGGTTCAGTGAAGAAAATAAATAAAAGTAGCAAGCAACTTGCTCGATATACAGCTGAATAGGTTGATTCGTGGTGGGGGGTGCCTTATCTCCAAGCGATGCTTTTGATGGCATCTATTGTGTAGAGAGGTGGGGCGGATCGGCACTCCAACTCAAATGTAACAGTACCTGGGTGCCCTCCGGGTCAGTGATGTAGAAAGAATAGCAGGCAGGCGGCGGCACTCCAAGGATTTTTATTCGTGCAAAAAGAATCTCCAAAGTTTCGGGGACTAGCCCCTTTGTCAAGGTGATATACAAGCGTGCAATAAAACAGAACAGTATATATAGGAAGGTGATCAAATACTAATTACCGTGAGTCGTCTCTCAGCGTGCCGGGGACCGCTGCCGGAAGTGGTTAACCCGGAAGTCAGACGTCAAAAAGTGCGTCACTGTAGAGTGGTGTGTCATGCGACTGGAACGCAAGCGTCCAGGCGTAGTCATGGGAACCAACCGCCGGGAGCGGTAATCCCGCCGCTGGGGGACGACCTGGTTAAAATAAACAAAATACACCATAAGACAATAGTGTAACATGAAAGGAAAATGCAAACGTTAAGATCGCGGGGCTAACATGCTGCGAATGTAAATGTGAAACCATTTCTATAAAATATATTGCTGGATGGTGTATATAAAATAAAATAAAATAGAAAACTGTCCCAGTACTGGCGCTGCCATCATTCCTATAATCGTCATTTCTATAGTCGACATTTCTATAGTCGACATTTCCATAGTCGACATTGGAATACATGTCTGCAGCCAGTTCCTGTTTTCTTTCTTTCTTTCTGGTCACACACAGTGTTTTCTATTTTATTTTATTTTATATACACCATCCAGCAATATATTTTATAGAAATGGTTTCACATTTACATTCGCAGCATGTTAGCCCCGCGATCTTAACGTTTGCATTTTCCTTTCATGTTACACTATTGTCTTATGGTGTATTTTGTTTATTTTAACCAGGTCGTCCCCCAGCGGCGGGATTACCGCTCCCGGCGGTTGGTTCCCATGACTACGCCTGGACGCTTGCGTTCCAGTCGCATGACACACCACTCTACAGTGACGCACTTTTTGACGTCTGACTTCCGGGTTAACCACTTCCGGCAGCGGTCCCCGGCACACTGAGAGACGACTCACGGTAATTAGTATTTGATCACCTTCCTATATATACTGTTCTGTTTTATTGCACGCTTGTATACCACCTTGACAAAGGGGCTAGTCCCCGAAACGTTGGAGATTCTTTTTGCACGAATAAAAATCCTTGGAGTGCCGCCGCCTGCCTGCTATTCTTTCTACATCACTGACCCGGAGGGCACCCAGGTACTGTTACATTTGAGTTGGAGTGCCGATCTGCCCCACCTCTCTACACAATAGATGCCATCAAAAGCATTGCTTGGAGATAAGGCACCCCCCACCACGAATCAACCTTTTCAGCTGTATATCGAGCAAGGTGCTTGCTACTTTTATTTATTTTCTTCACTGAACCACTGTCACTGTCACCCAGGAACTACCACTTCTCTGCGACTGTACTGACATGGCGAAATCCAAACAGACGCCTTCCAGGACCGACCTAAGCGATTCTGCAGCGTCATCCAGAGACACCCCAGGTTTTCAGGGCATCACTGTAGACAGAGGTGAGCATTTCATCTTCTCTGAAGATGACAGTGAGAGACTTCTCTTTAAACAACGCCTACACCTGATGGATGAGCAACCTAATTTAGATGTACTGTACAAACAGTGGTACCGCCTCAAGAAGAGGGAGGTCGACTTCTTACTGCACGGGGTGTCGTTGTCTGAATACCACCGTGAAAGAATGATCCCTAGGGGATTCTGGGTCAGAAACACCCCGACCATCGGACGGCATAATCCAGATTTTTGCCGCCGGTGGATCGGCATCTTAAACAAATGCAGCCATGATCTGATGCTCCTTGTAATAGAGGAGGCCGGACATGAGCTCGCTGCGGCTAAGGAAGCAAGCAAAGATTTCGAGCATAAACACAAATCTGAATTCACCCATGATTCCACCCAAGATTGGCTAGCCAAGATGCAGTCACAAGTGGACAATTATCAAAAAGACCTCCTCAAATTCAAGAGGAATAAATACTACACGGTCAAAGAGGACTACGACAGCAACCGTGTGTACCGTTGGCTGGCAGGTGTCGACACTGAAAGTCGTAGCTACAATAGAACCCAGAAACATCGCCCCTTCAGGAGAACACCGAGCAACTACAACAAAAGGAACCAAGCGTCATCTAACAGTGACAGTGAGTTCAATGTTGATTCTGACACAGCTGATCAATCGGCCCCTTTAGGGACCCCCAGGGGAGAGGAGGAGCCACCTCCCAGCACCAAGAGAAGAGGAGGCGGGCGACCACCCGCAGGGGCGGGCAGAGGACGCGCATCAAAAAAGACACCAGAGTAGTAAACTCCCTGGTCTACAATCTGTCAAGCCGTTCTTTTACTGACATTGAATTAAGAGTCCTCGAACACGGACTATCCTTTGTCCCCACCACCCCCCATGATGACCTTACGTGGAAGGTTGATTTGCACAGGCACACCCGCAATTTGAGGTTGAAAGAGTTCTTTCAAAATCGGGCAGATAAGGCCATTGATGTCCCCCACCAAGACTTCATTAAAAGCAAAAGTAAGTCTACTTTTGACCCGCAGTCCCAGAACCCGGCGATCTCCACATACACCCGTTTGTTGGACTCTGCCATCACGAAGTTTACAAAGGCTCCTCACCCGACTCACAGCAATCTTACAAGATCTGAACAGATGGCTCTCTCACAGATGAGCAAATACAGGGATGTGGTCTTTCGGGCTGCAGATAAAGGGGGAGGCCTGGTCATTCAGGACCTGACCTCCTACATCAATGAATGTGATCGTCAGTTGAACGACAGGGTAGTGTATGAGTGTCTTACACATGACCCTACTGACCACTTTAAGAAAGTGCTCGATTCCCGACTGCAGCAAGCTTTAAGGCAAGGCCACATCACGGACCAATTGCTGCGAGCCCTCACACAGGACAATCCTACAGTCCCCACCTTTTTTACTCTCCCGAAAATTCATAAGAGACTGGAAGACCCGCCTGGACGCCCCATCATCTCGGCGCAAGGCTCCATATTCCAACCAATTTCCCAATTCCTGGATTCCATCCTTCAGCCAATTATATGTGCACAACCGTCCTACATCAAGGACACGACCGATTTTTTGAATGTGCTCAAATCAACCCCATTGATTCCTAAAGGTGCTCTACTTTGCGTTATGGATGTAAACAGCTTATACACCAGCATACCCCATGAGGAAGGCCTTACTGCCATGAAAGACTTCCTAACTGCCAACCAGATGGTCTCTCTGAATTTGGAACTATTCATCGAGTTATTAAGGATGACGTTGACCAAGAACTACTTTCTATTTAATGGCAGATATTACAAACAACTATCCGGCTGCTCTATGGGTAGCAATGTATCGCCTTCCTTTGCGAACGTATATATGTTCAGGGAGGAACAAGTCATGTTTTTTAACAACACCCTGGCTCGCGACAAGATCATCACCTTCACTCGTTATATCGATGATCTGTTCATGATATGGGATGGCAGTATGCATGAATTCGAAACCCTCATGACAGATGTAAATGGGATGAATTTGCCTATCAAATTCACATACCAGGCCTCTATCAAAGAGATCAGCTACCTGGATGTCTTGGTCCGTTTGGATGATGGAAGAATCAGCACCACGTTGTATACCAAACCAACAGACAAAAACAACATCTTAAAAGCAAACAGCTTTTACCCCATGTCGCTGAGGAAGGCTTTACCCAAGTCACAGATGCTACGAGCAGCCCGTATTGTGAGCCAGCATGATGAGCTACCAGTTGTACTCGACACAATGGTCGACAAGTTTGTTCAAAGGGGTTATGACAGGACGGCGTTGGAAAGGCAGAAAATGGAAACCATCAAGGTCCCAAGAGAGTCATTACTGACCCCCAAGGTGGGTACCACCAGGGGTGACCACACGCAGAGCATGCTCCCCTTTGTCTCGAGATATTGCACATCCAGTTATGTATTGCCTAGAGCCGCCAGGGCCCTGTGGCCGATTATTAAAACTGACGAAAATCTGCCCTCTCTAAGAAGCAAGACTCCCCTAATATGTCACACTCGTGGTAGAAACATAAAAGATGTGCTGGTTCGGAATGACATCACCGGGTTCTCAACCCCTCCAGACCAGAATTCGAGCAACTTTCTGAAAAAATCTAACGGATGCTACAAGTGCATCAATTGCACAACTTGTCACCATATGCTGACCGGTCCCAAATTCACCCATCCAATTGATGGCAGAACGTTCTCCATCAACCACATTGTGACGTGCACCACCACCCACGTAATATATGTCATCCAGTGTCCATGCAAGTTACTGTATGTGGGTAAGACGATAAGATCTCTTAGAACCAGGATGGCCCTACACCGCTCAGCAATAGGCAAAGCACTGGCCGGCAAAGAAAACGACCAACCGGTGGCCAGACATTTCTCTGCCAGTTCACATCGTCTTTCAGACTTGAAACATACCATCATCGACCACATTCCTGAATCACAAAGAAGAGGCGACAGAGATGGAGCCCTACTCAAAAGAGAGGCTGTTTGGATACACCGTCTCAACAGCATGAAGCCACATGGGCTCAATGACAAACTCCCTTTGAGCATCTTTTTATAAGTACTCAGGAGTAATTGAGAGCACCCATATATGTGAGCTGAATGTGGACTGTTTGATGTTTGGCAACATTGTTCCACATTGCTACTTACAGTATCCATCCGACACCCACAGCTAGGCCTGATAGGCCGATCGTAGTTTGCTTTGTTTTCTTCTCCGACTTACTCTCTATCCTATCTCTTCCAATTTGAGTGTTATTTCTATTTCTATTTATGTAGGTCATACACATGCTATGTCTTGGCCATACAACGACCGTCTTACATTCGGTCAATCTGGCCCTTTCTAGGCTGATCGTAGTGTGCTTTGTTCTTCTTCTCCGGCTTGCTTTCTATCCTATCTTTTCTTCATTTGAGTGTTAATATCATGTACATATACTGGCTTGACATCCCACACAGAGGGCCCCATCAGGCCGATCGCAGTGTGCTTTCTTTTCATCTCCGACTTGCTCTCTATCCTATCTTTTCTATATTTGAGTGTCATCTTTATGTGCTATGACAGTGTAAACCTCCAACATAGTTGGCCTTTTAGGCCGATCGCAGTGTGCTATGTTTTCATCTCCGACTTTCTCGCTATCCTATTTTTCCTGATTTGAGTGTTATGATACATGTATAGAGGCTTAACATTTTTCCATTAGACTAATTTGTAGCGTAATATGGGTGACTTTTGTCCCTTCCTTCGAGTTGACGCATATTTGCACTTTCAACACAAGCCATTATGAAACATACAGGAGCCCATGCATACAACATAGGCTCAGTACCAGATGTGATACGTGGGCGACTTAACACTACAGCACACACTGGGTAAAACCCTTAATGAATGCCCTTTAGCTGTGACCAATACGTGTAAAAGCCCACAGCCCTCAACCTCTATCTGATACTAAACATTGATGGTGAATGTCTCAGTACTGGCGCTGCCATCATTCCTATAATCGTCATTTCTATAGTCGACATTTCTATAGTCGACATTTCCATAGTCGACATTGGAATACATGTCTGCAGCCAGTTCCTGTTTTCTTTCTTTCTTTCTTTCTGGTCACACACAGTGTTTTCTATTTTATTTTATTTTATATACACCATCCAGCAATATATTTTATAGAAATGGTTTCACATTTACATTCGCAGCATGTTAGCCCCGCGATCTTAACGTTTGCATTTTCCTTTCATGTTACACTATTGTCTTATGGTGTATTTTGTTTATTTTAACCAGGTCGTCCCCCAGCGGTGGGATTACCGCTCCCGGCGGTTGGTTCCCATGACTACGCCTGGACGCTTGCGTTCCAGTCGCATGACACACCACTCTACAGTGACGCACTTTTTGACGTCTGACTTCCGGGTTAACCACTTCCGGCAGCGGTCCCCGGCACGCTGAGAGACGACTCACGGTAATTAGTATTTGATCACCTTCCTATATATACTGTTCTGTTTTATTGCACGCTTGTATATCACCTTGACAAAGGGGCTAGTCCCCGAAACGTTGGAGATTCTTTTTGCACGAATAAAAATCCTTGGAGTGCCGCCGCCTGCCTGCTATTCTTTCTACATCACTGACCCGGAGGGCACCCAGGTACTGTTACATTTGAGTTGGAGTGCCGATCCGCCCCACCTCTCTCTCTCTCTATATATATATATATATATATATATATATATATATATATATATATGAGAACACAAACCTGCACTCTCACCCAGAAGGATCCAACAGTGGGGGTGCCATCCTGAAACACTGTTTGTTTGCCAATGTTCCATATATATAGTGAGATAATCCTCAAATGGGGAATAAATAGCAGTCCCCAGACTTGTAGAGAATAATGTGTCAAATTACATTAATTTATTCCAAATGTGCCGCAATCGCCAACATTTCGATCCAACAAAGACCTTTCTCAAGCCATGCAATCGAATAAAGAAAAAGAAAGGAGGCAGAAGTGGGAACAGGGACATGAGGTTCAAGTGCCAGTGTTCCTGTTTAAGTAGGGAAGAAATTGCGCAAAAAAACTAACATGTTGTCACTTCCGGTTCTGGGTAGGAAATTTATAGTGGCCACTGTGTAATACTGACCACTCATTGTCTCAAGTCTGTTGGCATTGAGCTGGTATGCCTGCTGTGAAGCTGAAAAGATTTATGCCAGCATAGTTGCTACGGTGACCTCTAGATGCAGATGGTTGCCATGGGAACAGAGGATACAGCCATGTATTTAAATAGAAAAACCAGATACCAAGATATCTGGATAGGTTGCCTGTATTAGCACTGCTTTGCCAAGCGGTAACAAAAAAAGAAGGGGTGTCAGCCCCCTACCAATATAGTTATATGTACAAGAATAGTTGCGCTACAAAGTATATTCAAGGTTGTGCAATAATTAAAAAAGGTAATATTTTATCAGTTAATTAATATCTCTTAAAAAATAGGCTGCATAGACTCAAGAAAAAAAAAACATAAATTACTTAAAATAAGCAAGAATAGCTGCAGATAATTGTGCACATTTAAAACATTTTCAATCACCTCTCCTCCTGTTATGTCCCTTTCTTTTGGGGCCCAAAAAGATGTAATTCGTCCGATTATTAGATGCAGACCGATGTTCCTTCAACTACTTCCTCCACTCAGGTTATAGGAGATGGCATTCCTCCACAAAAAGCATTTTGTTTATAGAGATGGAATATCTGAAGTAGGATGTGGGTCTGATCCTAAACAGGCAAGTTAGAGATGTGGCATACTGTACCTCCAGAGTTAATAATGAGGCCAGAATGTGGATCCAGTTGGTTTTTGTAGTACCGGATGAAAACAATCAATTTGCTGTAACTGCAGTTTGGAAAGGCACTTGGAGACACAGGCAAGGAGTTGCAAGTAATGGCGCGTTTAAAAAATAGTGAAACATAAAAATTAAATTAAATAAAACTAAAAATAAAAATTATTAAAAATGTTAAAAATTATTTTTGCTGTAATCATATGTAATGTTGTAATCATACATTGTACCATCTGGCTATTCTGCATTGCTGGTTTCCCCAGCTTCAAGCTACCTGGCTCTTCTGCATTGCTAGAATCCCTAGCTCCAAGATACCTGGCTTTTCTGCATTGCTGAAATCCCCAGCTCAAGCTATTCAACTATCTTGCCCTGCTGGTGTCCCCAGCCTGAAGCCATTCAGCTATCCTGACTTGCTGGAATCCCCAACTCAAGCTATCCCGCTATCCTGCCCTGATGGTGTCCCCAGCTCAAGTTATCTGGCTATCCTGTTCTGTTGGTGCATGCCTTACTAAGTCTTCAGCAGCCATTCCTCTTAGTTCTAATGTGAGTGCTTCTAATGAGGGTCTGCTGATCAGATGCAGTTAAGTCCAAACCTCCTTGTGGGGGTCCCTGGTGAATCCCTGTGTCCTTGCCAAGAAGTCTAGCCAATACTCAAGTTCTGCTAAGGGCATGCACAGCTTCATGTCTTCCAGTCTTCCTGCACTGCTGGAATCCCCAGCTTCAGTCACATGGAAACCCTTCTCTGCGGTTACTCCAGCTTCACGTCTTTCAGTCTTCCTGCAGTGCTGACATCCCCAGTTTCAGTCATTTCGAAATCCTGCTCTGCTGTAAATCAGATTCACGTCTTCCAGTCTTCCTGCAGTGCTGGCATCCCCAGCTTCAGTCATCTGGAAATCTTGCTCTACTGTAAATCAGATTCATGTCTTCCAGTCTTCCTGCAGTGCTAGCAACTTCAGCTTCAGTCATGTTGAAATCCTGCTCTGCTGTAAACCAGCATCAAGTATTCCAGTATTCCTGCATTGCTGGTGTCCTCAGCTCAACTAATCTGGAATCCAGCTCTGCTGATATACAGCTTCATATCTTCCAGTCTTCCTGCATTGCTGGTGTCCCCAGCTCCACTGGTCTGGAATCGTGCTCTGTTGATATCCAGCTTCATCTCTAGATATTATGTACTGCTGGTATTCCCAGCTTTATTGCATTCTAGCCAAATACTGTTAACCTCTCCCATCTTATGAGCAAGTCCTATATTAAATCTGCTAGTTTTAGTCCTTGCTACTACAGCCTTCTGGAAGCTCGCCCTCATCCGTGTTCTCAAGTGACCTTAGCCATGACAGAGATGAAGTATAGAAAGATTGAAAAGGACATGACCAAGAACAGAGCCTTGGGGGTCATCTACATTCAGTATAAGTGAAGGGAGGTCGAGTCATGACAGGATCTGTATGTATGACAGGAGACCAAGAAGGAGCAGTCAGAGAGGTAGGAAGATAGCCAGTAGAAAGCAGTATCACACAGACCAAGAGAGAGAAGGATTTGGAGAAGGAGGGGGTGGTTCACAGTGTCAAAAGCTACAGAAAGGTCATGAAGAATAAGCAGGGAGTTGTGGCCTTTAGATATGGTAGCATGAAGATTATTGCAGACTTTAGCCAGAGCAATTTCAGTGGAGTGGAGGACAGAAGCCAGAATGGATTGGAACAAGCAGGGAGTGGGAGACTATGGGCAACATTCCCACTTTTAGAAGCTTAAATGAGTGTTAAGTTTTAAAGAAACCCCTCCCCTAAATTTTGTACAGATGTTGTCATGTTCACCGTCACTGTAATTAAGCCATCCAGGTCTCCTTGTCAAGCTAAAAGGCACACTAATAGGTCTGTAACTTCCAGACTACTGAGCAATTTGGCTTTAAACAGATGGCTGTATGGAATCAGAGGGGTTTTACCTTTCCATATGTAACATAGTATTAAAGTGTGTATTTTCCCCCAAAAAATTGAGGTGCCAAATAGGGGATTGTGAGAAACAAATACATTATTTTGGCAGTCAGGAGTGCAGTGAGGTTGAGAGCCACCTCCCTGGTACAAAGATTACATTAAATTATGGTCAATTTTGATTGACATATTCAATTTATTTTCATTTGATCTAAATAGATGTGTTTCAAAGGTTAAAACACACATTTACTAGCAATTTTTTTTAACTTGAAATTAAATGTTAGTAAATGTGTGCTTGATCCATTGAAACACAACATTTATTTAGATCAGTTTAAAATAAATGTACTGTAAATTAACCTTTAGTTAATTTACCCTCAATCTTCTTTCTGAAAAGTTAACTGATTATCAAGATGCAGTAACTATGTTTCAGCTCGGAATATAAGCCCAGCTTAACGTACTATAAATCTAAAGCAAAATAGCATTAACAATTTAATGTGTCTTGGTACCTGATAATAGGCAGCATTTTCCCAAAGGACAGCAGTACTGTAATTGGTGTTGGCATTAATTAATTAATTGTTTTAAGTACTATATTTGGTCTGTAATCGGATATATTCATGGACAATTGGTGCATAGAAAGTTTAGTTCTATTTACCTAATCAAATTAGTAGCTTATTGGATAACATTTAGGGCCTAATTCTAGATTGCTTTGTAAGCTGAGAGGCTTGCAGCTTACTGAGCGTCTGAGATGCCGCCCTGCCAAATACCCTGCTACCGATTGCCCTTGTTACCATGCGAGGGGACGTGTAACAAAAACATATCCCCTCGCATGCCTCCCCTGCAGGAGAAATCATTTGATGTCGCTGACCATCAAATGATTTATTCTGGCTTCGCAAATATAACTCAGTGGGAACTGACTTTTTTTGTGAGCATTGGGACAAAGATGGGGCAAGCAGCTGATGTCTTGTGACATCAGCCAACCACCCTCTGCCTACATCATCCTGCCCGCATAACCATGGGAATGCTGAAGCTGTTCACAAAGGGGAGCAGCACATGCACATAATATAGCATGCACAGAGCCTCAAATATCGGAATGGGGCTGAATTTGCCATGTTCTGAATTAATCAGAATGAGGACATTAATATACCTTTATAGCAGTGGTAGGGAAGCTGAGGCCCGGGGGCCATATGCGGCCCACGTAGCCAGTCTCAGTGGCCCACCCGGCTGCTTTGCCAGGAGTCAAGTGCAGGGGAATTCTCGTGAGAGGTCGGTAGTTCTCACAAGATTCCTCTTAATCACTAGCAGCTGGAGACTGTCATTCCTATTCAGCGGCAGCCGTTGGAGCGTGGGACAGCTGCAGCAGGACAATTTGTAAGAGAAATTTTTACATATGACCCCCAAAGGATTTTTTTACCCTTACAAACGGCCCTTGGCACAAAAAAGGTTCCCCACCCCTGCTTTATAGAGTCAAATAATTAAAATCCATTTTTAAAACTGTAAATCTAGTCTTAATTCAAATTATATTATATTCCGTGCATTTCCAAAACAAATATGTTGCAAATAAACTTAACAAAGTACTCTAAAATTACATTAAAAAACTAATTTACAGTTTAATTGTTTATGCTCTTGTAGCAGGGAATGCAATGTCACATCTAATACATTTCATATGCCGTGTGACAATTAATAAAATTCAATTATTTTATGTACCCACGCATACTTTATTTAGTAATGATCCTTTTCAAATGACATATTAAAAGTTGCTGAATGTTCAGAATCATCGTGCCAACTAACTGTGTAATATAGCAAGCAATATATCATGGAACTGATGGAGAGGTTATGATGTATCTCTTCCATATATCATCCCAGTGGCAGGGTTTTGATGACTGATAGATAATATTTCTTCCATGCAACCTCACAGATCTTACAAAATCTAGGAAATGTGTGATGTTTTAGTGTACAGTTTTGTTTTGAAGAGTTTTTTTTAAATATATTAAATTTAATTCAATTTGCAGGAGCTTTATGTCTTTGGTACTAATTTTCATTTTTTTCTTAAATAATGCATTTTTAAACATAATAACTCAAAAATATTAACACTTTAAAAGTTTAATATTGCAATCAATCCAATAAATGACAAATTCTATATAAATAATTAAACCGCAAATAAAAATGGTACTGTATGTAAAATTTAAATGGGTACTTGTGTAGTTTCACGGCGCCAGATATAATATGCCCCACAGTGCAACACATATGCCCCGGTGCCAGATATGCCCCCACAGTGCAACACATATGCCCCAGTGCCAGATATGCCCCCACAGTGCAACACATATGCCCCAGTGCCAGATATGCCCCCACAGTGCAACACATATGCCCCCAGTGCCATATATGCCCCCACAGTGAAACACATATGCCCCAGTGCCAGATATGCCCCTAAAGTGCAACACATATGCCCCAGTGCCAGATATGCCCCCACAGTGCAACACATATGCCCCCAGTGCCATATATGCCCCCACAGTGCAACACATATGCCCCAGTGCCAGATATGCCCCCACAGTGCAACACATATGCCCCCAGTGCCATATATGCCCCCACAGTGCAACACATACAGTATGCCCCAGTGCCAGATATGCCCCCACAGTGCAACACATATGCCCCGGTGCCATATATGCCTCCACAGTGCAACACATATGCCCCGGTGCCAGATATCATATGCCCCACAGTGCAACACATATGCCCCCAGTGCCAGATATCATATGCTCCACAGTGCAACACATATGCCCCCAGGGCCAGATATCATATGCTCCACAGTGCAACACATATGCCCCCAGTGCCAGATATCATATGCCCCACAGGGCAACACATATGCCCCAGTGCCAGATATCATATGCTCCACAGTGCAACACATATGCCCCCAGTGCCAGATATCATATGCTCCACAGTGCAACACATATGCCCCCAGTGCCAGATATCATATGCCCCACAGGGCAACACATATGCCCCAGTGCCAGATATCATATGCCCCACAGTGCAACACATATGCCCGACACCATGATGCCCATTGAGCCATTACACTCACATATGCCCCATAGTGCCAGACAAACACTGATATCATACTGTATGCCCCCGCACCTGGCTAGTGACGCCACTGTTTCCTATACATAAAAATCAGTGTAAATCAGTACACAAACAAACAGTAATACAGCACAGTCTGATACCATATATACTGTGTACTGTATTATTCTTGTTCTATTTGTCTTCTATTTGTAATGTTTTATTGTCATGTCAGTATAGTGAATTAGATATTTCTTTGGTTGTTATCATATTGTGTATATGTTAGATATTTTATATTAATACACTAATTAATATAATACACTGTGCCACTTTAAAAGGTTCAACATGTTTTTTGGGATATCACATATATGTGTGTTACCGCATACAGTATTTGATCCCACTTCCTGCCAAATGATGCCACTTCTCGCTGGCAGGGTTGTCTAGATGGCAGGGGCAATGCAAAAACAGTGGGGGAGTTTCATATGCGGTAAGTGGATGTCTTTTTTCTATAAATGTAGGCTCTGGTGAGTTTTGTTTTATTTTCCATGCTCAACCAAATGTAGACCAGCAATTAATTATGTTTTGATCATCACTTATTTACCTCCTAAGTGCTGCCTATCGACGTGAGTTCTATCTATACGGATGTAGCCATGCTCATCTATCCTAATAAATATAGTTGTAAACCAGCTCAGTACAGTGTTCATGTCAAATATAGTTTAGAAATTAAGATTTCTGCTGTATACATGGGGTGTCATTGCTCTAAAGATAACAAATGTAACAATGATATAAAACATTTAGCATTACTCCCACTTTCACCAACTTGCATCAAAATTCAACAATCATAACATGCTATTATTAGTAAACCTAAGCAAATATGAGCAACTAGTATTTCTCCCTTTTAATGCCTGAGTTTTTTTTTCTTTTTTTTTCCTAAGACCCTATGGGGTAAATTTACAGAGTTGGATGTTCTATTAAATATGGGATGTTGCCCATAACAACCAATCAGATTTGATCTATTATCTTCTAGACAGTACTAAATAAATAAGAAGTAGAATCTGATTAATTTCTATCTGCAACATCCCATCTTTAATAGATCTCACATCATAGTGAATGTACCCCTATCTCTTCTCCCCATCTGATTATCACTCTTCTGCCATCTATTTATTTACTTACACTGTTAACAGTGCTTCCATCCCCACAACATAGGCCTGTTTTGTTGCAGTTGCTATGTCTAGTCACTGGACTGTCTATAGATGTGTGTGAATGTAAATGTGCTTGTACAGCATTTTCCTGCCTTGTTGATAACCAGTGATGCACAACCAAAGACATAAGGACCTACAGTATAAAAAACCTTTATATCACAACATCTTAGGACACTATAGACCTGATTATGGTTCACTCACAAAAGCAAATTCTTTTTCTCTTAGTCCATCCTGGTGACACAGCTAACCTTGGGATGTAGGAGGGTCTGCAGGAGCAAAGGCACCTACAGTATGCTGACTTCTTTGGAAGCAAGCTCCTCCCTTCTGCATCCCAGAATACTCAAGTTCCATACCCTCCAACATGACCCATTCCATTCGGTACACAATGCTCTGTTCCTGGACGTCCCTGGTAATGTATGATTGCCAGCACCTGTGTGGAACTAGGTAATTGAAGAGAAGGGTGTTTCAACACAGGTGATGACAATCATACATTACCAGGAACGTCCAGGAACAGAGCACTGTGTACCGAATGGAACATGTTGGAGGGTATGAAGTTCATTTTAGGTGCCCACAGGAGTGGGTGCTGTGCTGACCGGCTGCAGCTGTTTTTTTCTTAGTTTTTTTTACTGGATTAGAATAGCTAGGTGTTTATTATTTTATTAATTTACTAGTGAGCGCAGGTTTTTCCAGTGTGTTACTTCTTACAGAAGTTCCCACACACAGAAGTGCCTCCTGTCAGCTCTCTGTGTGCAGAGGGACTCTGTATTCTCCCTCTGCACAGTGCTTAATCCTCTATTCAAGAGAGGTTTTTCCTGGGCTCTGGGGGTGTCTGAAACCGGCTCTCTGAGTAGAGGGGGATCGTGAGGGACAGACTCCCCGTGATGGTGGTCGCCATCTTGGAGAGCTTATAGACTGAGAACCCTTGGGGAGGTGAGGTCTATTACAGGAGTCCAGCGCTGCTGGATGGTTCCAAGTGATCCCATAGAGAAGGGGAGGCACTGGAAGTGAGGAGAAACACTTCTGAGAGTGGCTAAAGGGGGAAAGGCGCTAAGAAATTGTACTTCCTATAGCGGGACAAACTAAAAAAGTAAGCGATAAAGTGGGTTGTACACAACCAGGTGCAATTTTCCCAGTGAGAATGTACTGCTACGTTAATGTTATGTAATTGTGAAATGTAATAGTGAAATGTAGAATGTTTATGTTTACGTTCCCTTCTGCCATGCATGCCTGTGATTGTGGCACAAGTGCATCTGCATGCTTAAGGGCCCCATTCATAGGAAACGGATGCACGAGCGTGTGAGATGCTCACGTGTCCAGTGGACTGGATGACGGTGGCTCCATCTGTTACAAAACATTCTGGATGAAGTCGAACAGAGGGTGTCTGCTCTGGAAGAGATGGCACATCTTACCATTGATGCCCAGCATAAGCATATTGTATGTCTAACTAAGAAGATAAATGATTCGGAGAATCGCAGCCGTTCGAACAATATCCGGGTGGTGGGTATTCCTGAGTCAGTGAAATTACTTGACCTCCTTTCCACTTGGATACCAGAACAACTGGCTATGGATCTTAAAGGGACATCTTTGGCTATCGAGTGGGCACAAATATTGTGAGGGACCTGATCATAAAATGAATTCTGGCCATCCATGTTGTCATCATGCGAGTCCTCAGTTATGCTGATAAAGCCAAACTCTTGGATCGCTATCATAAAACAGCCAGCCTGCCTATAAGGGGATCTCCTTCTTGTCTTCCATGATTGCTAACAGATGCAGGGAGCTTTGTATTACAGGTCGAGTATCCTTTATCCAAAATGCTCGAGACCAGAAGAATATTGGATAACGGATTATCCCACATTATTGAATATTTTTATATTTCAATGATGTATTGTGAGATATCTTGCATTTATGTTGTACAAACACATCAAAACACAAGAAATACACACAAATGTATTTTATTTGTGCATAAAACAAGGTTTTAAAACATGACACAAAGTTTGTGTACTAGCTCAGGTACTAAATTTAAATGGCAATCAATCATTTTATTTCAGATATTTTGGGCCAGGTACATATCATGTCCTCAGTAGTGCTGTTACAAATGTCCCCAGTAGTGCCAGGTACATATCATGTCCTCAGTAGTGCTGTTACAAATGTCCCCAGTAGTGCTTTTAGCAAGAATATTTTTTTTCACTTTCTGGACTGTATGGTTTTTGGAATATTTTGGTTAACAGATATATGGATAAGGGATACTCAACCTGTTTATTCCTTCTAGACTGTCTAATGTTAATGCCCTAACCATACATTCTATTCACAAATATCAATGACATCTAGCAATGTTGGATTTCTTAAGTGCAAAATAATATGTAAATTTTCAGGCAACACTAATCATACAGTAGCAATTGACTTTCATATTGGAAATCATCTTTAAATGTAATTGTTAGTACATATTTGAGAACAAACAGCAGAGCTTAAATGTTTGTGATCTGAGGATGACAATTCCAACTGTTTTTAAGTGTTTCTTAGTGTTAGAACTAAAGATGGCAAAATAAAAACATACCTATGATTCACTGTCACAAGTTCTTGGCCAGCTGGTAAAAGAAGAACCATTAATGAAGCATACTATTGCATGCTGTTTGTCCCTTACAGGATATAAACTGCATCTTATGGCTATTCCCATTTTACTAATCTTTAAAAAAAAATGAGCGGTTTGAGAATAAACACTTGCTCAATAGCACATAAGTAGAATGCTAAAATGCAGCATGAAAGTATTCAAAATCTAACTTTTCTAAATGAAATCCATACATTGTGCAACTATTACAATAAAAAGACTTTTATCAAATAAATTCAAAATAATTAAAATTCACTTCTATGTGGTTGTCTATATATAATCTTAAAAAGAACAGTGTACATCTTGTAGGAAACCATTTTCAGTCCATGTGTTTGTAATTACACTGTCAAATGCATTGGTTTTGAACCAGTGGGCATGAAAAGTTAGCTCAGTGAACACCCACTTGAGATACATCCTCTTATTATAATGTAAAAATATAAGGAAAGTTACAGAATGCCTTTTTTTAGAGAATAAAAAATCAGGATGAATGCAAGTTTTAGTGCTTGCTCTACTTTGTAACCTAAGTATTGATGGCATTTGGATGGTGAATGTCTAATCCCATCACTCTGGTCTCCAATTTATTATTATTATTATTATTATTATTATTATTATTATTATTATTATTATTTATTTATATGGCGCCACAAAGGTTCCACATCACCTAACAATACACAAATGAGCAAAGGCAGAAAACGAATTACAGTACAAGATAATTTAGGACAAGTACATTGTAAATATGGATAGGTGCATCAGGGGACAGGACACTGAAGCAATCTCCAGGGTGGCAGAGGTTTATATATTCTAAGAAAGGAGACAGGAGAGAGGGCCCTGCCCTGCTTGTGAGAGCTTACATTCTAAAGGGGAGGATAAGAAAGACAGGGGTGAAGTGAGCATAAACAGAAGGTTAGGATGAGAGATGGTTGGGTTTTATGCAGGAGGGTGGGAAGAGGTCAGCTTAGTCTTTGATATTTTAAGTCTAAAAAGCGCTGGGTCATCCAAGAGTAGATAGCAGAGAGACAGTTGGAGATATGAGTGAGGATAGAGGGAGAGAAAGAGAGATCTGGAAAGGAGCAGTAGATTTCAGTATTATCAGCATAGATAATCAGACTAGAGAGCAAATGAGCTCACCCAGAGAGGACATGTAGAAATAGAGAAGAAGAGGAACAACAATAAAATCTTGGGGGACACCTAATATCAATGGAAAGCAGGAAGTCATTGAAGTCATTAGAAGTATAGCTGTGCATTTTCAAAATTGACAGTGCAAATACAAGCATTAACAGTGATAGTCAAAGTTTTTGCAGATGTAAACATGGTGATACTACGGCTGAATAGCCAGATTAAGCAGCCAGGAGTAGTATGTTGTGAGTATGAAGTGAACTTACTCAAAGCAGTCCTTAGGTTTACTACAATGAATAGTAATAAAAGTGGCTTACATAAACACCCATTGCATTTTAAGATACCAAGGGGCAGATGTATTAACCCCTTCATGACAGAGCCAGTTTGTGCCTTCATGACAGAGCCCTTTTTTTCAAATCTGACATGTCTCACTTAAGTGGGGATAACTTTTTTTTGCTTTTACTTATCCCAGTGATTTTGAGATTGTTTTCTCGTGACACATTGTACTTCAAGTTAGTGGTAAATTTTGGTCGATACAGTCTGTGTTTTTTTGTGAAAAATACCAAAATATCGTGAAAAAATGGAAAATTTAGCAATATGCAAAATGTCACATTTTCTGCTTGTGAGACAAATAATCATACCACTCAAAATAGTTAATAACTAACAAAGACCATATGTCTACTTTATGTTGCAATCATTATTTCAACCTCCTTTTCATTTTTTTGGACACTAGGAGGCTTCAAATATGACTAGCAAATTCACAAATTTTCAAGAAAATTTCAAACACTGATTTTTTTAGGGACCAGTTCAGTTCTGATGTGACTTTGAGGGACTTGTATGTGAGACACCCCCATAAATGATGCCATTTCAAAAACTGCACCCCTCACAGTATTCAAAACAGCATTTTGGAAGTTTGTTAACCCTTTAGGTGTTTCACAGGAATTAAAACAAAGTGTAGGTGAAATTTCAAAATTTCTTTTTTTTTGCAGAGTTTCAATTTTAATACATTTTTCTAACGAATACAGTAGATTTTACTAGAGAAATGTGACTAAAAATTGATTCCCCCAATTCTTTTGTTTTAAAAAATATCCTATATGTGGCCCTAGTGTGCACGTTGACCAAACCACAGGCTTCATAATAGAAGGAGCACCTACTTGATTTTGGAGCCTCCTTTTTATGAGATTTTTTTTAGGCACCATGTAGGTTTCTAGGCACCATAAGTGCTAAAAGTTAGGAACCTCCCCCACAAGTCACCCCATTTTGCAATCTACACCCCTCAGGGAATTCATCTAGGGGTATAGTGTACATTTTAAACCCCCAGGGGTTTCACCAATTTTGTTACAACTGGGATGTGAAAATGGAAAATTACATTTTTTTACACAAACATGCAGTTCTGGCTCAAGATTTTTCATTTTCACAAGGAATGAAGGAGACAAAGCACCCCAAAATCTGTGCCACAATTTCTCCCGAGTACGGCAATGCCTCACATGTGACCAAAAAATACCAGTTGGGTGCATGGCATGACTCAGAAGGGAAGGAGTGATTTTTGGATTTTGCAGCACAGATTTTGGTGGAATGAATGGTGGGTGCTATGTTGCACCAAGACAGTGGAACCCCCCCACTAGTCACCCCATTTTGCAAAGTACACCCCTCAGGGAATTCATCTAGGGGTATAGTGTACATTTCAAACCCCCAGGGGTTTCACCAATTTTGATACAACTGGGCAGTGAAAATGAAAAATTACATTTTTTTACACAAAAATGCAGTTCTGGCTCAAAATTTTTCATTTTCACAAGGAATGAAGGAGACAAAGCACCCCAAAATCTGTGCCCCAATTTCTCCCGAGTACGGCAATGCCTCACATGTGACCAAAAAATACCAGTTGGGCGCATGGCAGGACTCGGAAGGGAAGGAGTGATTTTTGGATTTGGCAGCACAGATTTTGGTGGAATGAATGGTGGGTGCCATGTTGCATTAGCAAGACTCCCAAAGCACCAATACAGTGGAACCCCCCCACAAGTCACCCCATTTTGCAAAGTAAACCCCTCAGGGAATTCATCTAGGGGTATAGTGTACATTTCAAACCCCCAGGGGTTTCACCAATTTTGATACAACTGGGCAGTGAAAATAAAAAATTACATTTTTTTACACAAAAATGCAGTTCTGGCTCAAAATTTTTCATTTTCACAAGGAATGAAGGAGACAAAGCACCCCAAAATCTGTGCCCCAATTTCTCCCGAGTACGGCAATGCCTCACATGTGACCAAAAAATACCAGTTGGGTGCATGGCAGGACTCAGAAGGGAAGGAGTGATTTTGGATTTTGCAGCACAGATTTTGGTGGAATGAATGGTGGGTGCTATGTTGCATTAGCAAGACTCCCAAAGCACCAATACAGTGGAACCCCCCCACAAGTCACCCCATTTTGCAAAGTACACCCCTCAGGGAATTCATCTAGGGGTATAGTGTACATTTCAAACCCCCAGGGGTTTCACCAATTTTGGTACAACTGGGCTGTGAAAATGAAAAATTACATTTTTTTACACAAAAATGTAATTCTGGCTCAAAATTTTTCATTTTCACAAGGAATGAAGGAGACAAAGCACCCCAAAGTCTGTGCCCCAATTTCTCCCGAGTACGGCAATGCCTCACATGTGACCAAAAAATACCAGTTGGGCGCATGGCAGGACTCAGAAGGGAAGGAGTGATTTTTGAAATTTGCAGCACAGATTTTGGTGGAATGAATGGTGGGTGCTATGTTGCATTAGCAAGACTCCCAAAGCACCAATACAGTGGAACCCCCCCACAAGTCACCCCATTTTGCAAAGTAAACCCCTCAGGGAATTCATCTAGGGGTATAGTGTACATTTCAAACCCCCAGGGGTTTCACCAATTTTGGTACAACTGGGCTGTGAAAATGAAAAATTACATTTTTTTACACAAAAATGTACTTCTGGCTCAAAATTTTTCATTTTCACAAGGAATGAAGGAGACAAAGCACCCCAAAGTCTGTGCCCCAATTTCTCCCGAGTACGGCAATGCCTCACATGTGACCAAAAAATACCAGTTGGGCGCATGGCAGGACTCAGAAGGGAAGGAGTGATTTTTGGATTTTGCAGCACAGATTTTGGTGGAATGAATGGTGGGTGCTATGTTGCATTAGCAAGACTCCCAAAGCACCAATACAGTGGAACCCCCCCACAAGTCACCCCATTTTGCAAAGTACACCCCTCAGGGAATTCATCTAGGGGTATAGTGTACATTTCAAACCCCCAGGGGTTTCACCAATTTTGGTACAACTGGGCTGTGAAAATGAAAAAATTACATTTTTTTACACAAAAATGTACTTCTGGCTCAAAATTTTTCATTTTCACAAGGAATGAAGGAGACAAAGCACCCCAAAGTCTGTGCCCCAATTTCTCCCGAGTACGGCAATGCCTCAAATGTGACCAAAAAATACCAGTTGGGCGCATGGCAGGACTCAGAAGGGAAGGAGTGATTTTTGGATTTTGCAGCACAGATTTTGGTGGAATGAATGGTGGGTGCCATGTTGCATTAGCAAGACTCCCAAAGCACCAATACAGTGGAACCCCCCACAAGTCACCCCATTTTGCAAAGTACACCCCTCAGGGAATTCATCTAGGGGTATAGTGTACATTTCAAACCCCCAGGGGTTTCACCAATTTTGATACAACTGGGCAGTGAAAATGAAAAATTACATTTTTTTTACACAAAAATGCAGTTCTGGCTCAAAATTTTTTATTTTCACAAGGAATGAAGGAGACAAAGCACCCCAAAATCTGTGCCCCAATTTCTCCCGAGTACGGCAATGCCTCACATGTGACCAAAAAATACCAGTTGGGCACATGGCAGGACTCAGAAGGGAAGGAGTGATTTTTGGATTTTGCAGCACAGATTTTGGTGGAATGAATGGTGGGTGCTATGTTGCATTAGCAAGACTCCCAAAGCACCAATACAGTGGAACCCCCCCACAAGTCACCCCATTTTGCAAAGTACACCCCTCAGGGAATTCATCTAGGGGTATAGTGTACATTTCAAACCCCCAGGGGTTTCACCAATTTTGGTACAACTGGGCTGTGAAAATGAAAAATTACATTTTTTTACACAAAAATGTACTTCTGGCTCAAAATTTTTCATTTTCACAAGGAATGAAGGAGACAAAGCACCCCAAAGTCTGTGCCCCAATTTCTCCCGAGTACGGCAATGCCTCACATGTGACCAAAAAATACCAGTTGGGCGCATGGCAGGACTCAGAAGGGAAGGAGTGATTTTTGGATTTTGCAGCACAGATTTTGGTGGAATGAATGGTGGGTGCCATGTTGCATTAGCAAGACTCCCAAAGCACCAATACAGTGGAACCCCCCCACAAGTCACCCCATTTTGCAAAGTACACCCCTCAGGGAATTCATCTAGGGGTATAGTGTACATTTCAAACCCCCAGGGGTTTCACCAATTTTGATACAACTGGGCAGTGAAAATGAAAAATTACATTTTTTTACACAAAAATGCAGTTCTGGCTCAAAATTTTTCATTTTCACAAGGAATGAAGGAGACAAAGCACCCCAAAATCTGTGCCCCAATTTCTCCCGAGTACGGCAATGCCTCACATGTGACCAAAAAATACCAGTTGGGCGCATGGCAGGACTCAGAAGGGAAGGAGTGATTTTTGGATTTTGGAGCACAGATTTTGGTGGAATGAATGGTGGGTGCTATGTTGCATTACCAATACAGTGGAACCCCCCCACAAGTGACCCCATTTTGCAAACTACACCCCTCAGGGAATTCATCTAGGGGTATAGTGTACATTTCAAACCCCCAGGGGTTTCACCAATTTTGGTACAACTGGGCTGTGAAAATGAAAAATTACATTTTTTTACACAAAAATGTAATTCTGTCTCAAAATTTTTCATTTTCACAAGGAATGAAGGAGACAAAGCACCCCAAAATCTGTGCCCCCATTTCTCCAGAGTACGGCAATGCCTCACATGTGACCAAAAAATACCAGTTGGGTGCATGGCAGGACTCAGAAGGGAAGGAGTGATTTTTGGATTTTGCAGCTCAGATTCTGGTGGAATGAATGGTGGGTGCTATGTGGCATTAGCAAGACCCCCGAAGCACGGTGAAATGATGAACCTAATAATCCATAGATGTGTGGTATATTTTGATACACTCCTTTATACATAGGCCGGGTTTGTCGGGGCAAGTTTCACAGTGGAAAATAGTTTCCTTTCTTATTCCCTTTTTATAGCAAACTTTGCACCTTTTTTGTGTCCTGCCCTTTCTTGCAGTGGAGGGTATTTCGTTGGGAAAATGCTGCCCTGGTACAATACGGGGGCCAGTACTAGAAGTACTGGGGCCCTCTGCCTGCTGGTTCCCAAATATTAGGCCCTTTATGACTTCCTCTTGAAAGTGCATAAATGTCCCCCTCTGGCCGGTAGAACGGAATAGCACGTAAGCGTTATACAGTGCCATCTGGATGATATACACGGCCAGCTTCTTGTACCAGATATTTGTTTTCCGCAGGGCACTGTACGGCTTCAGTACCTGATCTGAAAGATCCACTCCGCCCATGTACTTATTGTAATCTAGGATACAATTTGGTTTTGAGGTGTGGGTACTGGTACCTCGTACAGGGATGGAGGTGGTACTGTCTCCATGAATTGTTGTCAGTATAAGGACATCCCTCTTGTCCTTATATTTGACCAACAACATATTTTCGGTGCATATTCCCCTGCTTTCACCCCTTCTTAGTACTTGGGCAATGTGCGTTTTGGGGAGGCCTCTTTGGTTCTTGCGCACAGTACCGCAAGCTGCTGTACCTCTTGAACCAAGGGCCTTAAACAGGGGGATGCTGGTGTAAAAGTTATCCACATAGAGGTGATAACCCTTATCCAGGAAGGGGTGCATTAAATCCCAGACAATTTTTCCACTAACACCTACGAGGGAGGGGGGGCATTCTGGCGGTTCAATTCTTGAATCCTTCCCTTCATATACCCTAAACTTGTGGGTGTACCCTGTGGTGCTTTCACACAGCTTATACATTTTTATGCCATACCTTGCCCTCTTACTGGGAAGGTACTGGCGGAATTTAACCCTTCCTTTAAAATGTATAAGGGACTCGTCGATACAAATACATTTTTCAGGGATGTATAGCTCTGCAAATTTGGCACTGAAATGATCAATGACCGGCCTGACTTTGAATAGCCTGTCAAAGGTGGGATCATCTCTGGGTGGGCACTGTGCATTATCGGTGTAATGTATAAATTTATGGATTGCCTCAAAACGAGCCCGAGTCATGGCCATACGGTAAAATGGGGTGCTGTACAGAACATCTGTACTCCAATATTGCCTAATTTGTGGCTTTTTTACTATGCCCATATGAAACACCAGACCCCAAAACGTCATCATCTCTACTGCATCTACAGGGGTCCACATAGCAAATGATGATGTGGGGTTTTGAGCAATAATCTGCTGGGCATATAAATTAGTTTGGTCCACCATTAAATTTATAAAATCATCAGAGAAAAATAATTTGAAAAAGTCAATTTCTCTGAGACCTGTGGAATCAAATTGGATTCCTGGCATGGCCAAAAACTCAGGAACCTGGGGCTCAAAATTGTCTGGTGGTGGGGTCCATACGAGATCAATTATTGGGGGGGGTCTCAGCTGCTCTACGGGGGCGTCTTTGAGGGGGTCCCTCATCACCAGAGGAGGAAGAGGAGCTTAAGACGAATCCTTCAAATTCCCCGCTTGCCTCACTGGCTGTGTCAGAGTCAGAGGCAAGCATGGCATATGCCTCCTCCACTGAATACATTCTTCTGGATGACTGGGATGAAATTAGGGATGACATTTGGGATGCCATTTTTATTTTTGTGTTACTGGTAGTGAAATGTTTCAACACGTGTATAGTGTAGGGGGGGGTACAAACTTTATTTCAACCCGGGGGGTATGTAGTGTGTAGTGTGTATGTAGTGCAGAAAAAAAAAATACTTTATACAAAAAAAAAAAAAATTGAAGTGGTTAAAAAAAAAAAAAAATTGAAGGGTTAAAAAAAAAAATTGAAGGGGTTAAAAAAAAAAAAAGGTCCTGCGCCAAAAATTGAGCACAGATGTTGGTCAGTAACGTCCGTCACTGAACAGCGCTCAAAGGCAACAGGAATTTGATAAAAAAAAAAATAAAAAAATAGATCAACCCTGTGCCGAAAAAGCTGATCAGTGATGTACGTCACTGATCAGCGCACAGTGGCCACAGGACACCCACAAAATCACAGTGTGTGTAAAAAAAAATTAAAAAAAGACCCCACAGCACCCACAAAAAAAAAAGGTGATCAGTGATGCGACACTGATTACCAGTGAGGGGCAGCAGGTGCACAACCTTTGGTGCAACTGACAGTGCAACTGGCAGCAACTGACAGGTATATATATAAAAAAAAAAACTCTGCACCCCCAAAAAGTTGCTGATCACCTCAGATATAGTGATCAGCACAAAAGGCAGGGGCAGCAGACACAAAATTTAGCACTCTCTATCACTCTCTGTCACTATCTCTCTCTATCTCTCTATCTCTCACTATCTATCACTCTATGACACTGCAGCAGCAGCACTGACAGTTATATATATGAAAAATAACCCCTGCACCCCCAAAAAGTTGCTGGGGGTGCACAAAAGGGGGGCAGCAGACACAAAATATAGCAGTCTCTATTACTCTCTGTCACTATCTCTCTCTATCTCTCTATCTCTCTATCTCTCACTATCTATCACTCTATGACACTGCAGCAGCAGCACTGACAGGTATATATATATATATAAAAAAAAACCTGCGCCCCCAAAAAGTTGCTGATCAGTTAATTTATACTGATCAGCACAAAAGGGGGGGCAGCAGTCAGTTATATAAAAAATATATAGCACAATCTGTCACTATCTCTCTATCTCTCTCTCTCTATCTCTCTCTATCTCTCTCTATCTCTCTATCTATAACTCTATTACACTGCAGCAGCACAAAATATAGCACTCTCTGTCACTAGGCCTCTCTATCTCTCTCTCTCTATCTCTCTCTCTCTAACTCGATGACACTGCAGCAGCACAACACAGCACAACACAGCACAGGATGTCACAAGATGAAGCAAGATCCCAAGCAGTGATCAGGTAAGTATTGAGCAAGGTTCTGGTCAGTGTATGGCGGCAGCTGGGCACGGTGACCGCACTGCACGCTATTCCAGACCGGAATGGCGTCTGCAGTGCAGTCACCGTTAGTTTAAACCCCCCTCCATGGCTGTGATTGGTCCGTCGGTCCGACGAACCAATCACGGCCTTTGGGGGCGGGTGGGGTGAGGTGGGGTGACACCAGTGTCACCCTTACACCCCGCGGTGATTGGTGCTGTACTTTACAGCACCAATCACCTCCGATCCCGTGTCACCGGCGAACGTTATTCGCCAGTGACACAGAAAACGCTGTGAATGGCTGTTCACACTGAACAGCCAATCACAGCGATCGCCGACGGGGGGGGCGGCATCGCAGCCCCCCCTGGGCATGCAGGGACATGTCTGCTGTCAGGGACAGCAGACATCGTCCCTCTGTCACTGCGTCTCTAGACGCAGTGACAGTTTGAAGTCATGACGTATATATACGTCATGTGTCGGGAAGTACTTCCCGGCCATGACGTATATATACGTCAAATGTCGTGAAGGGGTTAAGCCTTAACAAGAGATAAATGCAAGGGTGATAAAGAGAGATAAACGTCCAGCCAATCAGCTCCTTACTGACTTTTTTCAAACACAGCCTGTAACATGTCAGTTAGCAGGTGATTGGCTGGACGTTTATCTCTCTTTATCACCCTTGCATTTATCTCTTGTTAAGGCTTAATACATCTAGAGTTATAAAGGCCCCCATACATTAGTCCGACTTGTCCTAAGGACAAGTCGGACCTGATTTCCCCCTGCAGCTCCCCGGGAGGGGGACACACGATTTGGCACTTGATGTGCAAAGTTTTGCAAATGATACATCGCATGCGATGTATCATCTGCAACTCCCGGGGAGCTGCAATGTGGAGCGAGCAGTGGGGCCGGGGACATCGAGGTGGCGGGCGGGGGATGCTGCAAGGCGGCTGGGGGGACGGACGCACGCTGCTAGTAGTGCGGACGCTGCGGGGGACACAGGCGGCAGTAACATAGAGCCGGGCAGGGGGAGCCGGGAGCTGTCAGTACTGGAAAAAAAAAGCCCATACAATGAATGGGCAGCCTGTGATTGGCTGAGCGCTCTCTTAGCCAATTGCTGACAGGCTGAGAGAGCGCTCAGCCAATAACAGGCTGCCCATTCATTGTATGGGCTTTTTTTTTTTTTTCAGTGCTGACAGCTCCTGGCTCCTCCCGCCCGGCTCTATGTCACTGCCGCCTGTGTCCCCCGCAGCGTCCGCACTACTAGCGGCGTGTCCCCCCCCTACCCGGACGGAGCATGACAGCTCCCTGCTCCGGCTCCCCATGCCGCCCCCCTCCCTCGCCGGCGTCTCCCGCCCCTCTCCCTCGCCGGCGTCCTCAGAGTCCCCACGGCTGCACATAAGATTTAACTTATGTGCAGCCGGCCCGACGTCCCGACTCTGACCCGATGCGCACGGGACCGCGCATCGGGTCGGACCGGGTGTCAAAACCTGCGATTTGGTCCGATTTCACTGCCCGATCCATCTGGATCGGGTGAAATCGGGGCCAAATCGCATAGTGTATGGCGGCCTTAAGATGTTCTTCCCTTGACAAAGGCAAGAGATATTTGCTATTTATCTTGCAAAATTAAGTTTGTCAATAACACATTTCTGATATCTAATGGAGTGTGCAGAATCAACGATTACCTAAGCATTTAAATACATCCAGCACATGAGGTGGAAGACTCTGCAGCTCAGATCTGTATATTGAATGTTGGATAATTACCTATGCATTTACCTGAAGGGTAAAAAAAGGGGCAGAATAGATGGGCCAAATGGTTCTTATCTGCCGCCAAATTCTATGTTTCTATACATGTTGACTTGTCTCATGTACCTGTCTCTGGAACTCCTCCACAGGACCGGTGCATGGCACCGGAGCGCGCCAGGCGGGGGAGACGCCCCGGCGCTCAACCGCCCCGGCGCTCGCCATCGCTTCGTGCGGGGGGAGAATGCGGCTGTCGCTCCGTGAGGAGGGGCGTGCGGCCGTCGCTCCGTGCGGGGAGGGGGCGGATAGTGCCGGGTGAGGTGATGTGCAGCCCGGGCATTGCAGGGAGGGGAGGGGAGAGGAGGGGGATCAGCGCGGTCACCTCCGTCTAGGCCCGGCGCACATCCGCTCCATCAGGGGGGGGGGTTTGATGCGGCCACTGCTGGTGCCGGGTGATGCTGGGCGGGCCCCACCGCATCGCACACGGGGGGGGAGGGTTTGTGGGGGGGGGGGGTTTTAGAGTTGCTTACCTCCATGGGGGGGACGGGACCTCCTGCTCCTTTCTGCCGCCCTCCAGTGGCCTGCACCCTAGGCAAATGCCTATTGGTGGCGCCGGCCCTGCTTCTCCATACTGCATTGAGAATTTGCAGTGTGAGTTCAGCTAATCTCAGACGGCCCTTCACAAGAATAACTGTCACTCTTGTGGGCTCAATCTCAATCCCCTAACTATGACCAATAATGCTAATTCATATTTTGGCATAACTGAATTTAATTGGTTATCCATTTATTGGAATTTGGCTGTTTCATAACACCTCTTTTTTATACATCATGTTGTATATCAATGTAGTACTTCATGGGAAATATAATGCCATCATTTGGTCCAAAGGAGACCAAAATTATACCTGCCATGGCCTACTCTCTAATTATATGTGTTGGATTTGAATTTCATGTATTGACTGCAGTTTCATACTTACAGTAGATGGGCTTGCTTCTGGAAGTCACAGAGACTTTCCTTGCCCATGCAGTCATGGAAGGAAGAATTTAAACTATTTATATGGGTTCTTATATTGATGTACTGGTAAATAAAAAAAATGGTACTTATGTAGTTTCACGGCGGCACCTCCCGCGGATCGCATCTTATGCAAATACAATTTGCATACGATTTGCATGCAATGCAATTTAGCAGACCCCCACTATACACATCAGTCCTAAGCGTGGCGAGCGCAGCGGTACGCGTCCTCCTGACCTGTTCATACCCCCACTATCCACGTCGGCGTGGAGTTTTTATCAACTGCGGGCAGTGTCTCCGCGAAACTACACAAGTACCGAAAACATGATTTTGCAAGCCCGTAATGAGTTCATTATTATTATTATTATTATTATTATTATTAATATTAATATTATTATGTCATTGTGTATTGAAAATTACATTCATAAACTGATACATTGATAATTCTCTTTGAGTGAAATACTTTTTCATGAATATATTTGAGAAAAAAAATTATTAAGAGAGCAATATTATATATTAGTTAAGAGCATAAAGACTCCTGCTGGGGACCACCAAAGACATCTCCTTTTTAAACTGTCACAAGCGTTCTCCTGCCTGCTGGACTTTGATCCTCAGGAATTGTTGTTATAAGCTACTGGCAGCTTGGACATTGCCAAGCAACTGTACTCCACCAGTTATTCAGCCAATAAAAGCTATATTGGACTGCAGGCTCTCCACTCTTGTCTGAGCTTCAGCCTGCTGTGAAATACACTGAGGAGGTTATTCTGGTTGGTGCGTACATTTCTGAAATCTTACGGAGCGATCCGCACGCCACGCTGTGCGGACATCGTCCGAAGAAACGCCCACCGGACCTCCGCATACGGACGGACTCACACTGGAAGAACAGGGCGTGTTTACGGACGACATCCAAACCTTGCGTGTGCGGTGGACACACACATATTCTGCACGGTCTTACAGCGTTTGCACGGTCTTACCGCGTCAGAACGGACGGGAACCTAGCCGTACGCACCGATGCGGTGTATTTTCGCAAAATTCACCACTCTTATCTGACCTCCGAAATCGATCACATGACCCACTTATGCAATTAGGCAACCTCATTAAAAAGTGTTTGTTTGGAATTGGAATCAATTAAATCCTAATACATACTTAACCCCTTCCCGACATTTGACGTACATGTACGTCATGGTCGGGAAGTACTTCCCGACATTTGACGTACATGTACGTCATGACTTCTAACTGTCACTGCGTCTAGAGACGCAGTGACAGTTAGGTGATGTCTGCTGTCCCTGACAGCAGACATCCCCCCTCGCCGCCCAGGGGGGGCAGGGGTGCCCCCCCGGTCGGCGATCGCTGTGATTGGCTGTTCAAATCTGAACAGCCATTCACAGCGTTTCCTGTGTTACCGGCGGCTAAGCCGCTCGGTAACACAGGGATCGGTGGTGATCGGTGCTGTCAAGTACAGCACCGATCACCACCGATGTACAGCCCCCCCTCGAACCCGCCGGGCACTCACCCGGCAGCAGCAGCAGCACCCCCGGTTACCCCGGAGCGTCTGGAGCGCACGCAGCGCTGCCCTCCTCCCCCCTCCCCCCCGCAGCAGCAGCAGCAGCATCAAGCTGCAGAAAAAGTTAAAATTAAATATATGCACTGAAAAAATATATTTATATATATATATATATATATATACACACACATATATATATATATATATATATATATGTGTGTGTATATATATATGTATATATATATATATATACACACATATATATATATATATATATATATATATGTGTGTGTGTGTGTGTGTGTGTGTATATACCGCACCGATTACCACCGATCGCCAGCCCCCCCCCCCTCCCACCCGGCAGCCCCCCTCCCTCCCACCCACCCGGCTGCCGCAGCGCCAGCACCCCTCCCACCCCCCTGCCAGCCGCAGCGCCAGCCCCCCTCCCAAAGCTGGTGACTAAAATGGGGTCACTTGTGGGGGGGTTCCACTGTATTGGTGCTTCTGGGGTCTTGCTAATGCGACATAGCACCCACCATTCATTCCACCACCAAAAATCACTCCTTCCCTTCTGAGTCCTGCCATGCACCCAACTGGTATTTTTTGGTCACACGTGAGGCATTGCCGTACTCGGGAGAAATTGGGGCACAGATTTTGGGGTGCTTTGTCTCCTTCATTCCTTGTGAAAATAAAAATTTTTGAGCCAGAACTGCATTTTTCTGTAAAAAATTACATTTTTTTACACAAAAATGCAGATCTGGCTCAAAATTTTTCATTTTCACAAGGAATGAAGGAGACAAAGCACCCCAAAATCTGTGCCCCAATTTCTCCCGAGTACGGCAATGCCTCATGTGTGACCAAAAAATACCAGTTGGGTGCATGGCAGGACTCAGAAGGGAAGGAGTGATTTTTGGATTTTGCAGCACAGATTCTGGTTGAATGACCCCCGAAACACCCATACAGTGGAACCCCCCCACAAGTGACCCCATTTTGCAAACTACACCCTTCAGGGAATTCATCAAGGGGTATAGTGTACATTTCAAACCCCCCGGGGTTTCACCAATTTTGATACAACTGAGCTGTGAAAATGAAAAATTATTTTTTTTCATTTTCACTGCCCAGTTGTACCACAATTGGTGAAACCCCTGGGGGTTTGAAATGTACACTATACCCCTAGATGAATTCCCTGAAGGGTGTAGTTTGCAAAATGGGGTCACTTGTGGGGGGGTACCTAACTTTTAGCATCTTATGGTGCCTAGAAACCTACATTGTGCCTAAAAAATAATCTCATAAAAAGGAGGCTCCAAAATCAAGTAGGTGCTCCTTCTATTATGAAGCCTGTGGTTTGGTCACCGTGCACACTAGGGCCACATATAGGATATTTATGAAAACCAAAGAATTGGGGGAATCAATTTTTAGTCACATTTCTCTAGTAAAATCTACTGTGTTCCTTAGAAAAATGTATTAAAATTGCAAATCTGCAAAAAAAATTAAATTTTGAAATTTCACCTACACTTTCTTTTAATTCCTGTGAAACACCTAAAGGGTTAACAAACTTCCAAAATGCTGTTTTGAATACTGTGAGGGGTGCAGTTTTTGAAATGGCATCATTTATGGGGGTGTCTCACATACAAGTCACTCAAAGTCACATCATAACTGACCTGGTCCCTAAAAAAATCAGAGTTTGAAATTTTCTTGAAAATTTGAGAATTTGCTATTCATATTTGAAGCCTCCTAGTGTCCAAAAAAATGAAAAGGAGGTTGAAATAATGATTGCAACATAAAGTAGACATATGGTCTTTGTTAGTTATTAACTAACATTTTTTCACGACATTTTGGTATTTTTCACAAAAAAACACAGACTGTATCGACCCAAATTTACCACTAACTTGAAGTACAATGTGTCACGAGAAAACAATCTCAAAATCACTGGGATAAGTAAAAGCAAAAAAAAGTTATCCCCACTTAAGTGAAACATGTCAGATTTGAAAAAAAATGGCTCTGTCAGGAACGCAAAAACTGGCTCTGTCAGGAAGGGGTTAAACACATTACTACCACACCCATTACACACATTAACTCTTACATCATGTGAAGTGATATTTTAATCATTGTCACCCCTTTATGTAGCTTTTATGTATGCATATTATATCAGAATTGCACGTCAAATGCAATATTCTACAATGTGCTAATGATTAGTAACACATAATAAAGCAAACTTAACAACAGTTATTAACAGAGTGTGTGTGTATTTTGTTGCTTAGATAATGTAAATAGATCTACAATTATTGTACCTTTGTGTCTTGCAAGGATGTATACACTACAATAACATACATCTATAGACAGTATGTACCTTTAGGATCAGAAAAATTTTCTAAACAATTTACACATTACTGTTTATTGTGTAAAAAACACACATACAACTTCAAACTGGGATAAACATTTTATTAACAACTATAATAATAATATAATAATGTTCCTAATGATTCTGCTGTGGCTATGTAAGTCAATAATACATTGTTTTATTTTTATTTTTTTTGTACATTCCTGGTATGGTACCTTTAATTTGTTGTGTCCAAAAACATGCTTTTTCAATTTTGTGTTTGACGTTAGTGTAATAAATTTATATTTTGATCCCCAAATGTGTGGTTTTATTGGTAAATGTACACGTGACATGTATATTTATATGCAGCATATATTTGTGTTTAGTAATGGTCCATTTAAGCTGCAATGGTTCCAATTGAAGCAATGCCAAGAGTGTCGCTCCGTGAGGAGGGGGGGTGCGGCCGTCGCTCCGTGCGGGGAGGGGGCGGATAGTGCCGGGTGAGGTGATGTGCAGCCCAGGCATTGCAGGGAGGGGAGGGGAGAGGAGGGGGATCAGCGCGGTCACCTCCGTCTAGGCCCCGCGCACATCCGCTCCATCGGGGGGGGGGGTTTGATGCAGCCACTGCTGGTGCCGGGTGATGCTGGGCGGGCCCCACCGCATCGCACACGGGGGGGGAGGGTTTGTGGGAGGGGGGGGGTTTAGAGTTGCTTACCTCCATGGGGGGGACGGGACCTCCTGCTCCTTTCTGCCGCCCTCCAGTGGCCTGCACCCTAGGCAAATGCCTATTGGTGGCGCCGGCCCTGCTTCTCCATACTGCATTGAGAATTTGCAGTGTGAGTTCAGCTAATCTCAGACGGCCCTTCACAAGAATAACTGTCACTCATGTGGGCTCAATCTCAATCCCCTAACTATGACCAATAATGCTAATTCATATTTGAATTTCATAACTGAATTTAATTGGTTATCCATTTATTGGAATTTGGCTGTTTCATAACACCTCTTTTTTATACATCATGTTGTATATCAATGTAGTACTTCATGGGAAATATAATGCCATCATTTGGTCCAAAGGAGACCAAAATTATACCTGCCATGGCCTACTCTCTAATTATATGTATTGGATTTGAATTTCATGTATTGACTGCAGTTTCATACTTACAGTAGATGGGCTTGCTTCTGGAAGTCACAGAGACTTTCCTTGCCCATGCAGTCATGGAAGGAAGAATTTAAACTATTTATATGGGTTCTTATATTGATGTACTGGTAAATAAAAAAAATGGTACTTATGTAGTTTCACGGCGGCACCTCCCGCGGAGGTGCCGTATTGAACATTAAGCCAATAACTACTGCAAGGAAAACGAAGAAAAAGAGATTCATAAGAAAAGTGGTAACTTCAGAGTAGACTAGAACTAGCAAGAAAGACACAATGCTCTGATGTTAACTGGTTTCCATAAGAAGTTTTTAAATTGAGATTGTAATAATGCCTGATGAAATATTCTTCCTTTCTTACAGGAGTGCTTTTATATGCTGTGCAGCACTATTTTTTTCATATTTCAAGTAAATTACATTGATTTAAGGCCTTGGAAATTGAAAGCAGATGATATAGTGCTTTCATCTTCGAAAGAAAATAAGTAATGACACTGGAATGTGTGCTCATATTGCTTCACCTCCTAGCTGCTAATCATTTAACATTGATTCATTTATGTCTGAATGTGTTGCACAACACAGATAAAATACACATATGTTAGTATATGGGAGAGTTATCATTCTATTTTCCTTAGAAATGACTAAAACCTATAGCTACAAATCAGAATTATTATTTTTTTTTGGGGGGGGGGGGGGGGTAATATCACATAATAAAATGTCTTGTGTTATGTTATAATTTATTAATAAGCAGGTTATAAAATGATGTTAATTCATATGAAACATGTATGCACTATACATTACCTTTACATCAATAATCGGTGAGCTGCCAGGCTCCCCAACGGATTGGGAGACCGCAAGTGCTGTATATAAGATTGGTAGGATCCAGCGTGGTGCTGAGGATCCCATAAAACTGCTGAGATCCCATAAAACAGGGGTGGGGAACCTTTTTTGAGCCAAGGGCCATTTGTATGGGGAAAAAAGCCTTCGGGGGCCATATGTAAAAATTTCTCTTACAAATTGACCTACTGCAGCTGTCCCACGCTCCGGCGGCTGCCGTTGAATAGGACTGACAGTCTCCGGCTGCTGTTGATTAAGAGGCATCTCGCAAGAACTAGTGACCTCTCACGAGATTTCCCCTGCATTGACTCCTGGCAAAGCAGCCAGGCGGGTGGGAGGGCCACTCAGACCATCTACAGGGGCCGCATATGGACCCCGGGCCTCAGGTTCCCCACCCCTGCCATAAAACATCGAAGATTAGGTACATACCATTTGTGCACTTTTTACCTGATTTTACCTCAGAATCTGTTGAAAAGGGCACAAATTGTATAAGTGTATGGCCAGCTTCATGGGCAAAATAAATAAAACAGTGATGAAGGAGTCAGTGTATGTGCTCTCTGCTATAAGGCTACTTTACCACAATATTAGTGTGTATGATTCCATTATAAGGCTACTTTAACCCAATATTAGTGTGAATGATTCCCTCATAAGGCTACTTTACCACAATATGCAGTTATGTGTTAAACACTGCTTAGGACCTTTCTTATCACTTACCTAGCTCCAGACAGGTGATGACAATCATACATTATCAGGGAAGTCCAGGAACAAGGCATTTTCTCCCTAAAGGAGAATGCCTAAAGCTGCCTAATGGTGGCGTTGGCCCTGTGTATACACAGCTTTTGTCTTTAGCTATTTGTACATTTATTTTATTTTAGCAAAGAACAACAATATATAGTAGTGCTGTATAGGTTATGGTGTGTGTTCACATATTAATTACATATCACTTGGAATTTTTTTTTTATATTAAAGTATTTATCTAAATTACCAACAAATAAATAAATGACAAAACAACAATTTTGCATTCATAATTATGTATGTGCAGTTACCTCACCCAATGGGGTGATTCTGATCTAATCACTCCCCTGAAAGTTCGCACAGGGGAGTGATGTTTCGCTACTGCACATGGGCATAAACGTTTATGTGCATGTGCAGCCACTTGGTGTGAGTGGCCATGGTGAATTGATTATTGATTATGGTGGTGGCTGTGGTTGCGCCCATGGGAATGCCTAGCGTCTCATGTGCGTTCCCATTAAAAAAATTGTCCTGCCCCTAGACGACGACCAACATCTTGCATATATCTGAAATAACCCTTCTCCTTCCCACCTCTCCCTCATGTTCTCTTGTCTTGTTTCCGCCCCCCCCCCCCCCACACACACACCTCAATACAACAGTACTCATGCCGAAAATTCCCCCTTGTTTGACTTTAGTAATATATATATATATATATATATTGATAAATGAAAGAACGGGAATATTGTATTTCTTCATAGATGTTTTATGATAATTTTCTTCTACTCATTACTCCCTAAATATAACTCAAGGTGGACCTAATATTCAATATACTTTAGGTCTATTCATGTTAAGACAATTTGTTATTGTACATGTTTATATACATATTTCTTATTCTATGCAAAAACTCAATAAAAACTATTGAAAATTAAAAAACTGTCCGTTCTCTTGGAAATTCCACAGTGAAGCGGGTGTGGGGGCGAGCAACTGACATCAGTGGATGTCAACTGCCCGCCCACTTCCTGTACTGGCACCCACAGATCTAGACACCAGGAGGTATTTTAGATCTGTGAGCGCTGTAGAAATCATTTGATGTTTGGTGTGCGAGGGGGGCGCGCATTTGTGTGGGCTCTGGGTGGTGTTTAGAGGACCTGCAAAGCTGTGAATTTCACAGCTTTGTGGGTCAACCGGAATCACCCCAAATGTCCATTATCTACAGGGCCGCTCCGATCTGAGCAGCTGAGCATCTGATCTCTGCGCCGGCATACAGTAAGGGAGCTCCGCTCACGTCATTCAGCACTGCCGCACAGCAGGTTCCACATCTCCGTTAAGCGGGGAAATAGGAAATCCTCAGTGCACGGCACTCCTTCCCCCTCCTTCCTCCATCCTCCCCATGCCATGCGCTCATCTCCGGGGCCGAGGATGGGAGCTCCGACCCGAGCTCATGTGGATGCGACCATCCCTGGCCCCCACCGGAAGTTGTGTGTCGATAGAACAAAAGCTATTTTCATGGACTAATGTAGGTCCAAAAGGTACTTTGGTTTGTGGCAAGCGGAAAATTGTGGTGAAATAAACACATGCTTGATGTACTTAGTAACCGTGTCATGTGGCAGAGATTCACAGATTGGCGTATCTGGTCGATTTGCCACTTGCAATTTGTCACCAGATATACTTAAGAATTGCAAAAATATTCTCAGCCTATTGTATTAGTCCCCATGTGGTTTTTCTCTAATGATGTTTTTGTCCTATTGTCTTTAATTGCTTGTGTTTATTTCTTTTGGTCTTTTTGTGTTGCATTTATTATTTTTTCACTACATTTCTGTCTTTCCCTGCTTTATCCCTTAGGCTAGTCTCCTAACTTCTTGCTTGCCTAACTAGTCAAGCAGGACGCCTCTTTTCTGATTGGTGTGAGTTTCCCACTGCCCAAGTCTCATGGAAATTCCATCACTCAACTTAACCTATTCCAGCCTTGTTTTTGTGCAGGAGAACTGTCATTCTGCCTTAGCATTACTGGCAGCTGTCAGTTGTTGTGTTGGCATTTGAGGTATACAGTTTTATATTTTATTTATTTATATATTTACAGTTTCTCTTATAGCACATCAGATTCTGTTGCGCTTTACAATTGTAGACCATGATAAAACAAACTGGGTAACAACAGACAGTCTTGGAGGTAAGAGCCAGGCTGTATTATCATTTTAATGCTCCTCTCTACTTGTTTCTGTATGTTCTACCTGGCACCTTTCTTTTCATATTGAAACTCTACCCCCCTGGACTTCTATCTTCAGCCCTTCCCCTGTAGACACCACTTTTCTCCATATAACTTTGTTGTCCCCTGTTGCTGCCCCTCTTACACATCTCTGCATCTATTGTTTGTTACTACATCCTCCATTTGTTCAGACCTTGCTGTAGATTTCCATAGCCTCTCTCTGGGCGGGATGTATCAACATACATCTCCGCCCTTCGCACGGCAGCCGCTGCGATGCTACCGCATATGTACAGATAGGGCAGGCCTTATGCTTGCTGGCGAATCGCCAGCAGCATGCTGCTGGCGATCCGCCAGCAACACGGCGCGCCATCTGACTGAGACGCGCGTGCGTCCCCCACGCACGTGCGTCTCAGTATCCGGGCGGCCGGCGGGCGAGGCGGACGCAATACTGTCCGCCTCCCGCTCGAGGGGGGCTGGGGGGGCCCGAGGAGGCTGTGGGGGGGTGCGGGCGCCCGGTGTGGGCACCGGGCGACCGTCGGAAGGGGACGGCAGCACCGTCGGAAGGGGACGCGCGCGCACCTCGTGCGCGCGCGTCCCCTTCCGACACACAGATGGCGCGGGAGCAGGGAATGGCGAATGGCGTCGCCATCGCCATCCCCTGCAAAGATGAGCCCGGCCCCATCTGTACTAACATATGCGGCCAGCATCGGGCTGCGGTAACGGAGACCCCCGCGATACCTGTGATGTGGGCTGCGGGGGTCTCCGTCACCTCCCGGCGGCTGCAAGCGTCCCCCTGTGTCTCCTCCTCCCCCCCTGAAGCCGGATGTCCTGCCGGCTGTGACACCAGGGGGAGGAGATGATCACAGGAGGACGGGAGGGGGTGGGCGCGCGGACGTCGGATGGCGGGCGGCGAAAGAAGCCCATAGGCTTCTATAGGGTATCGCCACCCAGAGGGTGGCGATACCCTCCCTTGCGAAAACGGGGCGGACGGGTATTGATACATAGGAAAATGCGGTAAAACTGGTGTTTTACCGCATTTTCCCGTTAGTACATCCCGCCCTCTATGCATAGTAATTTGGCTTGTGTGTTTAGATATTCAGAATATGGATTATGGCTGGTATAGGTAGTTGAAAATATGTTATAACAGGTTGATGTCTTAAAATTACCAACAGCTTACTTACTTTACCAGTGGTGTGGTTGTATTTAAGATAAAGAAGGCCAACATCAGTTTTAAGCCCCATACACAGGGTGCGACTCACTTTCTATTCAATCCATTCAATCACTTTCTATTAGTCTGCAGGGGGCTACCCAGCACAGAGCAGGACAACCCCGCTCACCGGGTCCCTCCCCATGATGTGCGCACAATATTTTGTGGTCAAAGGAGTCGCTATAGTGCAAGTGCTTTGCTATACATAATCCCAACCCCGCAATGCCACATTGCTGCCCTGGTGCTGCCCTGTCACCATCCCATTGCCACTCACACCAGGTTTGAAACTGTGATCACTTATGAATGCAGATTCAGTGCATGTGCATGCACACTCCAGTGCATGCATGTGCAGAAGTGCAGATATTGATGAATAGCTATTTCTGCACTTTAAAGAAAAAAAAAATCCTGTGAGCCACACCATATTACCTCTGGCCCCATGTTTAAAGGTCATTTAAAACACAGATTCATTAATACAGTAGGCAAATAGAAACAAAAGACTGATGAGAAGCATATATCTTCATCTACATATCTGCCCTGTAGGGTACACATATTGATATTTGAAAGAATTTATGATCTAGACATGTAAATACCATTTTAGTTATTTTAATAGGGGGAATTAACAATAATAATAATAATAATAATAATAATAATAATAATAATAATAATAATAATAATAATATATTCATATACCGCTATTTCTACAACAGGTCTTAAGGTGTGTTTAACATATGACTTACATTAAAAACAATGCACATAGGGTCCAATTCATACCCAAATGCAATTATCAGACACAGTACACTCATTCTGTTTGGTCGGGCCGTTACGAATTTGAAATGACAGATGTTGATGGCCTGTGCATTATCGCATGTGCATGTTCACTTCACTGAGGGCGCCCTCAGAGACTTGCATAGTCTCCAAGGCGCTCACTGCGAGCGTGTGTGCAGGAGGTGGGCAGGTGATGTTCTCATGTAAATGCCCTGCGTTTCCTGGGCGTACACAGAAAAACACTGGGTGCACCCAGGAAAATGCTGGGCTTCTCCATGCAAACGGGGTGGCTACCTGCTTCTGGGGGGTGGGTGGCTGACAATACCAGATGTCAGCTGCCTTCCCTGTTCTCGGAGCAGGGCGCCACTATTCTAAGTCACCAGAGCACTACAGAAATCATTCCATGCTCGGCGACCATAGAATCATATTGGGCACCCACACATAGCTGCAAATTGATGTGTATGCAAAACATCCATTCTTAGCGCTGCAGGGAAAGTCTGCGAGTAATGAGGGGCACGCAAAGCAGCAAACTAATGCTGCTTTACCAGCCAACCAGAATGAGGACCTGAGTCCCATTTGTACATGACTTAACCCTTATACTGTAGGTGCACCTCCAGTAGTCTATTAGACATTGTCCCTAATCTTAAATGAGCATATACAGCATACACACCAGTTCTTAGGTCTCCCTCATTCTCCCTCCCCATTAGCTAATCAATTTGAAACCACTAAGTCTTTCAGAACTTGACAATAATGTGAATACTGTGAGGACTTAATGACCCTTCCTTTTAAATTACCCAATTTTACATGTCTACTACAAGGTTAATTTTAATTTGCCTTTATTTATACAGTTCTAAATGAGTAATATTATCTGTTCAATTCTACCTTCTCAATGTGCTAGGTCAAGTGTGTAAAAAAATACATAATTTATTGGCACTGGAATGTTTTTAGGATATAAGTGCTTGCATTAAATTTGATCTATAGCCAGCAAGACTATCTGTACTGGGGAAATAAAAACAGTAGGTAGGAAATTATTAAGCTTTTGTTTGTATTATTATTATTATTATTATTATTATTATTATTATTATTATTGTTATTAATAATAATAAAATATTTGGTATTGATATTCGTTTTGTTATTGAATTTTGGGTACTTATGTAATATCTGGGCTCCCGGTTTTCTTAAGAGACCGTGTCCCCTCGCGGGGCTCGCTGCACTCGCCACGCTTCGGGCACGGTGGCTCGCTGCACTCGCCACACTATATAAAATCAACTCCATGCGTAGTTGGATAGTAGGGGTATGAAAAAATGGGGTGCATTTAACATGGGAGTCCAGATAATACATAAGTACCGAATTTTGTTTTGAAATTCATTAATAACAGTAAAAACCGGAATAATCATGACATTTGTACGTTTTTAATGTCATTAGGATTTTTTTTTTTTAAACATTTGTTTTTATAAAGAAAAAGAAAATAGGGGGGACAAATAATGGAAGATCACACATTGATACATTCACAAACATGTATATATATATTTATATATATATATATATATATATATATATATATATATATATATATATATATATATATATATATATCCAGGATGCTTAATAAAAAGCAGGGGCACTCACCAGTTTAGCTTCAGTCAGCAATTTTAATGCAAAGAATCACTCATAAAGTCGACGTTTCAACCCTCAAGGGGCCTTTGTCAAGACATAAAGGTTAGCCATCAGCACAGCAGGCAGAGAAGAGAGATATGCCTGCTGTGCTGATGGCTAACCTTTATGTCTTGACAAAGGCCCCTTGAGGGTTGAAACGTCGACTTTATGAGTGATTCTTTGCATTAAAATTGCTGACTGAAGCTAAACTGGTGAGTGCCCCTGCTTTTTATTAAGCATCCTGGATATATTTGGCTGTTTGAACTGGACTGCCTTAGTGGTGCACCCCTATCAATCAAGTCTTTTGGATGTGAGTGCAGGACCCTACGTCTATATATATATATATATATATATATATATATATATACAGATGTAGTCGGGTCTTACTGTTGCTGGCGAATCGCCAGCAGCATGTTGCTGGCGATCCGCCAGCAACACGGCGCTCCATCTGACTGAGACGCACGTGCGTCCCCCACGCATGTGCGTCTCAGTATCCGGGCGGCGGGGCGGCGAGGCGGACGCAATCCTGTCCTCCTCCCGCTTCAGGGGGCTGCGGGGGGCTTCAGGGGGCTGCGGGGGGTGCGGGGACCCAGTGTAGACACCGGGCGACCGCCGGCAGCACTGTCGGAAGGGGGACGCGCGCACCTTCTAGGGATGGTTCTGTTAGGTAATAATAAATTTCTTAATTATTAATTATTACCTAACAGAACCATCCCTAGAAGGGGAATTGTTTTTGGATGGATTAGCGAAAAAAGTATCCAAGAACCTTCAAATCCTAAGGTAAAAGTTCCAGTATATAAATAAATCACAGCTCCAGAAGGGGGGTCTGATTGTAATTCCATGCCCGGTATATTCTAATTTGTATATATGCCCACAGCTATCCGTTCATATATATATGGACTAAAAAGTCCTCTGCACAGATTGAAATTTTGAGACAAGGTCTTAAAGCTACAAAACGTAAGTGCCTTTCTGGACTATCGATTGTGAATGGTGTAATCACCCAAATAGAATTGACATAACACTTGTAAGGAGTCCTTCCCTTTAGGAATTCCCTATTTTTACCTAAATTACACTTTGAGTTATCAGAGTGATATCTAAAAAATGGTACATTTTTTCCACCAGGCACCTCGGAAAGGACTTAGTACATTAACATCTTGTTGGAGTTACATCCTATTCAAGAAAAACTGTGGAAATTGTATCTATGCTTTTTGGTATGTCAATTATCCACAAACCACATGGAAACCTGTTTTTCTTTCTTTCTTCTTCCTATCACCTGTTCTTCCATCTTCCTGTTATGTATCAGATCATCAATCGATGTACTTAGACAATTTAGCCAACTAAATGTTATTCTAATAGTTCCTATAAAAGTAAAGTCTGTATACCATGTTATTATTAAACTAATGGATGTATGAATTGTCATAAATAATAAAAAAAAATAATATTTATGTATTTTTTATGTTCATAGCGAACCCCTGATAAAGTCCCATGTGGGGACGAAACGCGTTGGGATCGTCTATTTGCTGTTGTGAATTGTACCACTGAACTTTTTATGGTCTGAAACAATTACCACTGTCATGTGGAACAAGAGACATTTTAATAAATTTATATGAACTTTTTACATTACTTTGATTGTTCTGAAATCTGTCAAAAGGCTATACAGACCCAATCACTAAAGGTCTAAATAAGGGGCGCCAACTTTCAATTGCTGTCTACATTTTCCTTGTCCCCATCCAACAGGGGTCTTTGTAAGTCCGGCAGCCCAAACATAGTATTACAAAATAAGTGGCGCGAAACAAGAGTCTGTTCTCTCTATATATATGCATTTATAGTTCAACATTACTAAAGAGGCCAATCAGGAGGTGCTCAGAAAGCTCTCATGCTGAGTACACACGGTGCAATATGATTGCTAGCGATATATTGCTAGCAATATATTGCCAGCAATCATATTGCTCAGTGTCTCCTTTTCATCAGCGATGAAAAGGAGACACTGCTACTGTCAGGGGGCGGGGGGAGCAGCAGCGTCTGCTTGCTGCTATCACGCGGTGTGGGGGGGGACCCAAACGGAGGAGGGAGGGAGCAGCAGCAGCAGACTCTGCTGCTAACACGCGGCAGGGACGAGAGAGACCCGAGCGGAGGAGGGAGCAGCAGCAGAAGGGATTCCTTCTGCCGCCAGGAGCGGATCCAGGATAAAATGACAGGGGGGGCACCATGATAAAAGAGAGTTTAGGTGGGGGAGGGGCGGTGTTAGTGGTGCCAGTGTACATGCTAAGAGAGTGGCAGAGAGAGGGTGGGAATGGGATTAAAAATAGGCCCTGGCATTTAAAGTACGCAGGCCCACCATGGTGACAAAAGTGAAGGATGTAGTTGTGCGCGCGCTGAAGGCGCGCTCCAGAAAATGGGGTGTGGCCACTCAACAGGGGGCGTGTCCTTGAGTGTAGTGTACAACACCATATACAACTTCTACACATTATGCAACGAAATACTAGACCCCATTATACTTGCCCCTTACACATGATGCCAAATGGAATGAGCCAAAATTCACATAATGCCACACTGATTGAGCCAAAATTCAAATAATGCCACATGGATTGTGTCAAAATTCACATCAAGCCACACGGATTGAGTCAAAATTCACATAATGCCACATGGATTGAGCCAAAATTCAAATAGTGCCACATGGATTGTGTCAAAATTCACATAATGCCACACGGATTGAGCCAAAGTTTACATAATAACACACGGATTGAGCCAAAATTCACATAATGCCAAATGGATTGAGCCAAAATAAACATAATGCCATATGGATTGTGTCAAAATTCACATAATGCCACATGGATTGAGAAAAAATTCACATAATGCCACACGGATTGAGACAAAATTCACATAATGCCACACATATTGAGCCAAAATTCAAAATACGTTTCATAAACAGGAACATTGTCCACCAAAGGCGCGCATTAAACATTTACACCATAATGTCCATTACACGTTAAGTTACACGCCATTATGTCCATTATGTATTATGTTAAACACCATAATGCCTATTAAAAATTATGCTACATAAGTGCTGCTTATCTACATGCTCATTGCAAAGGGTTCCATGCTCATTGCCAGAGGTTCCATGCTCATTGCCATGTGGGATTACATGCTCATTGCCAAGGGGAATACATGCTCGCGGTAAATGGGGGACAGCCGCCAGGCAGAAGTGATAGCCACTAACAGTGGCAGAGCCTGGCTGTATTCAGAGCACTACAGGTCCCGGCTATTTGAAATAATACCCCTTTCACACCAGAAAATGCATTCCCAGGTTGGCCCCTTTTACACCAGCCTAGTCCCTGCATTTTCTGGTGTGAGGGGGAGAGAAAACCACCCCTCCCCTCCTTTAACCAGTTATCTTATTTAACCGGCTATATCTTCGGAACCAACTGATCCATTTACATGAGACAAGTATCATATTGAAGAACATTTGAGTGGGCTTTGAATGATTTTGGTCCAGTGAAACTGGAACTTTTGGTTCCAGAGTAATCTGCCCTCAAAAAACAAGAACAGCCATGAAATTACATTTCCCAAAAAAAAAAATTAGTTTACACGTAATATGTCTTTGGAATTGAATGAGAGCAACCACAAGCTTCTCTGATGCCAGGGGGGGAACTGGCAGCCGTCGGAACCGGGTGGGGGTCGGAATTGACGGGTCCCATATTATCCTATGGGGAAAAAACGTTACAGCTTTGCCAGGCGATATCTCTGGTTCCCGGGGGGCTAGAGACACGGGGCTCGGCTCGTTGGAAAGCCCTGGTCCTCAGCTACAAAATGATATGACAGGGGGGGCACGTGCCCGGGTGCCCCCCCCCTGAATCCGCCACTGTCTGCCGCTGATCTCTGCTGACCTCCTGCTCAGCGCCGGGGGAAGTCGCTGGTCGCTGGAGCATGCTCCTGCGACTAGCGACCATTAGGGAGTGCACACGGGAGCGTGCAGCTGGCGATTTATCGCCAGCAGCACTCCAAATCACTGGCAATATGGTCGCTCAGCGACCATATTTCCAGCGATTTCAGCCAATATCGCCCCCGTGTGTACACACCTTCAGTTGCAAAGGGAGACTAGACTATGGACTTAGACAGAGGCCATTACCGTAATATTAGAGTATGAATTATGTTCTAGTGGTCCAGTACTCAGACCAGCCAAGTAACTTGATTAGTGGATTGGAGGTCGAGGAAGAGTAGCGCACTTCAGTGGTTTCATATTCGCAGTGGCTTTGGACAGCTTGTTCGATTTGGGGGATGGTTGGGATTCGGGTGGAACGCCAATACTGTGCAATCAGGGTTTTAGATGTGATCAAAATATGGCCTACAAAATATCTTTCATTACTAGACAGACTGTTAGATAGGTGAAAAATAGCCAATTTTGGAGTCAGGGAAATAGGGATTTTTAAAATATCCGCAACCTTGCCAACAAAGATTAGAGCTAGCTGGGCTGAATTTATGTAACAATACTGGAGTTATATATAGGCAGTGGATTTATTTATAATATTGTTCGGTATGGGAAATACATTTAGATACCTTAAAGCAAACTTGAAATATTTGGTGCCACTCTTCTTCACTGATTGTTTCGGCCAGGTCCTGTTCCCACTACAATAAAGAGGGACATTTTACGAAGCCCGCTGGTTCTAGCAGTAGATTTACCACCAGGTGATACCCCCTCTACTATTTGCACATGTCAATTTATTCTGGATATATAGGGGGAGAGTGGAGACATTATGAGGGCTTGGGGTTTTATCAAATAGCCAGTGCCTAAATTGAAGGAACTTAAAGAAGTCCCTATGGGAGAGGGAGAATTTAGCTTGTAGTTGAGAGTAAGGTAATAAAGTTCCCGAAGATGTAGCCTCTGCGAGAGGTGAAACCCCCTGGGAAACCCATGAGGTGAAGGAGAGATCTGGTATCTGGGAGGCAATGGCCGGGAGTGACAGCTGAGTGCAAGGTAATGAGATTCCTGGGGATGACCTTACCACCTCTAGCCATGCTCTACGGGTATGTAGAACAGAGGAGGCCCATACCAGTGGGCGAATATCAACTGCTGTGGGGAGCCACAAACAATCAGTTAATGGAAAAGGGGATATTAGATTACGTTCCAGGATTACCCATATTTTAGGGTCATCTGTCACAAACCACGCTCCAATTTGAGAGAGAATACTCGAAATTGGTAATAGTGTAGGTCTGGGAATGCCACTCCCCCCTCCCGTTTTGATAGTGATAAAATCATCCGGGCCAATCTGGGTTTAGCCCCTTTCCATACATATTTACTAAACACTGAATGGAATTTATTTAATAAGGCAGTGTGGATTAGAATGGGGATGATTCTAAATAGGTATAGTATCTTAGGTAATATCATCATCTTCAAGGCCGCAATTCTGCCGAGCCATGAGATGTGTAGCATCATCCAGTCAGTGGACATCAACGAGATCTTGTTATGGAGTGGGACATAATTAGCTTGAATTAATTTCTCAATTGTGGGGGTAATGTGGATTCCCAAATATTTAAGGCTGCTAGTTTTCCAGGAATATTGAAATTTAGTTTGTAACGACTGAAGAAGGTCTGGATGGAAGTTAATAGGGAGCGCTTCTGTTTTGGACCCATTTAATTTATAATATGATATGGCAGAATATTCATCTAGAATCCTATGTAGGTTCGGTAGGGAATACTCTGGATCCGTGAGAGAGAGCAAGACGTGATCCGCAAATAAACATATTTTATATGCCAAACCCGACATTATCGGGCCTGAAACGGCCTCCGATGATCTTATAGTCTCGGCCAACGGTTCAATAGCCAGTGCAAAAACTAAGGGGGACAAGGGGCAGCCCTGGCGAGATTGTAAAGGAGGCAGAAAGCAGACCACTCACAAATACTCTGGCCGATGGAGATGAATATAATGCAGATATGGATGTCAGGGCCCTTCCCTTTATTCCAAACTTATGAAGAACTGCGTATAAATAGCCCCAGTGGAGTCGATCAAAGGCCTTCTCTGCATCCAAGGACAAAAGCAATAACGGGTCTCCGGACCCAGAGAAGGCCTCAACCAGGTCAATTATTCTCCTAGTATTGTCGTGTGACTGTCTACCCTGTACAAACCCCACCTGGTCTTGATTAATAAGGGTGGGTAGTAGTGGATTGAGTCTGTTAGCAATAAGTTTGGCGAATATTTTAACGTCTGAGTTAAGAAATGCTATGGGCCGGTATTAGGATTTATTTTAATAAACTTTTAGGGGGAAAATTTATAAGATGAGAGATTTAGAAAGTGAGAGATTTGGAAAGAAAGGTACTTATGTAGTTTCATGGCGGAAGGCTACACTACGTTTTCAACGTAGGCTAAGCTATGTTTTCAGTGTAGCCCAATGGCTGCCTAGCTTAGTCAGCATAGTGTCCCCGTCAGGCAGAGTAGTCACCGTACTGTCCCTGAGATCTGCAGCTCGGTCCCCAGCATCCCTGGCAAGCCTAGTAAGCGCCTCTCACACAGCACACAGATCCCCTGCACTTGCGGATGCTGGCGGAGAGGAAACATTTGGGTGCTGGCAGAGAGGTGCTCCTTCTGCCTGAGACGCTTGTGCGTCTCAGGCAGAGTAAGGTCTCTTAATATTTATCTTCTTTTTATTGAGATAAACATGACTTCGTAGTGAACACCCTTTTTATGCCAGTGAGATATACAGATGGAGCCCCTCTCAGCCATGCCACCAGCTTGCCATGGCATGGCATGCAGGATGGCAGAGACACATGAGCATCTCACTCGCTCGTGCATCCCTCTCAGCAAGGTGGTGGGGAGCAGGGACAGGGAGACTGACAGGGAGCAGGCGAGTGGACAGCAAGCAGGGGAGACGGGCAGGAGTGGGAGAAGGCTGCATGGCTTTTGGGAGAATTGGGAATACGAGCATCTCATGTGCGTGAACCTCATTCTGGCAGACTCTGGTGGACAGCGCATGTCGATAGAATTGCCAGAAACCGCTCTAATGAGAGCGGATCCATCTATAGCATTTAATAGAGTGACTGAATATGACATGATCAAATATATATGAATTTTGGTTTGAATAATCAACATCTAACTGTATACAAATCATGAACTCACCAGAATTTGTATACATCCAATAGCAGCAATACAGGTTGAGTATCCCCTATCCGAATATCCATTATCCGAATTATTCCAAAAACCATACATTCCAGAAAGTGAAATTTATTTATTTTTTTTGCTAAAAACTCACTAGGGACAATTGTAACAGCACTACTGAGGGAATGATATGTAACTAGCACTATATATGTACAAGAAAATGATTGCTTGGCATTCAAATTCAGTATCTGAGATAGTACACAAATTTTGTTTCATGTTTTGAAACCTTGTTTTTGAACAAATAAAATATATTTGTGTGCATTTCATGTGTTTGATGTGTTTATACAGCATAAATGCAAGATACTTCAAAATACATCATTGAAATATTAAAATATTCCGAAATACAGAATAATCCGTTATCCAAAATTCTCCTGGTCCCGAGCATTTTGGATACGGGATACTCAACCTGTACTAACTTGTGAATTGGAATCCAGTTTTGTAATAATATCTGCCGGTTATCCTCAGCATTATCAGGTATTCTATGTTTTTGTAGATGATTATCTTCTGATTTTCATGCCCACTATGAAGTGAGAAAGATGTCTCTCCAGTACAGTGGGTCTAAAACTGTGGGTCCTGACCCTAAAGTGGGTCCCAACCATCTCTGCCTGGTGCCACAACTCCTTGCTGCTTACCATCAGGCTGATAACTTCTATAATCTCAATTAAATTGCCTGTTACTTCATATTCCTTGCATCATTTTGTGCTTTACAATACTGCCATTTATGTGCGGTATGCTGACCACACATGTGCGGTCAATGTTCTGCGGTAACTTGCTGGGGTCCTTTAATACTTTTTTGGCTGAAGGGATCCCAGATCAATAATGCTTGAGAACCGCTGTTCTACTAACATTGGGGCAAGGGCTGCCCCTGAATAGTGCATATGTTTAATTTTGGTATGGAAATTAGGCACTGGCAAGCGCAGATATAAATAATTTTATACTTTCTGTACAGCCCTATGTAATAAGATTGGTATATTATAATTAAATTACATGATTAATCATACTGTTTTTCTAGGAATCTCCACACACATTTGTTCAGCCTGTTAGTTACTCTGACACCTTCCTGCAATAGGAGTGTCTATGATTTATAAAATACTGTACTGTACTGTTCATTAACTGAAGACCTATCCAGATTATTTGAGTATTTTAACACTGATATACTAATGCAGAGATTAGTGAATGCAACAATGTAAAACAAATAGGACCAGAAATAAATTAACATCTGATTAAGTGCAATAAAAAAAAAGAAAAACATTATGTGGTGCAAATATTTACAGGTGAATATCTGCATTATCCATCAGAAAATGGTAATTTACCATGCCAAATTGTAAAAACCTCAGCATTGATTTTAGGCAATTTGCCAGAAGTCACTAAATATATTTTGTATAATGAGTCATACTGATCATAACGGGAAGTCTATCAGAGGGTGCATCACATAATGTTTTCACAATAATATCCTGTACTCTTCAGCTCTGAATGTCATGCTATTTTGAAGCCGCTTATTGACTCTAGTTGATGTCAATAAATGTAATATTAGCTTGTTATTAAAGTGGCTGGCCAAATTCATATTAAAATGTGTGTGTGTGTATGTATATATATATATCTATATATATATATATATATATTATCTATTTATCAAGATCTGTCACTCATCCCCTGTGTATATAATGTTCCCGCCCAGCGGGATACACAAACCCGCCCCCCTAGGGAAAAGACCAGTGTTCTATGTGTATAACGTTCCCGCCCAGCATTATACACAACCCCCCCCCCCCCTAAGGAAAAGACCAGTGTTCTACTCACCTCACCCCCTAGACATCACCTCCCCCTGCCCAGCCAGGGCTACAGTACATGCCCACCATCCATTATTTCTCCACAGCCACCATCCACCATTACTCCCGTACCCCCCCTCTGCTAGCACCCCCACACCCGTGACCCCCCCCTCCTGCGATTTGCGGGGCCACCACAACCCCCCCTCCCGCGATTCGCGGGCCCCCCCGTGACCCCCTTTCCCGCGATTCACGGGCCCCACCACAACTCCCCCCTCCCATGATTCGCGGCACCCCCGCGATTCGAGGGACCCTGTGACTACCCCCTCCCACGATTTACGGGCCCCCCCCCGAGACCCCCCCGCGACCCCCCCTTCCGCGATTTGCGTCCCCCGTGCGCCCCCTCTCGTGATTTGCAGACCCAAATCTCCTTACCGCGATTCACGGCAGCCCCCGCAGACTCGCAAGCTAGTGAGCGGAAGGACAACTTCCGGCTATGCGTTCCACAGCTGTGGAATGCACGCCATAAATTTGCGCACTTTGGGAGTGCTGTGTTGGTACTTAAGGATCATTAATACTTTAATGCTGATGACCATGAAATGGTATGCCACCTAATAATTCTGGCATGACAAAGGTCGCAACGACCAAAACGTTGCTGCTGATTATGAATACTGTACCTGATTGCTGCTCTGAATAAAACCATTGATGAACTTTAAAAGCTTGGTGAGTGCCTACTTCAATGAAATATACAGTATACATGGAATCATAGGCATGCATACGGGGGGCAGGGTTGCACAGGCACCTCCTAATGACAGGCACCCCCACATGATTGCCACACCACCTTTTCACCGGCAGAAGCAGTGAGGATGTGGCTCGGCCGGGTTGGCAGAAATATCAGAACATATGATATAACAGAACTAATTTCTGATGTGCATAAACCTAAATAAGTCACCTTCTATTAAGTTTGCATTGATGCCTTGATGGACATGCCCAGCAGGCTGTGATGGACACGTCCAATAGGCTGTGATGGACATGCCCAATAAGCTGTGATGGACATGCCCAGTAGGAGTGATAGACACACCCCTCAAATGGTGCACCCCTAAGAATATGGGCGCGCAGTACCTATATGATTGTATTGTGGAGCACCCCCATGAAGTTTGTTGGTGATGAGTGCAAGACTATCCACTGCCGATGTGATGCGGGGAAGCATGAACAGAATCCACTAGAAGGTTGTTTAGGTAATTGTTTGTCCATGTATTGTTTGGTCTTCAAAAAATGCCTTGATAAAAAAGCCAGAAAAGCTTTGAAATGTCAGCCAAACCGCCTGTGTTTTGTGTCCATATATTCGAGTGCCACCATCCCCATCCATCTACATTCATATGGACAAGCTTTGTTGTTCCCATGTTGGAGGGCACAGGTATATTTAATTGTTACTGCACATAATTGGGAGTGCCGCCTCAGGAATTTATATATATATGCATTTTTATTCACTTTTCATGCCTTGACAAAGGGGCTGTGTTGCCCCGAAACGTTGGCCTATTTATTTGCATGCCCATGATGAAGGTGCATCTCTGAGCACTGAAACAGCTGTCGGCAGGATTGTATGCAGGACCGTATGGGTGGAATACCCTCATTTGTCACTATGCTAAGTACACCCTCTCTCCTGTTATTTTTATGACTTCTTATGTCTGTTTAGTGCACTTTACTATGCCATTAAAAGCTTTTTGATACTTTCTAAATTGGATGTTGCTGGCTTCCTAATACTGTATATATATGTGTATATGTATGTATATATATATATATATATATATATATATATATATATATACCGTACTAGTGTTTAGAGCAAGTGCTCGTCGTCAGGGTACAACCAGAATGAGCCACAAGTACATGTTAAAATACCCCACAGAAAAATCCCCACCCACAAACAAAATCATACTCACCTGTGTCAGCCATCCACGCCATCCATGCGCCATAGAATCAGACCGCCCACTAATCCATGTGCGCTTCCGGGTTGCACCACACCACGTGCAGCAACTCCGTTGCACTGCCTGATGACATCAGCGCTGTCAGATCCAAGAGGCTGCTGTCACCACAGCCGGGGGGGCTACGACGGGGGTTGCTGCCACTACAGCGGGGGGTGCTTGATGTCGCCCTGGGGGTGGGGGCTTGCTGCCGCTACAGTGTGTGTGTGTGTGGGGGGGTTTGCTGTCGCTACAGCCGGGGGGGGGGTGGACACTACTCTCCACTGCCTGAGTCGACATCCAGCGGTCACAGCTTCTAACACAGTGCAGCATTGCCCAAAACAAATATGTGCATTTAATATATGCATATATGCGGCAGCCATATTTGTTTTGGGCAATGCTGCCATTTGTGACCAGGTAACGAAGGCAAGCGGCCCAGCCAGATTGAAATCTGATCCGGCCCACCGGGAAATGGCCAGGTTTCCCGGTGGGCCAATCCGCCTCTGCCTGGGTGCAGTTGTGTCAAGGGCAAAAATCCACTTAGATTCGGCTTGAAGTAAGAGCTTCCTTCTGTTGCCCCTTCTGATAGGGACTGGTATGTGGTCAATAATTTTTTACCTCAAACTCGCAATACTATGCCCCATAATGGCACAATGCCTCACGACCGGTTGATCGCTAGTGCCACTGGACAATGCCAACCTGATTGCATAGCGATGATTTGCCATACGTTCTTTAAATTGACATTCTGTCTTGCCCACGTAGTACAAACCACACGGGCAAGTCAGAACATAAACAACAAATATGGTAGAACAAGTTACAGCAAACTTTATAGGAATTTTGTGCCGGTGTGGGGATGACAAATGAAAATACACATTGATGCGCACCCAACCAGGCGCGACAAAAAATGCACAGGAGACACTTTTTTTGTTAGTTCACTTATATCCAATTTTACCAACAGGTCATTTAAATTCTTCATCCTCTTGTACACTGGCATAATCTGCATTACAATGGCATGCAATGCGATTCTTAATTGTACAGGCACCCTGATGGGTAATTACTATGTTAAATGCACCCCCATTGTTAACGCCACCCCCACTATCAACACCAACCCGAAGCATGGCGAGCGCAGTGAGCCCGCGAGGGGGGGCGGTATGCGTCCTCCGACCTTTTCCCCCACTATCCACGTTGGCGTGGAGCTGATGATTTTATATAGTGTGGCGAGCACAGCGAGCCACCGAGCCCGAAGCGTGGCGAGCGGACGCGGAATACATGTGAAGTAATCGCGTCCCCTCACGGGGCTTGCTTCGCTCGCCACTCTTCGGGCTCGGTGGCTCGCTGCGCTTGCCACACTAGTATGTGGCAAGCGCCACATACTAGTATGTCCTGAAGACGGGCTTGGCCCAAAACGCCGTAGGCACTTAGTAAGAACTTCGTTTTTTTGCAAAAAGGCCTGGAGTGACGTTCCTCATTTGGATTGCTATATATATATATATATATATATATATATATATATATATATATATATATATATATATATATATATGTCCATGTGCATATAAATAGTAGATGCATACTGTAAACCTTTTTTCTCTGATAACGTTACAGAACATATAAAGCTGACTGTTGCTAAAACATATTCTTAGTTGTTACAGAAAAAATAAATAAAACATGTAAATAGGTTTAGTAATCAAGGTTAAATATAAAGGACACCTTATACATCTGGATAGAAATTGTATTGTGGGGATTACCATGTTTTGATGATATACTTTATATATATTTCTTCCTTATTATTTCTTCTCTTATCCATCATATAATGAATGGATTATATGACTTATGGTTTAACATATATCCATGCAATGCAATCCTTTTTTCTTGTTCTCATAAAAAATGTGTAAAGTGTCAAATATTAAGACTTATCTTTTGCTGTATGTTAGTGCCCTTGAGCTATAATATTTTGATCCAGATATCATGCTCAGGAAAAATAGGATTCCAATTCCATTCACATAATCCTTAGAATTCATCTGCAGCCAAAAAAGTCATACAGTAAACCCAACAAAATAATATTTCTAAATATTGGATAAATTGAAAGAGCAATACAAAGATAAGAAGTGAAAGAGTGTGACATGCATATAATGTGGTAAAACATGGATACACCTAGGCTCACAAGATGGAATTAAAAACAAAAATTATAAATATATCCTTTTGACATTTAAAAACACAAACTTCTTGTTATTTTTTTCATGCGGAAGTTGTTGATGTTCAGCTGTTTCATTCTGTGAAGTTGCAGCCACTATTAAGGTAATTTTGCACAAAGTTACATACATTGATGGATTCAAGGGGGACCAAAGCACGTGCCCCCACTGTCATTATGGAGAACTAGTTTTTTCTATTTAACAACTTGTGTGGTGACACCAGTCTGTTTTACACTTCTGGGTGGCAGTGATGTTCAGTCAGCTGTCTCTGATCAATGCTCACCAATTTTCCAGCATTAAAACCTGCTGTACCTTTGTGTAATACACACATGAACCATTTTGTTCATATATCAGAAATGCCTCCCAGGTATTTCTGGTAGAGATATGCGGCGGCCACTTTTTCGGGTTTTGGTTTTGGATCTGGATCTCCCTTCGTGTTTTGGATCTGGATTGGTTTTGGCAAAACCACCCTTGTGGGTTTTGGTTTTGGATCTGGATTTTTATGAAAAAATGCTAAAAATGGCTAAAATAACAGAATTTGGGCCTGTTATTGACCTCAATAACATTAGTTTCCACTCATTTCTAGTCAATTTTGATCACTTCACAGCTTACAAAATTGTTTTCATTTAATGTAGTTGGGCCAAAAGGGTATACCGAGGTAGCTGGATGACTGAGCTAAGCGACAGCAGTGGGCATCACATACTGTACATGTGGACCTTACACTTTCAACCTGGCACATCCTGGAAGCAGAGCGGCACTGCAGGGGCAGACAGGGTGGCAGTTTAATAAACTATCCCAAAAAAAGAGAAATGCTCCAAAGAGCAAAAAATACAAAGAGGTATCGGCCTTGTCATGACTGGTGGTAGCAGCTTCAGCACTTCTATCAGGTTGCTGATCTCCCACTATTTCCTCCTCCATCATCCTCCAAAAATGTGTTTTTATTTTATTTATTACTTTTATTTATTTTCCTTACTTTACACTGGACACAGCCTGTCACCCTGGACACAGCCCCTGGACAATGGACACAGCCTATGGACACAGCCCCTGTCACACTGGACACAGGCCCTGTCACACTGGACACAACCCCTGTACACAGCCCCTGTACACTGGACACTGCCCCTGGACACAGCTCCTCTCCACAGCTCCTGTACACTGGACACAACCCCTGTACACTAGACACAGCCCCTGTACAAGCCCCTGTACACTGGACACAGCCCCTGTCACACTGGACACAGGCCCTGTCACACTGGACACAGGCCCTGTCACACTGGACAATGGATATATGTCACGCTGGACACAGGATATATGCCGTCACACAATGGTTACATGTCACACTGGACACTGGATATATGTAGTCACACTGGACAATGGATATATGTCACACTGGACACTGGATATATGTCGTCACACTGGACACAGGATATATGTCACACTGGACACTGAATATATGTCGTCACACTGGACATAGGATATATGTCGTCACACTGGACAATGGATATATGTCACACTGGACACTGGATATATGTCACACTGGACACTGGATATATGTCGTCACACTGGACACAGGATATATGTCGTCACACTGGACACTGGATATGTCACACTGGACACTGGATATATGTCGTCACACTGGACAATGGATATATGTCACGCTGGACACAGGATATGCCGTCACACAATGGTTACATGTCACACTGGGCACAGGATATATGTCGTCACACTGGACAATGGATATATGTTGTCACACTGGACACAGGATATATGTCGTCACACTGGACAATGGATATGTCATGCTGGACACAGGATATATGTCGTCACACTTGACACAGGATATATGTCGTCACAGTGGACACATGATATATGTCGTCACACTGGACAATGGATATGTCACGCTGGACACAGGATATATGTCGTCACACTGGACACAGGATATATGTCGTCACACTGGACACAGGATATATGTCGTCACACTGGACACAGGATATATGTCGTCACACTGGACACAGGATATATGTCGTCACACTGGACACAGGATATATGTCATCACACTGGACACAGGATATATGTCGTCACACTGGACACAGGATATATGTCGTCACACTGGACACTGGATATATGTCGTCACAGTGGACACAGGATATATGTCGTCACACTGGACAATGGATATATGTCACGCTGGACACAGGATATATGTCGTCACACTGGACACAGGACATATGTCGTCACTCTGGACACAGGATATATGTCGTCACAGTGGACACAGGATATATGTCGTCACACAGGACACAGGATATATGTCATCACACTGGACACAGGATATATGTCATCACACAGGACACAGGATATATGTCGTCACACTGGACACAGGATATATGTTGTCACAGTGGACACAGGATATATGTTGTCACACTGGACAATGGATATATGTCACGCTGGACACAGGATATATGTCGTCACACTGGACACAGGATATATGTCGTCACACTGGACACATGATATGTTGTCAGTCGTCACACAGGACAGGACACAGGATATATGTCGTGAGTGACTCGTGACACTAGACAATGGATAAGATATAGGCCGTCACACTGGACACAGCCCCTTGTATTACTGCAGCCCCTGTACACAGTGTACTACTCAGCAGCACTGCAGCCCCTGCATGTGAGCACTGCAGCACTGAGTTAGTTAGTTAAATCACAAAAAACACAGGGTTCAGGGCTAAATAAATCACAACACAGGGCTTAGGGCTAAATAAATCACAACAGGGCACGGGCCACAGGACAGCCCCTGGACAGTGGACACTGCAGCCCCTGCGTGTGAGCACTGCAGCACCTAGTTAGTTAAATCACACTACAGGGCTCAGGCCTATAAACAGTCACTGACTCTTAAGTCTACAACACAGGGCAGTGAGGGCAGGTCACGGAGCACAGCACAGCACGGAGCACATGGCACGGAGCACAGCACAGGGCAGTGAGGGCAGATGTCAGGTCACGGAGCACATGGCACAGAGCACAGCACGGAGCACACGGAGCTTCCCAACCACCCTCTTCCCTCTCCAAGATTGGAGTGAAGATGGCGGGGCGCGCGTGCGTCTTTTATAAGATCCCGCTCCCGCGAGAATCCGACAACGCAATGATGATGTTCGGCCTCGTTATTGGTCCGGAATTCAGGCGGGAACTCCCGAACCGGCTCGGATCTGGCCCGGATCCCCGATATTCGGATCTGTCGGATCTCGGGGATCCGGACCCGCTCATCTCTAATTTCTGGGGTTGCTATTCGCACACGACCCTCATCATTTTGGAGAAAAATCGACGGACCCCCCTGGGTAATATCATGGAACAGCTGTCACTCTGTGACTATCACTGGTGGGAGGTGTACTACCACTGGACACAAATTTAATGATCATAGACAAACAGAAAGAAAAGGGTGTCTTTTGCGTGGTGCACCTCTTATGGACTCTCACGAATAAAAATGAACCAATACAGTCATAGAATAGTACAGGGTCAGTGAGCCGCCATTTTTTAAACACACCTTACTCCCCTTCTTGACATTTATGTTTTGTTTGTTTTTATATTTCGCTATTTTTTAATCATGGCAATAAATGTTAATTTTTAATCGTGAGAGTCCATGCAAAAGACCGCCTTTCCTTTCTCCTTGTCTATGATAGTTAAATGTTTAGACACATCCATTTTTATCTATTGCATCCATTCCCCTATCTTCTAGGAATCTTCCTTTTAGCATCTATTTTAGGAATATCATCACGCTTAATGGCATTTTATTATGTTAATGGATACATTCTTAATTGTCTTTTGGAACCGAATTGGCATTTGTCCAATTGTTCCCATAATTTGTGACCATTTTCTTTTATGTCTCTATGAATATTATAGTGCTTTGATGCTCCTCAGACAAAGCATCCTGTAATGACACATGCATTTATACATCTGTCACTCTCTCTCCATTCTGTAAATAGGTTTTAACAACACATCTACATTAAAGTGTCCTGACTTCAGTCTATAATGTAATCCTTTATTCTTTAAATATCCTTCCACTTCTACAGATTGAACCAACGCAAAATAAAATAGAGTTGATGTCTCCAAGATGACATATTTTCAAGTGATCTAGTGACATTCACATTAGGCTAAGTATATTAATCCTTACATTATAAATGCCTGCAACATCCATTCAAAAACTCTAAAGGTGCATACACACGGTGTAATATGATTGCTGGCAATGGATTGCAATCAATATATTGCTCAGCAATCACATTGCTCAGTGTCCTGTTTTCATCTGCGACCAGAGATGGTCACAGATGAAAATGTCACACTGCCGGGAGAAGATGCAGTGGAAGTCGCTGGTCGGAGGAGCATGCTCCTCCGACCAGCAACCACTCAGGGGCTGAAAACGGGAGCGCGCACTTGGCGATTTATCATCGGTGCACACTCCCATCGCTGGCAATATGGTTGCTCATTGACCATATTTCCAGCGATATTTGTAATAATCGTCCCCGGTTGTACGCACCTTTAAAAATACTTTGGTGGTTTAGATTGAGCAGTTGGGGGGAGATGTACAATTAACTCACAACTTTTCTTCTCAATCAGTTGGTATTCCTTGCGGGGTGTTTATTGCTGAAAGCAAAAGGATTATTAGGCGCTTGTCAGAGGGGGGGGGTGGAGGATAAGGGTTGGAGGGATAAGGATAATCAAGAGAAAGAGGAGAGTGGAAATGGAGAATAAATGATAAAGGTACAAATAAAATAAAAATAAAAAATAATAATAAAAATTAAAATTAAATAAAATCGTGCATAAATTGTTTACACTCTTTTGTAGTGTTGGAGGGAGCAACAGTCCAGTTTGCAATAGCTCTAGCTTGCCCTAGCTTGCTAACCTGTTTTACAGGAGAAGACGGCAGCGCTCTGCTGTTCAGCGTCTTCCATGTGCTGCGTGCGGCTTGGGGTGACGTCACCCGATTCTCCGGCTTCTGCTCTTGGCTTCTTCCACACGCTGGTGCTGCTACTCAGCCAAGGAGCACAACAGTAGTTACAGTTGGTATTCCTGTTTTACAAGCCCAGCACATTTGTTTTACAACCCAGTTGCTTTTTGACAGAGTACTATAATACAGCTATAAAGATTTTTTTAAGGAGTAGACCTGTGATGGCGCTATGCTGCCTAAAGAATGTACTGACCCCTGATTATCACCCAATAATCAACAATGCCAAACAATACACACAAATGGGGGTTTCCAACCAACAGGCGCAAAATGAAGTGGGTAATAGTCTCTGAATCTTCCTACGTTCTCTTCAGAGGTTGCTCGACCATATAGGGGAAAATTTCAGAAGAGAAGAAGGTAGTTAGGTCTGACCAACCCAAAGGAAGGACAAAAATGGCACAATGAATGTTTTGTGAAGAAATGGATGGGCGTACCCTACTTACGGTAGGTAGGGCAGCGTAAAGGCACGTAGCAGTTTCTTTTTTCTCTTCTATTCTTCTCCAGTGGCTCTCTTTCGCATTGTGATCCTCAATTGTTGTCGGTGAACGTGATGAGGAAAAAAGGTATAATGTATAAGTTTACACTTAATTGACCGTATGTCAAAAATTATCAGCACCCTGTGACTTGATTTCTTGATAAGTAGGAAAGGTGCTAGGATCGTACCTTACTCACTGACAGTATAAGCAAGGTACACATATAAAGGTTTCTTTTACTTAGAGGAATTATTCTTCCTTATGTAGACCAAATATTGGCGTACCCCAACTCACGTGAAGGGAATTATTTTCATACACGTAGCGTTTTCTTTATTCGATGGGGCTCGATGTGAATCAATGGAACGTATTTCTCTCCCAGTTGTGTAGTGAAACAACAGTAAAGGTAAGGTACATATATAAAGGAGAAAACCTTACTACACTGAATCCTAAAATAGAAGACACAGTAATAATTATATTGGATGATTACTGTACATTGAGCTTACTTTGGGTCAGTATTTTTTAATACTCTTTTGTGCTATCTATGTGTACACCACTGCAGGCAAAGGATAATTCCATGAGAATGCTGAGATTTCTTAAACTACAGTATGCTTTCTAACAAAATAGAGAATTGCTGTACTATTAAGGGGTCTACACACGGGGAGATTGTGAAGCATTCTTAGCAATGCTAGATCACTCTTTATACCTTGCTGAAGAAAGCTTCAGCAAGATCTCTCAGCACACAGTGATATGTCAGTGCTTTGTCAGGGTCAGTGCTCTCCAGTGAGAACACTGGCCCTGACACTGGCAATTATAGATTTATCCATCATGCTGCATATTAATTGCCAGGGCGATAGCAACTCATGGGGCCATGCATCATGTGGCCCCTACACACAGAGCGATGTAGGGGCATTTTCTAAGCCATCTAGTGAGATGGCTTAGAAAATTCCCTCAAATTGCTCTGTGTAGGTAGGCTCCATTACTCCTCCTCCCCCATTCCAGGAGACAAGCTAACCAGAGACAGGAAAGACACTAGAATGAGTAGCTACCCTTATCACACATCAGTTACGTCCTGCTTTTGATAAGCTAACATAAATCTTACCCATTAGCTTGGCTGCCAAGGAGTCTCAGGGAGGGGGGAAATTGTTGATGTTCATTAGAGTAGTGTGTGTGTATATATATTCTATTTTAGAATACAGTGCACATTATATTGGGGTTTCTTGCCTCTTTAACAATTACATAGATTAATTTGAATAATAATTATTATTATTAGCCACTTCACTGGTACTCTTGAGAATTTTCTGGGTTATGCTCCAGTGTGCAGACTGGCAAACACGAAAATTCAAGGTAGTACCACTGCTTGCGCTCCCTCCTGCCTGAAGACAGCGCTGTGCACAGCTTCAGCCACTACCTGTCTCCTGCTTCCCGGCCCTGCCTCCTTCCCCTGTCTGGGTGCAGTGTGACCTTGCTAACGTCATGCTGCACACAGCCGGGTTGCCGGGGGCAGGGCTGGACAGCAGCTGATTGAGTGCTCAGCAGTACTGCCCGGCCGTGGGAAACACATTGGGGGGGGGGGTGTTTAGGGAGCACTCCCAAAACAAAGACTTGCCCAGTGGGGAGCATTCCTTTGTTTTGATGTATAAAACAGCAAGTTACAGTAATTCTGGAATATAACCATTTTCAAAGTTCTTTATAGCTGCAGGTTGATGTTTTACTATTTGTTGAAGATGCCATATGGTTCCAAATGACTGTTCTGGACAGTGACAGTTTTCACCTATGGGCTGCAGGGCTGCAGCCCCCCCAGGTAAAATCTGCCACTGTGGTGAAGCCAGATGCAGTCTGTGAGACTGCACTGGCTTCACTGTGACTGGCAGTGACTTCCTATTGGATGTCCGACCAGCCAGTCACAAGGCAGTCCCATTGGGAGGTGTTACCTCCCTCCGGGGCGCCTTGTTGTGGGCTGCCGGGCAAAAATGGCAAATGCGGATGCGCAGTACCTATATCGGTACTGTGCATGTGCTGGTCCTGGTGCCTGTAGCATATATTGTAGAGGCCCTGGGACCATGATTATTTATATGGGCTGTTGCTGAAGCAGCCCATAGAAGCTGGCCATATGTGCGGTACATCTATTTGTACTGCGCATGCACCAGTCCTGGTGCCTGTTATCATAGGACAGGCAGCGGGGACAGGAAAAGCTAACGGAAGTGATGGTGGTGGTGACAGGGGGAAGGTGTGCCTGCGGCCAGAGGCAGCCCCCCTCCCCGAAAGAGGTAGGAGCCACTTCTGGTTCTGGAAACAATTTTTTTCCAGTTATCAGTTGTATTTAATATTTGTAATCAAGTTATTAATTTTATGATATTTAGAAGTAGTAGCATATTTTCAAAACTACTTGCAATTCCTCTAACTTCTAGACATTTTTGCCATACTGTTTAAGAATCAAAGAGTACATCGCCAGCTACTCTCTTTTCAAAAGTCTCTTTTAAAATTATTTTTTGTGTGTATATATGGACAAATAACACATCTGTGAGTTATTATTAAATATATCTATATATAGATATCCTTGAAATAATACATTAGATTTATTGGTTTTGCCAAGATCTGTACTATCATGACAGACATTGATTTAAATGTTTAATAGTCCCAATTGTATTTATTTTGTGGCTTAGGTGCTCCACCATGAATAGTGATTCCTGAACTAATTTCTAAATTTTCATTCACAGTCTTCCTGCAGCACTTACTTACAGAGTACATAAACAAATAAGAAATTAAGTGACTTGTTCAAAACAGTATAGGGTAAGTGCACTGTATATAAACATAGCTGCATAACAGACACTATTGAAATAATTATTAGGGTGGCAGAAAACCAAGGGATTTGCTGCTGTTGAATGAAGTATGGAGCAGAAGATGGTTTAACAAAGAGATGGAATGTCACATGAGGGACGAGGGCCCTGCTCAGGAAAGCTTATGTTCTCAATGTGAGAAGCAGGCAGACAGTGGTGACCGAGATGGCGTGACATTTATAGTATCCTAGGCACTTAGAATATGTATTTGTAATACACATGAATAGTTATAAAGTTGAAAAATAAGCACACCATGCATGGCATTCTTCACTAAGCACCACTGCCTTTTGCCCCTTTACCCGGGTGACACAGTAGCCTTATTCAATGACAGTGGCGATAGACTGCAATATTTCTGCGTTAGATTTCCAAATATGATGTACATTTTGCGAAAAGTGCTTGGTGAGAAAAATAGTGTGGCTTATTCACATCCTTTGTGAGATACTAAAGGGGCTATTTGTCATAATTTGGTGACAGGTGTTTAAAAGGTGGTCCAGCTAAAAGAATGATTTTAAGGTTAATCAAAGACTCATGTTCCCTTTCTCTAGTTCCAGTAGGTTCTAAGCGGCAGATGTATTACGCCTGGTGAAGAGATAAACTGGAGATAAAGTGGAAGGAGATAACACACCAGCCAATCAGATCCCAACTGTCATATTTCAAACACAGCTGATAGGCTGGTGCGTTAACTCCACTTTACTCCAACTCCACTTTATCTCTTCTCCAGGCTTAATACATCTGCCCCTAAATTCCCAATTTGGTTTCTATGCAGACTAATATATTACAGTGTAAAAGTTATTCATTTTTGACAGTGTTCATTATTATGGAAGTGGATTATTTACTTACAAAGGTTTTCAAAACTTTTGTTAATGTACACACTAGTGTTACATTTACATTGTGCTGTTTTTTTAAATGGATTAACTCTGCTACAGTCATTTCCAGGATAGTACCAATTGTAGGACTTAAAATATAGCAAAGTGAAATAGTTATGCATACGGTAAATCTTGGCTAAAGTTGCAGCAACTAGTTGCTATTTAACTAGCATATTTAATATTTGCTACAGTGTGTGTTCCCAGTGTTTATCTGACTGTCTAGGGTGGATTGTTTTATTTTTACCATCAGAGCTAAAAATAGCTTCAACATGCAGTGAAGTCCGTATACATATCAATGTGAAATACAGTATGTTCTTACAGTTTAAAATTGCAACCGTCCAGGATATAAATGAGTAAATAAGGATTGCATTATTATTGCATGTCATTTTTTTGGGAGAGAGAACAAGAAAGAGAGAGAGAGAAAGAGAGAGAGAGAGCGAGAGATGCTGTTAGCTACTGTGTTGTCCGTGAAAGCAGATTAGATGAGGCTGATTAACTAGGGATAGATCCAGTCTGTTACAAAGTAGTCTTTAAGAGACCACTCCTCTGTGTTACTACCCAGCCTATTCATTTGCAAATGGTTCGGTGTGCAGCCAATATTTCTCTCTATCTCTCCTCCTTCCCTAGCTATCTCCCATGCTGAATACTGCTTTTCTATCAGCAGCACAATCTCCTCAATGCTGCGACTTGTATATTAATCAGAAGCTTTGAAAGAAAACCAATCAGATAGTCTATCTGACTGCAATTGCTTGCTTGTCAGACTTAAAATAACATTGGAAGAGGGATCCTCTTGATAAGATCAGATATACTGTAGCTGTGAAGTTACTATACTGTAAGCATTGTGGAGAATGCAATGACAGCATCCTGACGGACATAGATTCATGTACTTAATGTTCATACATACTTTGAACTAAGGTAAGTGTTTGACATGATGTTAGAGTTCTTATTCAGTACCTTTTCATATATGTACATAAACATATTTAAGATATGTAGTAACAATTTACATTTGTGTAAGAATATGTTTAAAACTAAATATAAGGACAATCCCTTAATGATTGCAAGTTATATAAATTATGAACTACAGTACATTACTTATTGCAATGTGTAATATATATATATATATATATATATATATATATATATATATAGATATAGATATATAGCTATATATATAGATATATATATATATCTATATATATATATATATATATGTGTGTGTGTGTGTGTGTGTGTGTTGTGTATGTGGATAGATAGATAGATAGATAGTTAGATAGATAGAAAGATAGATAGAAAAATAGAAAAATAGAAAAACACACACAGTACATGTATAGCTCAATGACTAAAAAATGAGTTAATGAGTGATATGGTTTGGACATGTTACATTACAAATGAAGATGAAGATTGAGGTGTTGTTTCTGTAAGTAAAATACTGTACAGCTCTGACAGTATACTGTAAGTTACCATCATAAAGGAATGTATGCAGGAAGAGGACACTTTTGCTAAACTAGCCAAATCAGCCTGACTTGCAGTATGTGAACATATTTACCAGATGTTTTCTAAAGGTGCTACTGACCTTTCCTTAGATATTATTGGACAGATCAGCACTAAACCTGCCAGGAAGCAAAAACATGTGAAACTGACATTAAGAAATGAAAGGATTCAGCAGAATACAATTATATGATGAAGTGTTTTGTCTTGCCAGCAATATATAGTAGAATTGGTGTAATTGCATATTTCTTGTTACCTTGAAGGCCCTGAACATGAAATGATGAATGCCAGCTGTAAAGGAATCAATATTTACTGAAATAGGAAAAAACTGTTGCACCATATTTATTTATTATTTTAAATAGACTACTCTAAAGCTGGTCATAATGTTAAATATATTTCAATAGATTTAAAGATCTATAATATTTTACTTTCCATAATTGTTACATTGTACGGTACTTAATAAAGTGTTATCTTCTTTGGTATAACATCCCCTTAAAAATGTTGTGCATTGGGTCATAAATAAATGTATGTAAAGAAACAAAATATTGAGAAAGTAGATGCATTAAGGGTGGTGCCATGAGTCCGTTTGCATCAGTGTTTGTAACATAGCCCTAAAAAGTTCAGTATGATTTACTGACAGATGTTTGACCGACAGTCATTAAACCAACGCATATTGACCGACAGTCAAAATACAGATACGGTCAATATACTGACATTCTTTATACCGACATGTTCAACTGACCGACATGGTCAAAATACCAACATTTAACATGCCGACAGGTCAATATGTGTTTATATGTGGGTTTTTTGTGTCTATGTCAACATAGGTCGACATAGACACCATCTAAGTGTCCTGCATCACCTCGCGGGGCTCGCTGCACTTGCCATGCTGCGGGCATGGGGCCTCACTGCGCTCAGCACACATTTGATTCCTCCTTCAGGTACATGGATGGTAAAGTATGAAAAAGGTCTGTTTTGGGGCAAAAGTTTCTGAAAAATCATGTCAACATGTTGACCTGTCAGCACGTTAAATGTCTGTATTTTGACCATGTTGGTCAACTAAACATGACAGTATAATAAATGTTGGTATATTGACCATGTCGGTATTTTGACTCTTGAGCAATGGGTGTTGGTATAATGACCATCAGTCAAAAGTCCGTTGGTAAATTGACTGCATCCCCTAAAAAAGTGTTGCTTGATGTATGTCACATCATAATTAAATATAATGTATTTCAATTGGAAAGTTCTATTTGGTGTTCTGTAGTAATTCTGTAGTAACTATAATTTGCGATTAAAGGTAGAATAGGATTTTTTTAATTGCCACAAGTATGTTACATTTGAAATTTCAGAAATTCAAATGCAGTGAATTTCAATATAAGCACTGGAAGAATCATAATTTAGCGCCATCAAATATTGCACACAGTACCAATATATTGTAAATGTCTAAGTTAAAGAAAAGATAAAACACTGTATTATTTAAGCTTGATTTAATAAAATTGTATCAATAGTATACATTTCAGGATCAATTTAAAAGTAAGATACATATATTTACACTATATTTTAAAATAAAAAAAAACTTACTGTACAAATGATACATCATTCAGAAAAAATAGCAATTCAGTCAACCATTACAATTTCAGGCACAACTGTAGAAAGACATAGTAATTAGTTTTCCTTTCTCAACTTCAAAATTAGAGAATGTAATTGTGAGTAATCATTTATATCTACTCTTTATTCCTGAACTAGGAATAGACTTTCTGAGGACAATAGTTGAATCAAGGGCAGTAAGAGGTCTAAAGCAATTATAGAAAGGTCTGATCGTGACTGAATTGACAGCTTATTATATTAAAAATGTATCTTTTTCAAGGTTACATTGCCTATGTCACATTGCACTTTCCATTTTCTTTAAGTGTTATGTTCAGGATTATGATATTTATTTTATTGGTTAATTATTCTGAGGGAATGTTCAAGTTGTGAATGCAAATAAGTACTGTTTAGCACTTGACGTGATTGACTAAGATTTAAATTGCTAAATGTCCCTCTCCCACACAATAATCTCCATTTGAGCTGCAGATAACCATCTTGAAAATCCCCTTTAGTATTCATTGTAATTATTCTGCAAGTATGTCTGGATAATCTATGATTAGCCATCTAATACTGATATTATCCACACTGTAAATTCCACAAGATAGGTTTCCAAACTATAGTTGCAAAATACACAGTTAGTGCATTTTAAAATCTTTGCATTTTAAACTGCAAACTGCAAACTTTAAAAATGTAATCTTTTAAAAAATGTATGTGTTTTATACTAAAAAGTTTTTGCTTTAATAGAAAATTGCTCACAAACAATTATTGAACTTTGGCACCAGTTGTTGGTTGACATTGGCTATAGACATGCTTAAGGCATTCAAATATAAAATTGTATTAATTTAAATGATAAACATTACATTTTATTAGGTACTTATGTATTATCTGGGCTCCCAAGTTAAATGCACCCCATTTTTTCATACCCCTACTATCCAACTACGCATGGAGTTGATTTTATATAGTGTGGCGAGCGCAGCGAGCCACCGTGCCCGAAGCGTGGTGAGCGCAGCGAACCCCGCGAGGGGACGCGGTCTCATAAGAAAAACGGGAGCCCAGATATTACATAAGTACCTTTTATTATTATTCCAGTTTCTACAGAGTAAATGTTGGTCTTGGTTTTTAAGTGCATTATGGGATTTCTTTGATATTGGAGTGAAACAAGGTTTCCTACTCCATTGTGTTTGTTTTTACTCTGTTCTTTAGTGTCCTTGCCCAAAGAATTTGACCCATCTAGACTTTAGTACATTTGTGTGCACCTACAGTAATTTGAAATGCATTATCATATAAAATGGCATGAGAGGCCCTTCTTGGTTACATCCTTCACGTAATCCTTAGCTGTGTTGTGTTGCTCATGCAATAACATTTTTTATGCCTGTACTTTGACATATTGTTCTGTACTCTGTGATATTTCTACTATGATATATACAGGCACAATGTTTTTATGTTGTACAAATGTCAAACCTTGCAAATCAGGATGAGATACAGTATATACTGAAATAAAATGCAGAACGAACTAATATGCGAAAATTTGTACATTAGATAGGCCTGAATAGAATAAGTTAATAATCCGATTGTTCATTTTTAATAAAGGGCATTTCTGTTGTTATTATTATTATTATTATTATTATTATTATTATTATTAAAACCTACACCTTACATGGGGTAGTCAAAATAATAAACTAGCACAGCGTAAATACAATGCACAACAGAAAAAACAGTTGAATAACTTGAAACATGAATACAAGACATTATTGTAAAACATTGGACCGGAATGGACAATTACAGTGGCAAGAATAGGGCAACCTTATATAACTTGAAGCAGTGGGTCATGGAGAGTTGCAGGGCCTATGACTATAAATTGTGAAATTTTATTCTAGTGTGTAAAAGTTATTAATATATTCCTAAGGTTATATACAAAAGAGAAAAACTATATAGACAGCTAGTCCTTTTTGCTGTCATCTAGAAAGCTCTCTTCATGTTTAAAAATAAACCGATTGGATTATGTGTAGATATACAGAATCAATTGTTTAAAATCCCTGAATTGCTCATGATGTATCCAGATACATTGAAAGAGTATGCAGATACACAGTTTATGGTTATAAAGGGTTATTTTTATCATATTGTAGTTGCATATTGATCAGAAAAGGAAAGATTAAAACATATTTGTTTTCTTTGGTAGATACAGATGGAGGCACCCTCGTCTCCCGAAGCACAATGCAGCACACCACAGCGCAAATGAGGTGTACGCACGTGTGAGATTCTTATGCGCCCCATTTGTGGCAATGGACACGCAAGCGTGTGAGACACTTGCACACCCCTGTATCGGCAAGCAGTGCACCGAGGTGTGTCACCTTGGCATGCCGGCTCACCAGATGACTGTGGACCCATCTGTATAATAAAGCTTTAGTTAGCTGTTGTATAAATATATTATGTGTTTATGGGGAGATACTGTATACAATAAAATAAACAAAGATATGGGGCCTGATGTAAGGTGGTGATTTCGGCCAATTTCTGAGCTTTTTTTTAAAGGGGCAGTCATGTACAAGGCATGGTTTTGCCTTGTAAATGACTGCCCCCTTTAAAAAAACCTCAGAGTTTGGCCTGCATCTCCCACGGCCACCAGACCAGCACTACACTACATCAGGCACATGGAATGAGGCAAAACAGCGCCATAAAATTGCCCCATTTAACCTTTAGTAGTGTAGTGGAGAAAATGCATATATTGAGCTTTATATGGCAATTGCTCTTACTACAATCTAGTAGAAATTAATTGTACCATATTAATGTATTTAGTCTTCTACATCCTGTAGTGTAATGTAGTAAAAATACATTTTTATTCTCTTTTAATTTAGAGGTTGCCTTATGTAGTCATGTACATATAATGAAAATGCTGAAAATATATTGTTTGGGTTGCAGTATCAGAGGGATTTTCTGCAGTCTGCAAATAAAATTGTACAAAACATAAAACTGTTATACAAAATCTATTATTTACAGGTACAAATTGTAGACAAAATGACATTTATATTTAGTGCTAATTCAGCTAGTTGTGTTATATCTCACTAGCTTGGCTATTATTTAAAGAAATAGATATATTGGGCCTGATTCAAAATTGATTGCTAATGTGCGAATTCCCAATCCATTTGATTATTAAATGACTAGCCAATGCATAAGCCAAAATAATCTCAATCCCCTCACAGTTTGTCACACAGGAAGATGGCGTTTTCTGGTCACGTCAGAAAAAATGCAGGCATGCCCAGGTGTTTAAAGGGAGGGTGTGTGTCAGCACTGGCTTCAATCAGCTTGTCCCAGTAGCTGAGCTGTGGAAGGTTCAAACATATGCTGTGTACACATGGGGGAGATAGGTGCTGTAATCGCTGGGAATATGGTCGCAGGCGACCATATTGCCAGTGATTGGGAGTGTGCCCCGGCGATAAATCGCCGGGTGCGCGCTCCCGTTTTCTGCCCCATTGTAATTGCTGGTCGCAGGAGCTTGCTCCTGCGACCAGCTAATTACCTCTGCGGCACCCCCAGCAGAGGTTCGTTTTCAACAGCGACCATCTCTGGTCGCTTGTTGAAAAAGAGACACTGAGCAATATATTGCTCAGCAATATATTGCAAGCAATATATTGCTAGCAATATATCTCCCCCCGTGTGTACGCACCTTTAGTCACATTTCCTCAGACTGGGAAAATAAATTGTCCAAAATACAAAATAAATTCCCCAAAAATGTGATCAAAATTCCCTATGGCTGAACTACCATGGTACATATTATTTTATTGGCATTTTTTTTTTTACAAAATTAAATATATACAGCATGTGAATCAATTAAAGCCTGTCACAAAATATTTAGGAAATTCAGAATTTATTCAACATAAACTGTATGCAGCAAACTAACTGTTGAAATGCTTATAACATGACTTGAGTGGGGAGGTGAAACAGAATATTGTCCCTGATTCTGATCGTATCGCTCCCTGCGCGTTCCCACAGGGGAGCAATATTTTGCAGCGGCGCTTGCACATAAACATTTGTGCACATATGCAGCCTTTTTTGTGCGAACAGGTGTGGCGTATGTTGAATGTTGGCCATTTGGTGTCGGCCTATTGACTGTTGATGCCCATAATTCAGAGTTTTAATATACCATCGAGCAGGCAAATGAATGCTTTCTCAGTCTGTGGGGATTATTTTCTAAGAAATGCAGTGGCGTATTTATTACTGGTGCAATGTGTGCTGTGCAAACAGGCCCATGAGTCCCTGGAGAGAGCATTCTGAAACCATTTATAAATTCTTACCCTACGGAGTGCCATGATGAAGTCAGCAATACTGCTGGTGGTCTGCACATGTGCAATAGAGTCTGAGCACTCTAATGCTCAGACCCTATTTGCTGGGCATCAGGACACTGTGGCCATGAGAGAGGAGGGACCAAAGGAGGCTGCACAATGGCCTCCTCCTTTATTGAAGTGCCCCTGAAGCAGTGGCTTGTACTAGCCACTGATTTCTGAAATGGCAATGCCCACAATTTAAAACAGGAAATCCTTTAAATGGCAAAACACTCTGTGCTAAAATTATTAAATGCTGGGATTTTTAAAAAATAATTATTGATAATATATAGTTTAGAATAGAATATGTTTAGAATAGTTTAGTATAAAAAACCCTGATTAATCAAGCAGAGTTCAGAGTTCTTCAGGAATCCACAAACAACCACAAAACAACAAAAAATTACCAGTCTATGACAGCAGGTGCATTAATTGAGTTTGACAGATGGATGGACAGGAATATAATCCAATAGGAATATGGATGAGTCAAATGCCTCAACCCAGAAATGACTGGAATTTAGAAGACATACAAAAACAAACAAAAATCTTTAATATTACAAAGTAAAACTTGCAACACGTCAACATAACACAATCACGCACAAACATATTGTAACTAGACATTATACAGAGCAAGAAACAAGTGTACTTACTAAATATCACCACAATTAGCAACTTTCTCCTACCTCACTTTATACATCCAAATCCCGGATCCGATCCGGTATTTGGAACACAGTTCCAAGCCAGGTTGGATCTGGTATTTGCACCATTTACACTGCGGTGCTGACCCACAGTGTAAATGGGGGCGGCGCTTGGAGGTGACATCACCTTCAAGTGCCAGGATTGCCGATCACCCCACCAGGTCTGCCAATCATTGCACTAGTGGCAAGCCCAGCACTAAGGTAAGCTGCTAGACTTCTCCTAGACCCCGTGCACCCACCAGCTTTGTCCTCAAGGTTAATTGGATGCCACACACAGGCATCCATTCACCTCCTCCCTGCCTCTGCTGCTGTCTGCAGAGTACAGCAGACTTCAGCGGAGGCTGTGTGTGCCCCCGCTCAACCTCCATGTTGACTGCAGGACACTGCGGTCCAGAGGTTGGGCTTCCCACATTGCTGTTAACGGGAGCTGGATTGGATGACCTGGCGTACCCGTTTACACTGCCCAGTGGTGCAAGTAGAATTTTTTTCTTGGTGGTACTGATAGCCTCCACCAAAAATGGGCGTGGCCATGTGTCATGAGGGGGCGTGGTCACACAAAGCTAGAGGAGTGACTAAATGACAATAGTGGCATGGCATCAGGAGACAGGGAATGAGAAACAGGGAATGACTGGGGGTGGGTTGGCTCTTGCTTGGGGGAGAGCCGGGCAGCTTGTGCTTACAATTGTGGAGCCTGCTCTTCATGCTGTCGGCACCGCTGATGCCTGTCAGTGTGACAGGCTAATTCAGCAGTAGCCGGTAGCTGGTAGCTGCATACAGCACCAATCATAACGCTCAGTGGGCGGGCTGCGGATGTATTATATTTAGACTTAAAATAAAAATAGAATTGACAGTGGGTCAGGGGGTAAGTGGTACTGCGTACCTGCAACATATTTCTTACAGGTACTCCGTACCATGCAGTACCCCCTTACTTGCAACACTGACACTGCCATCTACCCTGGTCCTGCCCGTGTTCTACCCTGGTCAGGACCTGGGTAGAAGTCCCATGACATGGGTTAAACCCTTTTTCACTGCTGCTAACCTGGGTCCACAATGGAATAACATTGGCTTTTTCAGTGGTGTAAAAGGTGTATTAAAGGGAGATGCATTTGTCTTTATAGAATACTGTAGCTTTAAATTGACATAGTTTCATCAGAAAGCACAACCATATAGAAAATGTCATGGTGGGTTGTTTCATCTAATCCGATAGAGACTGAAAGACAATTACAGTATATTTTAAAATCAAATCTGACCTTAAGTAAATGATAGCAATTTGACATGACACCCCCCATGTTTTTCAGTTAAAAGCATTGCACGTTTTAAATTGTATTTAATTGTATGTAATTTAAATTGTAAACAAAACAGTGAAAAACTAATAATTTTGCAAGGCGTCATAATAAAAACGTGGAACATGACTGCGCCCAGGAAGAAGAGCACCCTGATGCTCGAAACGCGTGACTGGTATCCACAATCTCCATCAGGACCAACCCAGTGCTAAGGTATTTGGAGCCCAGAGCAGGGTGCACATTCCGGACTGCATCCTGCCACTTTTTTCCATCCTTGCTGGCTCCAAATACCCTTAGGGGTAAGAAGAAATTCACACGTACTTGTGTTTTTTATGTGTTCATACACTGCATTGTATTTTATATGTTTTTTAACATTTTGTACCAATAAACCCTGTTATATTTTAACTTTGGCGCCCAGTACGATTATCACACCCACTCTACTCGAATTCCATAACCTAAAGGTCTGAGGGTGACCTTAGTGATAATCATCAGGCACAGTGGCGTAAGTTCGTCTCAGTTGCCCGGAGGAAATAAAAATATTATTGCCCCCCCCCACACACACACACACACACCACCTTAAATAAATACATGTTATGAATATTATGTTTAAAATTAAGACAGCGTGACATCTATGGTCCTGCTAGGCGGGGGAGTAAGCCACTTAACCGTTATCGACGACTTTTGATTAAGTGATTTGAATGTGCAGGGGAGGAGAGGTGCCCCCTTGGGAGCAGGAGCCCGGTGGCAGATGACTCCATTGCCTCCCAGAGTTCTGCCACTGATCAGGCAGCCGAAGGAGGAGCGCAGGACCGAGTACCCCCAAAAAACCACAACCAAAAACGTGGAACATGTTAAAGGCAGAGTGACAGTTTGGACTTCTAATGCTGTATCCAGAATCAGTGATTTTCACAGAATTACTGACACACTGAACCAAAAGGACAACAGCAGCATGTTGTTGTTGCTGTTGTACAGTATCTATTATACTTTGTTACGGGTACAGCTAGGTATTGACCAAAATATATATCCATGCTAGGTCTAATCATTCAAGTAAGAGAATATTTTAAAATCATAAAATGGCTTGTGCAGTTTCCCAATTTAAATACCATATACAGGTTGAGTATCCCGTATTCAAAATGCTCGGGACCAGGAGAATTTTGGATAACGGATTATTCCGTATTTCGGAATATTTTAATATTTCAATGATGTATTTTGAAGTATCTTGCATGTATGCTGTATAAACACATAATATACACACAAATATATTTTATTACCACATAAAATACACACAAATATATTTTAATTGTTCAAAAAACAAGGTTTCAAAACGTGAAACAAAATGTGTGTACTATCTCAGCACTGAATTTGAATGCCAAGCAATCATTGTCTTGCACATATATAGTGCCAGTTACATATCATGTCCCCAGTGATGCTGTTACAAATGTCCCCAGTGAGTTTTTAGCAAAAAATTTTTTTTTTTTCACTTTCTGGAATGTCCGTATTTCGGAATAATTCGGATAACGGATACTCGGATACGGGATACTTGACCTGTATATGGTTTTTCACAGAATATATATATATAGTAAATAAGCTATGAGAGCAATTCATTTGTGAAGGTAACAGTGACAATCAGTGTTAGAGGAGAAGACAGATACTCAAGCAAAGGTTCAAACCATAAGCTCCTTTTTGTAGGTGTAAACATGATCCAAAATTATTTTGATGCAGTAATTTCTAACTAGGGTAAAGACAGATTTAAAAGTTTTCAAAACACAGCAAACTCTTGTTGTTTGAAGTAAGAATATCAGATTAGACAGTATCCAAGATGGAATCTAATAATACAATACTGGCAATCTTGGATAAGGGCAAAATCAAGGGCACAGTCTTGAAACACAGCAACCACTTGTGGTCTGAGATAAGAATATCAGGCATTTCTATTAAAGAAGAATACGGTACTGGTGACCTTGGATAAGGGTAAACACTTGGCAGGTTTTCAAAACACAGTGACCTTTGCTTGCCAAAGTTGTAGTTTATGGTAATATCAAAACAGTATTTCACCTTTTCAATGACCGGATAGTTTCTCAAAATATCTTTTGGTGAAATTAACTTATTAATTGAAGAGAATGGATATTCCCTACTGGTTCCCATGATGTTTTTTTCTGTACATGCCATTGGATTAAAAATGCATTTAGAAAAATGGGTGAATCCAGTATTCTTTCCATAATCAAAACACTTGATCAATGCTATTGATATTTTTCCTTTCTGGTTCTCCAGCACATACAGTATCTTTAGAAATCATACCAAATTTGTCAATGAAGATAAATACACATTTACAGTATATCATTGCTGCACTTACACAAAACAGCCCACTTGGTGTACCAAGTCCTTTAAGACTGCTAGCATCATGCAGTGAAATGATAAAGTGGAATGATTTACAAAGCGACTCAAAAGCAGTTTTGCAAATCTATCCACTGAAAATGCAAATACAGAAGACATGGCCTTGCTGCATTTGCAATCCCAGCCCTGTGACTGAGGTTGCAGCCAGGAATCTACATTTTGACCAATGACTGAACATTGTTATTCAATGTGAGGTTCCATACATATTTATTAAGATTGACAAAGAGACAGAAGTTGTCATGGTGTTGGTCTGGGGCGGACTTTAGGCCTCTGTTTCGTAATGTTGCTTGGTATTCAGAAAATTCCTTCTTTGAAATGTTAATGAAGTTTGGGTCTGGTACATTCCTTTGTACTCTCTCCTAAAGAAGTGTTCCTGAGGTGAAGAAGGGGAGTGGTATTGACCACAATATGTGGTCAGGTAGTAAGAGGGTGAATAATAACCATTTGAAGATAGCCTTCTTCTTCTATATGGGGAAGGGCGTCTACAGTATATGGGCAACTTCTTTGTGGAACATACAGTAGTCCTCATGTTCCCTTCTATATATTGGCTGTTGGGTTCTAGTAACGTTGTTGTCGAATCTCCTAGGTGGTCTATCTCTATAGCAAGATTGATTCCAATCCCTCTGTTCTACTCTTTGTGGGATATTTATAGACCAATCATGGACTTTCCCATTAGTATAATCGTCTGTGTCCCTAAAAAACTTTTTTTGTTTTTTTGTTTCCTGAGTATGACTCTAATGTATCAACTTTGCCCTGAAGGTCTTTCACATCCCTTTAACTTTAACTTCTCACTTCCTTCAAACTTATTTAAAGAATTTTCCACCTGGCTGATTTTTTCTTCCAGAATTCTTTTTTTCGCTCATTACCAGTCACATTTACTAGATGTATGCCACACTCATCTAGGACCTTGTTCCAGTTTGAGGTAAATTCCTCGGATTGTGTGGTTAGAGTTGTCGATTTTCAAGAGTTTCCAAATCATACCAGCATTTCAGTTCTTTAGTTGTTAATTTCTCCATGTTATTTAAAATACTGTAGTAATCCAAATCATCACCACTATCTTGCTCCATTCCTAAATCTTCCTCATTAAATATAGTTTAGAATTTTTGTGACCTGCTTGTCCGATTCTTAAATAAAGGCATAGTACAGATGTAGCCGGCCACATCTTTGCAGGGGATGGCAATTCTATCACCATCCCCCGCCGGTGGCCGGCTACCGCCAGGGGCGTGCACAAGACGCTTGCACATCCCGTGATAATGGTGCTTGGCGGGGGTCCCCGCTGCCTCCCCCGCAGTCGCCATCAGTCCCCCTCGCCGCCCCAACACCCTTCTGAACTAGGCAGCATCTCCCTGAAGCAGAGACTGGCAGGGAGACTCTGCCCAGCCGTGCGTCCCAGTCTCTATCACTGGCGCTCGCCAGTGAAAGGGATCTGTCGAGCGCCGGCCAAGGGTGGCAGCGGCTTCATCTGTAGGTGCAGAGTTTATGGAATAACCCTCTAGTAACAATTGATAAACCAATACAACAAACATGTGCTCAATCATAATAGACAGGCATTTCTGATAGCAGCCCAACCACTAGGCTACCCGAGGGCCGGAAAACCAATACAAAAAAATGTAATCCAAGAATGGTAAGGCACTTGAATTATATAAATGTGCAGATAACCCAGTGGTCAGGGAACTCGGTCCTCATTACCCCACACAGTGCATATATATATATATATATATACACCCACTGAGGTTCTATTATAAATTAGGTCTATTCTCCATTTATTTAGGTAGTACTGGTATACTAATTCCTATCTCAAACGTCAGCACTTTAGAGACGGGACTCTTTTGAGCCGTCTTAATTGGTTGTTATATCCAATCCTATTTGTTATGTGTAGTCTGTTTGTGTTTGTTGTTGTCTCTAAACCACTTTTTTACTAAATAGTCTAATAAAAGCTATGTTTTAAACCTTACCAAATTACTATTCATTATAAATTTTTTCTAAAAAAGCGTGCCCCCAAACAAAGGAGAGTACTTTTTCTTCCCCCCTTTTTTTATATATATATATATATATATATATATATATATATATATATATATATATATATATATATATATATATATATATATAATGGCACGATCTGTCCGGCAACTCCTGGGTGCAACCTGGGGCAACAGGGAATACCTGCCCGGGTGCTCGCTTGAGGGGTTAACAAACCCTAATACAGAATATGGCAATGAAGACAGCGTCACTCCGGGACTTCAGTGAAAACAACAACTTTACTGCATCACGTCTACGGCGTTTCGGGCATCGCCCGTCATCAGGACAGTTACAGTTAACTTAGTGTGAACAGTGAACTTAAATAGCTTACCAACATATCTGAAGCTCTCCCCACGGCACCGCGTCCCCCGTCCGTTCTGCCGCACTCCTTCCGGTTTGCAAAGCGGAAGCGGTCAGGCGTGACGTCACAGGGTCCCCGGGCTGCAGGTGAACTACTTGTGCAGAAGGGAGAATAAAGTGCTGAGTGCTTATAGTGGTATTGTGCAATCACAAACAATAATTATGCATAAAATTACATTACATATCAATATACAATGACATAGCTCAATTACAAAGAAGATTAATAAAAAAATAAAAAAATTAATAAAAAAATAAAGAACAAGCAAATAAAATAAAAACGTGTCTAAAATTTAATGTGTAGAGCTGCCACTAGATGGCATACTTGTGTGGAAAATTCAGTGCCATTATTATACTATGCAAAATTACAATTAAAGAATTTCAGAAATGCTGCTAAATATCTAACAATATAATGATACCAGATGCTTGGTGTATAGTTATTCTAAGAAGCCCATCATATTACACTCTACAAGAAACAACTGTAGTTGATGGCCTCATTCAGACCTCCCGGATTGATGGTATTTAAAGAATAAATCCATCTGCTCTCCAGCCTCAATAATTGTTTTTCTCTGTCACCCCCTCTGTGTGTAGGTGGCACTTGGTCTATAATCTGGTAACTGAGTTGTGACATACTATGTCTAGCTACAGCAAAATGCCGTGCCACCGCTTGGTCACTATTGCCCGTTAACAGGGCAGATCTGATGGCCATCCTGTGTTGGGCCATCCTCTCTTTAAACTGCCGAGTGGTTTTACCCACATAGGCCAAGTGGCATGGACAGAGTAATAAATAAACAACATATTTGGAGCTACATGTCAACGCAAATCTGATGTTAAAAACTTTATCTTTCTGGGGGTGCTTGAAACTATTGCCAGTTTTCATGTATTTACAAGTGGCACAACCAATACATTTATAACACCCTGCTGGCCTTTGTAAAAAGTGCTGCGTGCGTGTTTGCCCCATACCAGTTATATCATTTTTGACCACTAGATCTCGTATATTTGATCCCCTTTTATAACTGGGCATTAAAGTGGCATTGTGCATACTTTTCAGATCTCCATCTGTTTTCACAATCGGCCACAATTGTTTGACCTTCGGTACAAATTTTTTTGTCTGTGCAGAGTATTGGGTCACCCAGGTTATTCTATGATCATTCCTTGCTTTCAATCCATCTTTATTTGCCAGTAAGTCACGTCTATTTTGTCGACAGGCTCTTTCCCTGGCTGCTCTTAAATTTGCCATAGGGTAGCCTCTGAGGGCAAATTTGTTCATCATGGTGTCTAACTGGGCGTTACATGTGTCGACATCACTATTAATGCGGCATACCCGCAGGAATTGCGAATATGGGAGACCTGCTTTGGAATGAACGGGATGAAAACTTTTATAGTGTAGTAAGTTGTTCCTGTCGGTGGGTTTCGTATATAGCTGTGTCGTCAGGGGCGGAGGGGCGGAGACTGACGACACAGCTATATACGAAACCCACCGACAGGAACAACTTACTACACTATAAAAGTTTTCATCCCGTTCATTCCAAAGCAGGTCTCCCATATTCGCAATTCCTGCGGGTATGCCGCATTAATAGTGATGTCGACACATGTAACGCCCAGTTAGACACCATGATGAACAAATTTGCCCTCAGAGGCTACCCTATGGCAAATTTAAGAGCAGCCAGGGAAAGAGCCTGTCGACAAAATAGACGTGACTTACTGGCAAATAAAGATGGATTGAAAGCAAGGAATGATCATAGAATAACCTGGGTGACCCAATACTCTGCACAGACAAAAAAATTTGTACCGAAGGTCAAACAATTGTGGCCGATTGTGAAAACAGATGGAGATCTGAAAAGTATGCACAATGCCACTTTAATGCCCAGTTATAAAAGGGGATCAAATATACGAGATCTAGTGGTCAAAAATGATATAACTGGTATGGGGCAAACACGCACGCAGCACTTTTTACAAAGGCCAGCAGGGTGTTATAAATGTATTGGTTGTGCCACTTGTAAATACATGAAAACTGGCAATAGTTTCAAGCACCCCCAGAAAGATAAAGTTTTTAACATCAGATTTGCGTTGACATGTAGCTCCAAATATGTTGTTTATTTATTACTCTGTCCATGCCACTTGGCCTATGTGGGTAAAACCACTCGGCAGTTTAAAGAGAGGATGGCCCAACACAGGATGGCCATCAGATCTGCCCTGTTAACGGGCAATAGTGACCAAGCGGTGGCACGGCATTTTGCTGTAGCTAGACATAGTATGTCACAACTCAGTTACCAGATTATAGACCAAGTGCCACCTACACACAGAGGGGGTGACAGAGAAAAACAATTATTGAGGCTGGAGAGCAGATGGATTTATTCTTTAAATACCATCAATCCGGGAGGTCTGAATGAGGCCATCAACTACAGTTGTTTCTTGTAGAGTGTAATATGATGGGCTTCTTAGAATAACTATACACCAAGCATCTGGTATCATTATATTGTTAGATATTTAGCAGCATTTCTGAAATTCTTTAATTGTAATTTTGCATAGTATAATAATGGCACTGAATTTTCCACACAAGTATGCCATCTAGTGGCAGCTCTACACATTAAATTTTAGACACGTTTTTATTTTATTTGCTTGTTCTTTATTTTTTTATTAATTTTTTTATTTTTTTATTAATCTTCTTTGTAATTGAGCTATGTCATTGTATATTGATATGTAATGTAATTTTATGCATAATTATTGTTTGTGATTGCACAATACCACTATAAGCACTCAGCACTTTATTCTCCCTTCTGCACAAGTAGTTCACCTGCAGCCCGGGGACCCTGTGACGTCACGCCTGACCGCTTCCGCTTTGCAAACCGGAAGGAGTGCGGCAGAACGGACGGGGGACGCGGTGCCGTGGGGAGAGCTTCAGATATGTTGGTAAGCTATTTAAGTTCACTGTTCACACTAAGTTAACTGTAACTGTCCTGATGACGGGCGATGCCCGAAACGCCGTAGACGTGATGCAGTAAAGTTGTTGTTTTCACTGAAGTCCCGGAGTGACGCTGTCTTCATTGCCATATTCTATATATATATATATATATATATATATATATATATATATATATATATATATATATATTGTATAATAGGACTGATCATCTATAAAACATAATTTAGGAAAGTATATCACTTTTAGCTTAAAAATACTGTTTATTGTAAATTTGGTCTATCCTTTCCTTCAACTCTATATTTTCATTTCAAAGTTTTAAATATGTACTTTTATGCTTGTTTTTAGACATGTTGGGGTAAATTTACTAAGATGGCAGTTCTGTTGGAGATGGTATATTGCTATTGGCAACCAATCAGATTCTATGGGCATAATGTAATAGGGTGTGAGAATCAGAAAGTGAGAGATTTTGGGAGAGTTTTCATATTTTTTTTTAAAGCAACAATCATTTACACTAGAATATAGAAACAAAAGAACAAAAATATCGGCGCTAAATCCATGTATCTATTAAATAAAATTATTAAGGGGGTGGACCATATACACATATACAACCGCGTATAAACATAATAAAATTTGTAAGATTCTGTGAGTCTGATATACAGTATGTATATGTATGTATATACACATGCACACACTCGTGATATATGCAGGTGGTTCTTGCAGCATTATACAGGGAAATGCCTATTCCCAAAAAAACTACACAAAAAAAATGTTTTGATTTTGCCATGCAATTGATTTAAAAAATGTGAAACTCTCCCCAAATCTCTCACTTTCTGATTCTCACATCCTATTACATTTGGCCACATATTTAATCTTTGGTACCCAGGAGACACAGGACTGATGATAGGGTATCAGTGTGATGGAGCATCCTGGCACCAAACGGGTTAAACCTTTTGCCTCCCGGGCAGCCCAGGCTCCTCCCCCTCCTGTGTCCCCCCCATACAGATGGAGCCAGCCTCCCTCTTGCTGGCGAATCACCAGATTGTCTCTGTTGGCGAACCGCCAGCTGCGAGGCGCTCCATCTGACTGAGAAGCGCATGCGTCTCAGTTTCTGGGCAGCGGGGTGATGGGAACCCTGTCTGTGGTACCATTCACGGCAAAGACAGGTTTTCCCCCCATAATGGAACCACAGTGGGCAAGTTATCGGTCTGCCTCTGAGTTGAGTTTACAGCGGTATATGGTCATTAGGTCGACAAGCATTGTATTGACACCATTAGGTCGACATGCAGAAAGGTTGACATGGGTCTAGGTCAACATGGGTGTACGTCGAAATGTCATTAGGTTGAGACAAGCATTAGGTCGACATGGGCAAAATTGACAGTCAATAGGTCGGTTTTTCTGAGCCGACTTGTGCTGACAGGAGGTATTTCATCCCCTACCATCCACTAGGGCGTGGTGGGAGAATAAAATAGTGTGCCGAGTGTAGTGGCGAGTACAGCTGTGATACGCTTCAGTGTCCATGATGACCGTGTCAACATTCAGGTAATAAAACTGTGAAAACCCCCATGTCAACCTTTTGCCTGTCGACCTTGCCCATGTTGACCAACTTCTGGAGATCCATCGCTCTTACTGCACACCTTAGCCCTATGTCGACATTTCTACATGTCAACCTAATGGTGTTGACCCAATGCATGCTGACCTAACTGCTGGAGATCTAATGATAAATTGCCCTTACAGCACACCTTACAGGGTAAATCTGTGAAGCATGGGCTATGAACGGGGGGGGGGTTTGAGGACATTGGGTAAGTTTCTTCTGAGTTCTGAGGTGAAAGTATCCTCTTCCCCTGAAGATGCCCTTCATATGTTAATGTTGAGGCTCTGGTTAGGTGGTTAGAGAGGTTCTCTCTAAGGGCCCATTTTAAATGTAAAAAGAGGGCCGCTGTGTCTGGCAGTTCTAATCTGCCTAAGCAGACGCCTAAGTGTCTAATGTGCCTAAGCAGTGACGTAGGTTCTTCCCAGTTGCCCGGAGGTAAGGTAGGTAATGGTGCCCCCACCCCAAATAACTCATTCAGTAAGGTGTCTGTCTCAAGTAAGGTCATGGGATCTAACACAGGGCGTGACCCTTGCAAAAATGATGTTAGAAGGGGGAGTCAGCCATATTAGCAATATCAACTGCTTTCAGCTGACTGATTCAAAGGGGAGACGAGGTGCCCCCTTGTGAGCAGGAGCCCGGTGGCAGATGACTTCATTGCCTCCCAGAGTTCTGCCTCTGTGCCTAAGCTCCTGCGTTATCCCCTTCCAGTGGCGGATTGGATTAAATGGGAAACTGCTCCCCTAGTAGGCGCTCATGTCACTAGATTGGTGAGGATTTCTGCTCTCCCTATTCCGCATATGGCATCCCTTAGAGATTCGCCTACCGTAAAAACTGGAAAATTTCCTCAAGCTCATTTACAACAAAGCAGGTGCAAATGCCAGGTCGACCCTGTCATCTACATGGGTGGCTAAAGCTTTGGTGGAATTGATGGAGGCTCTTTCCATGGGGCTATCAGCTCGTATTTCCAGGGAGGACATGCTGGCTATTGTTTCAAATATGCAACAGGCATTGTTGTATTTGGGAGAGGTGGCCATGGATGCGGCCACTTTGGCCTCTTGGGTTTTGGCTTCACTTTTAAAGGCTGACTCTGACTCTAAGAAAGCTTTTAAAGCACTTCCCTATGAAGGTTAGGTGCTTTTGGGGTCAGAAATTTTTGCCACATTAGCAGCATCTAAGGCAGTTTTTCTGCCTTTTCATTCCACTCAACACCCTCTTTCTACTACCTTTCAGTCCTCTCAGATCAGAGTAGCAGTAGAGGCCAACCCTTCTCAAGGTCTCAGCCTTACTCCCACAGACCTTCCAAGCCAAAGGGCAAGCAGCCCTGGGCAACTAGTTGCCCAGTCCCTAAGCCCGCTGACAAGTTTTTCGCATGACAGGCAGAGTCTCCACCTGGGGGAACCCAGTGTAGGGGAGAAGCTATTGTGGTTTTTCCACCATATGGTGAGAATCGACATCAGAGACCTAGGTGATGGACATGGTTTGAAGAGGCTATGCGCTAATGTTTTGGCGTTGACCACCCAGCTCATACGTTTCCACCGGTTTACCAAAGGACTTAGAAAAAGCAAAGGCCTTGGAACGGGAAATTCAGAAAATGTTGCAGTCAGGCATCATAGCATCATGGTACCCATGTCTCAGTGTGGAATGGGCTTCAATGCCAGCATGTTCCTTTTCTGGAAACCCAACAGATCTTACTACCCCATTCTGAACTTCCGTTTGAGCACTACCTTTTGGACTCTCCACTGCATGCCGAGTGTTCATAAAGGTCAAGGCAGTTATGGGGAGCAGGCTTTAGAGACAGGGTATCCATATCCTGTCATACCTGGATGATTTGTTGATCATGGCTCATTCAATGGAGGTCCTTCAGGAACACCTGTCCACAGTGGTGCAGTTTTTACAGGCTCACAGCTGGATTATTAACTGGCCCAAGTCCTGGGAGCTCAACTGGACACAATCCAGCAGCGGTATTTCTTCCTGAGGAGTGCCGCAGAACCCTGCAAACCCACATCTGAGATTAGATTCTCACAGTTGGGTATCTGTGCATACTTGCATGGTCTGGGATTCGATGGTGTTGACCTTCAACATGGTGGAGTATGCCCAATTCAATTTCTGTCCTTTGCAGAAGGACTTTATGAGCAAATGGTTGGGATCTAATGCTAGACTTCAGTCCCTGGTTGTACGTCTGTCTCTGTCTTGGTGGCTTTTGGATTGGAACCTCAATGCAGGGGTGCCATTCTGGATTCAAGAATGGACCGTCCTCAGCACAGATCCCAGGCTTTGGTTGTGGGGAGCTGTCACTTGTCAGCAGTCCTTTCAGGGCCTTTGCAGTCCTCCGGAAAGTCCTATTGGAGTTGAGAGTGGTCTGTCTGTTTGTCAGAACACTGACTTCATGGTCCAGGAAAGTCCATTCTGCCAGTGTGATAACAGTTGCTTACGTCAATCACCAGGTAGCACTCACAGTTGGGCAGCTATGGTGGAGAACTTCCACATATTCCGATGGGTAGAGAAGAGTATTCCTTCTCTACCACCAATATTCATTCCAGGGGTCCTCAATTGGGATGCAGATTTCTTTAGCCATCAGACCCTTCATGCAGTTGAGTGGGCCCTTCAACCAGTGGTATTCCACATGCTGGCCAGTCATTGGGGCAGGGCTGAGGTATACTTGATGGTGTCACCACAATTTCAAAGTTCCACTGTATGGGCCCCAGACTCAGGATCTGTGAGCTTGCGTAGTGCATTACCTACGATTTCTCTGCTTCCTCTTGTGATCCACAAGCTTGTGGCTCTGGACTGGCTCAGAAGGGTCTGGTACTTGGATCTTCAGGCCCTGTCTGTAGAGTCTCAAATATGCTTATCCTAGTGCCCTTGTCTTCATCCAGACCTTCCACATCTGGAATTGACAGGGTGGCTGTTGAGACCGTCCTGTTGAGAGCCAGGGGGTTTAATTCTAAAGTCATCTGTACCATGCACCAGGCAGCAAGCCATCTTCCGCTAGTGCGTATATCGAATCTGAAGGGCTTACTATTCTTGGTCTGTTCAGCAGAGGTTTAATCACAAATCTTTCCACTTATATTTTCTTCAGAAGGGGTTAGAGGCTGGTTTGCAGCTTTCTTCCTTTGGCCTTGTCTATCTTGTTCAGGAAGCTTGCCTTGTTACCAGATATACAAACCTAGAGCACATCCATAAAATAGATCTGAAGTAAATGATGAGAGTAATATGGTGCAGTAGTGACAGAATGCTAAGGTTTTTATAACATATGTGCATGGACCCCCATGTTTGTTTTTGCCAAAACTGCCCTTGGTGTTTTGGTTTTTAATTTCTGTTTATGTCAAAATTTTGTCTGTACAACAAATTACAATAACAATGACACCCAAAACACAGCCCATAATAAAAATAATCATGTAATTGTGCAATATGGAATTGTCCAGTCTGACAAAGCCAAATCAATAGTGGCTTTGTCAAAATAGGTGACTACAGTATAACATGTTATGTAGAAAAAAAAAAAAAACACTTCTACCAACATTGTAGGGGATTATCCCATTTGAGAATATTCGGTGCAGTCATTTTATATCTATATACAACATATATTATGTGATTGTTGAAGGTAGTCTAAGCTGCTTGCACCATCCTGTGATATTGTGAGTCATTGCATCATCTTCTTGTTTTTTTATATTTGTCTTTCACAAGGAGCAATATGAACCATTTGTATATATAGCAATGTACACCAATTTCTCAAGCCAGTAAAAAAAATAATTAAGACTATCTTCCTCTGCTGTAATTGTTCTGAACTGAACTAATATAGAGCTGCTGCTGTACTTTCAAGCAATAAATTGCTGGACTCTGAGGCAGAGGACTCCTACACTTACACTTACTGTACCTTGCATGTCATTGGCACATGGCTACAACAAGAGACCTACAGTAAGACCAGGCAAGATTTCGTGAGGAGCATAAAGTGTTAAGGATAAGTGTAAATCCCTCTCCATATTCAATCCCTCTCCATATGCACAATAATGTGCAATATGTAATGTGACTTTTTAATATCTAGAGTTGGTAGTTGTATCAAGTCTTATGCCAAGTACAAACCAAAACAATGAGCACCTGATCAATATGCCAGCATATTATATCCATGCTACACATCAGAACAATATAATGAGGAACAGATCCTCATTCCATCCTTCATTATACTGCATGGCACCTCATGCAATATCATCTAAATGGCCATACAGCATGGCCAACTGGAAGATATCATATCCAATTGTGAGAACGCAGATTGACCAAATAATTTACACACTAATGGCCCCCATATACTATGCAATTTGTGCCCAATTTCACCTGATTCCGACAGATCAGTCAATCAAATTGTCCTAAATCGTATGTGTATGATATCCAAGTCGGAGGTTGAATGGCGTGCACATAAGATAAGTCATATGTGCAGCCATCAGTAGCACATCGCGAGTACTATTTTAGCACCCGGAAAGTATAGTATCTGATACAGTCAGCATATTTGTGCCGGGGGTGCATGGGTTTTGAAAGTTTTTTTTTTTAATTCTCTGGCCCCCTGCATGCAGCTCTTCGGGAGTTACATGCAATAAATCATATGCAATTTATTGCATGTAAAAAAAACATATCTAGTGTTAAATCATACTAAGTGATCCCTCCCGGCAGGGTAGCTCAGGGAAGTCCTTGTCTGATCTGCCAAATATGTTATTCCAATTTGGCTGGAAACTACATATTGGGACAAGATTAGTTTAGAGTGTACCCAGGTTTAGCTCGTTAAATCATAAAGTCAACGGACATGTAAAAAGACATTTAAAAATGTATGAGAAAGTGTCACTATTCTAATGATAAATATCTGTATGACTATTTGGCTGGAGATCATGTAAGAGATAGAATAAGCAGTAGGAGTAATGAAGGGCATTACAGGTTGAGTATCCCGTATCCGAGTATCCGTTATCCGAATTATTCCGAAAACCATACATTCCAGAAAGTGAAAAAAAAAAATATTTTTTTTTGCTAAAAACTCACTGGGGACATATGTAACAGCACTACTGGTGACATGATGTGTAACTGGCACTATATATGTGCAAGAAAATGATTGCTTGGCATTCAAATTCAATATCTGAGATAGTACACAAATTTTGTTTCATGTTTTGAAACCTTGTTTTTTGAACAAATAAAATATATTTGCGTGTATTTTATGTGGTAATAAAATATATTTGTGTGTATTTTATGTGTTTATACAGCATACATGCAAGATACTTCAAAATACATAATTGAAATATTAAAATATTCCGAAATACGGAATAATCCGTTATCCAAAATTCTCCTGGTCCCGAGCATTTTGGATACAGGATACTCAACCTGTAGTAGGTTAGGATGTCACTGAGATTGTTCTTGATTTTCTCCCTGTTGGGAATACATGGGAATGGAGAAGTGTACCGAAAATGGAATTAAAAATATTTCCCTGGATGGAACCTATATACAATACATTTTCTGTAGTAAACAAACAAACATACTGGAGAAAATTTACTAAGAATAGAAATTCGTAAAAAATAGGTGTATTTGTATACAAATACACCTATTTTTTACGAATTTAGCTTAGTAAATTCTCCCCCCCACACACATTATTCTTATAAAACATGCACTGTTAGGGATTTTTAAGGAAAAATATTGCAGAGCTCTAAATCCTCAACAAGATTACTTTTTTATAAAATGATTTTTTTTTTAAATAATCAATATTTCATTCTATGTTATCCCATTAACTTACTGATATTCTTCTTAAATTTATGAGATTTTTTTAGTATAGCATACAGTATAAGCAAAATCAACAGTCAATGTGAATTATGAAGCATAGTAAATGACCATGCAGTTTTGTCAGCAATATGATGCTACTTTATAGAATTTAATGGTCCAATATATTAATCTAGCACTGTAATGGGTTGCATCAGCTTCTGCGATAGCCAATTTATTTTTATATATTAATACAAGAAGGATTTCTGGTGACAACATTTTCAAACTGGCATAGAAGTACATTCATATATTGCTTCCAATAAAAGGTTTGGTCATTGAAATCCTCTGTTCTACCTTCTGTATTATGCATTCATAGTTATTTTTTAAATGGAATGTATAATGGTTAGGCTCCATTAATATGTTCTTACCATTAGCTTAATGCATATATATCAGTTATTACTTGCTCGGTACTTCTAATGTACATTGTTCTTAGCATTTATGCCATAAAAAGTCTCACATGTATTTAAGTATGGAAATCAATATCATGAACAAAAAAAAAAGAATTGAGATAAGTAAAGTTGATAATTCATTAATAAATCATGTGTTTTATGATTAGAATAGAACAAAATGTGTGTATTTTTTTAACCATCTCTAAGTAACATTACAGTACATTTATAAAAAGTGCACAGTGAAATGTTCCTCAGTTGTGATGACACATAAAAAGCTTTCATGTTTGCAGATGTTTTACTCACAAATTAATATTTGCATTTTTTCCAGTATCACACTTGCTAAATCATACTGGAATAGTTTTATTTGTATGTGATAGCTTTACTGTGATTAAAATTCAAGCATTTAAATCATCCCCCAGTAAATACTGAAAATATGAATTTGTAAAAAATAGGTGTATTTCTGAATACGAATACACCTATTTTTTATGAATAGAGGTCAGTAAATGTCCCCCTTTGCCTTTTTATCAGTATCTTTTGCCATGGACTCCTAGACAGCATAACCCAAGCATCCCTCCTTCTATTCAATACTATTTTATTTTTCAGTTCCAGTACTCAAATCTTTACTTCAAGAATCATCTTATTCTTGCAGCAAGCAAAAGTTTCTCTTGTCAAAACATTGCCACATTAAAAGTTCTACCCGTACAAACAAAGGAGAGCTTGTCATAATTAACATGTAACTTTCATCTCTAATTATCTTACATTTCAAATTGGTCCCTTCAGAGTTTCCCAGGTCATATATTTAATGAAAGCTTAATTTACCTCCTTTACCTCCTTGCTCTGAGATTTGTGAATTTTTCTTCTCAGAACACTTAGGGGGAAATTTACTAAGATGAATTTGTTAAACAAAATCGTATTTCCATAGTAAAATACAATTTTTACTATGCCAAAAATACAAAAAATCGTATTCATGTTTATGGCACTTTCGTAATTGCATTTACAAATACGAATGTATACACCATCGGAAAATATGAATATAAATCACCATTCATAAGAATGGTGATTCCTAATTTACTATGCGGCGGTATTGAAAATATGGCCACTAATTAGTGTAAAATGGCGCTAATTGCCGGTCAAATACGCCAGGAAAAAAACATAATTTTCCTGTCGTATTTGGCTTTAGTCTGCACGGATCAGTCAGATCTGTGAAGGCTTCAGTGTTAAAAAAAATAGAAATAGAAATAAATAATAAAAATTTAAAAAACGGCGTGGGGTCACCCCCACGGCTGTAACCAGCACCAGGTTGAAAGAGCCGGGGCTGGTAATAAAAAATCAGGAAACCGGCCAAATAGGGACTTCGCTCCACTTTTAGTTCCACAGCAAAACCCAATGGTTTATTCTGTTTTTTACACTGTAATCAGCCCGGTACCCACAGCCCAGGGGTACCGGGAATAGTTAAATGAAACCACACTGACACATAAGAAAAATAAAAATGTAATACATACATGTGTCACCCCTGTCTGTCTAACCCTCCCCTTTAGAATGTAAGCTCTCACAGGCAGGGCCCTCTCTCCTCATGTGCCTTTCTTAGAATATATAAACCACTGCCACCCTGATGATTGCTTCAGTGTCCTGTCCCCTGATGCAACTATCCGTATTAACCATGTACTTGTCCTAAACTGTCTTGTAATGTAATTTGTTATGTGTTTGCTAATAACTATGCTCTGTAAAGCGCTGCGGAATTTGTATGCGCTATATAAGAAACTGTTAATAAATAATAAATAAATAATGGACTAAGGGGTAATATTCTGCCTAAGTATCTTATGTATAAGTTAAGTATCAGTATCTTAAGTATCTGTGTAGAGCAGCGGTGGCCAACCCGCGGCTCGCTGTCACAGGCCACAGGTGCTGGCAGTGGGAACTGTTGTTCTAGAATACCATAATACATATAAATACATAAATTATATATTTTATATTCTCCAGTTTTTGTTTTTTTTTAAGTATATATTTTTTTAAAAAGCACTAAAGATGACAGTAACTATGAAATAAAAACTGAATACGAACCTTCAAGTCTGACAGTAATCAGAGTGCACATGTTCTATTTCAGCCGCAATACTCATTAATGTCACCTATAAAAAATGTCAAGCATTGTTTTAACATTTAATAAAAATAGTTTCTTTACAATATATTTTATTCTGGAAAATGCAAGGGTTTATGATGTTTTTATGGTTTATCTGTTACATTTTAAAAGATACATTATTTATGTTGACTGCTGAGATGCATCAAATACAATTAAAATTAGATATTTCTAGAACTTAAAACAAAAAAAAAGTTGAATTAAACAATGTTTGTCTTTTCTTTGTACTCTTTTGGCAGAAGTCAATACTGGAAGAAAGGACCATAGATTTGAAGCTGTTTTTATCAGCAAATAATGAAGGCTCATTACAATTTGAATTTGATCATATGTACAAATATAATACTTGTGGCACATGCAACACTTTTTATAAGAAATTCATTGGATTATGTCCGCAAAGAAAAACACAGTTTATCTGAAGATGGCCTGACAGAATTGCATCGTTCAAAGCGGGGCTGGATGTGGAACCAATTTTTTTTGCTTGAAGAGTATACAGGTTCTGAAACACAGTATGTAGGAAAGGTATGCTTTTACATATTTGGAGTATCATTCCTTGAATTTTGTTCTAAATTTTAGAGGGATACTCAGTTGGTATGTTCCTTGTGTACCAATGCACTTTTTACAGTTTTGCTATGCAAAGATAACAGCTGGCTTACTGAAAAGTGTATGCATGAACATATTTTTTAAGGTGTAGTATCCTGATCTTAAAAGAGATTTAATGACATGTTCACTAGGGGATGTGTGCAAATCCATGTTCTGGCTTTAGTTCTAGATCATTGCTTTGTTTTGGCTTTGGCAAACCACCCTCAAGTGTTTTAGTTTAGAACAGGATTTTTCACAATTGATAAAAACAGACAAAATCATGTAATTTGGACATGTTGTTTTCCACCATCATTATTAACAACATCAATAACATTCATGTGTGTTTTTAATGCGCATATCCTCTTTGTTATCCTGGGTCCATTTGTGGTGGCACCTGACCGGGATAACGCTGAGGATGGGGATCACTCTGTAAGCTGACCTGACAGGCTGCTGTAGGTGGATGCTATCTATCCCCGTGTTACTGGAATCCGTCGCCCATGTGGGTTATATGCTTTTACTTCTTTTTACCATGTGAGTTTGTCAAATAAATTGTGTGCTTTAAATATCCAAAATGGTACTTGCATTCCTAAGAATAAGGATAAGAAAAACAAGCTTGTATGATATGAGCATTAAAAACACCATATGTAAATGCAATATATGAAATAAAATCATGCCATTTATTTAGGGCAGTATTGGGCTATGTCCTTTTCTGTTTGCGTTTTTAGATTCGAGAATTTCTTGAACTTATTATACAAATATTGTATCAAAGACTCTTGGACTCTAATTAATCATTGTGTACTCTAAAAGCCCCCATACACTATATGATTTGGTCCCTATTTCACCCGATTCAGATGGATCAGGCAGTGAAATCGGGCTAAATCGCATGTCCAGACACCCGACTTGACCAAAACACGGGCCTGTGCGCATCGGATCAGAGTCGGGAGGTCGGACCGGCTGCACATTATGTGCAACCGGGCAGGGAATGCCGGAGCAGGGAGCTTTGCTCCGGGAAGGTGGAGAGAGCAGCGTGGCGGGGATGCTGCGGGGCAGATGGTGGGGGACACTGCTAGTATGCTGCGGGGGACAGTGACAGAGGTGGCAGTAAAGGAGAACAGGGCAGGGGGAGCGCTCTCTTAGCCAGTCAGTAATTGGCTGAGAGTGCTCTCAGCCAACCACAGGCTGCCCATTCATTGTATTTCTCAGCACTGACAGCTCCCGCCTCCCCCTGCCCGGCTCTCCGTTACTGTCACTGTCCCCTGCAGTGTCCCCTGCACCCTGCATGCTGCCTCTGCCCTTCTAGCAGTGCACCCCACCAGCAGCCCAGCAGTGTCTCCCGCCACTCGCCACTACACCGGACCCTGCGGCGAGTGGGAGAATATAAAAAATCCTATTCAAAAGACTGGGCAGCCATTGATTGACTGAGAGCTCAGCCAATCAGCAGCCGCCCAGTTTTTGAATTGGATTTTTTTCTATGCTCCCGCCGCTTGCCGCTGCTGACTTTCCGGTACCCGCCCCCTGCCATTAACCCGGACCCTTTCCTGCAGCCCCCCTCCCCCCGGACCCTGCTCTCTCGCTGCTCCCCGGGTTTACAAGTGATAAATTAAGTGCCAAATCTTATCAATCTCTCCCAAGGAGTCCTTAGTACAAGTCTGCCAAATGTATGGGGGCCTTAAGTTGTTTCTAAAGACTTCGCCAGTAGGTGACATGACACAGTTTGTTTTTTGGTATATTCTGAGGCTTTTTTGATGAAGGTCCATTTGTGTCATCCTGGGCAAAATTCGTTTTTTTGCGCTGTGGTTATCAGTATTGTTTTCTATTTACTTTCATGTGCATTCATTTCCAGGGTGAACTGACTTCTAAAATCATAAGGGGGGCCTTACAAGCAATCCAAACCACACAATATTCCAATTTTAGGATTTAGTTTTACTCAGAACCCCAAATGTCTTGAGCTGGGACTCACGAAGTTTAAATATATTTGGTTTTCAATAAAACCAAACTGCTTATATCTACTGTTCACAAAAGAGATTGTTTTGTCAAAGAACAGGATATTGTAATCAATCTTATAATGTGTTGATTAAAAGGGAAGTTTGGTTAATTGTAGACCAAGAAATTTCAAGTCGATGGAGCTAGTTTAACTTAGCACACATAGTTATGCAAAGTTCCTGTGAAACTGATGGGGTAGATAATGCTGTTTAGAAATCTCCAGAAATGAAATGATACTGTTGGCCTGTTTTGTCTACATTTATGTATTGACTATATACACTTTTAACAATACTGTATCTCTTATACAATAAATATATTTCAATGCATTCTATGATGAAGGGTTTGAATTCAACCTAAATTAATTCTGGTTCATTGGACAACAAAGATTTTAAACTTGTATTTAAAATGCTTAATGAATTAGTATGAAATGAAATCAGACCACTTTGAAAGCACCACTTCAAATACTTGAATCACAAAGCATATTTTAATGTAGATAGGTATCCAAAACGTGCCCTTTGATCACCTTAATTTCTTCTTTGTATCAAAAATAACTTCTCATTTAATCAAGTCAATAAACAGTGTCATACTGCTTTTAAAAGTTATTGATATCAGCAAAGGTTCTTAAATACAGGATAGTATCATTATATAACAGATTGAATGTTTAATGCTGTGACTGAAAATAGGATGCATAAATAAAACAAAATATTGGTACTGTGCCATACCTCTGAATAGTGCAGTAAATAAATGGATATTTTATAATCTGAAGTGATAAGTATAATTATGGTAATTCATCACGAAATAGAACATGTAATTTTTCAATCTCAATCATATCCAAACATAATTCGAAATTGTTAGAAGAAAATTCCACTAATGATTATAAACAAATATGTAACAACCCAACCACAGACTGTCATTCAGGCCTCTGAGGGCTACTGTATCTAGTCTGTAATACAACTTGAAAACAAATGGATCTACAGACTAGATACAGTGGCCATCAGAGGCCTGAATGACAGTCTGTGGTTGGGTTGTTTTCTTTAAAATACTGCAGATAGACTAATATGGCCAGCTCATGTAATGATCCATCTATATAGATACCAACATACACCAAAGGGTCAGCTGAATATGTAATGCATAATATCCAAATTTGGACAAGATGTTAACATATCAATATATTGAAATGGCTAAAATAGTTCTCTTTCCCTGTAAGAAGGGAGTTCTTTTCTTTTTTGTAAAAAAACAAAAAACATTGACATATGAGACAAAAGGCAGTTAATACTAAAACCAGGGTAAAGGAGAGGAAAATGCTTTATCCACACTAGTCATCATGGGTGAAGGGTAATGATGTAAAAATTGTGCACTAGCTAGTCACAAACAGACACACATGCTGATAGATGTCTGCCAGCTCAGTCTCACAATCCCCTTATACGGAGGGGTCTTAAAAGAGCACAGTTCGCATAGAACACCATTATAGAAGTGATTACGGTAATGTAATAGTGTATTTTAATTGTATTTTAACTGTATTTTTAGTGTCAGATTTCGTATTAGATGTATGTGTGTTGTTTTGATAGTGTTCCCCCGCAGCCACGTCCCTATGGCAACAGGACATTGCGCCAAGCCGGGCGGCAACTACTGCTGTACTCCAGAACCGTCACTTCCGGATGACGCGCTTCCGGGTTATGGAGGTAGCGTCCTGGATTGACAGGGAGGGGAGCAGCAGGAGGGGACCCGCTGGCATGGGGGGAGCCGATCAGTTTTTTTGCCGCAAATTTGTAAGTATTTAATGTGCACAGTGTGTAATGCATTCACTTGTGTGTGGCTTGAGAAAGGGGTGCAGACCCCGAAACGTCGTCTGAATAAACCACTAAGATTGTTTAACACTTGAAATAGTCTCCGAGTGCAGCTTGTTTGTGGACGTTGTATATATATATATATATATATATATATATATATATATATATATTGACTGCCATATCATTCACTTGGTGACTATGTAACTTTATTAGACTCTGAACCCATGTCCTTATGCTGTTATTGCCATCAGTTGCACCCCAGTGCTGCATATAACTTCTAATCAATTAAATAAATGTGATTTTTTTTGCATCTTAGACAAGGAGTGCTGCCTCACTTATCCTCTGGATAGGAAGTTTTCATATATATATATACATACATACATACATACATACATACATACATACATACATATGTAGCCCCTTTATTCTTGGCCTTTAATAGATTTAACTGGCCTTTAATAGATATTATATTGATAATAACTGAAATATATGGATATCTTGAACCCATTAAAATGTCATATTGATTTCATTTGCAATTTAATAGCATTATTATTTTGATTTAAACGATAATATTTATATTGACACATACTCATACTCTCAGGAGGTCATTCTGGTTGATACTCACTATTGCAAATTTGCAATGGTGAGCGATGGTGATGGCCGGCACATGCGCATATTTGCTTATGTGCATGTCCAGGGAATTTGTGCAAATAGACGCAGCGACTTGCAAAGTCACTGGCCCATTCGCATGGTGCAGTGTGGGCGGGGGGAGTGGAGTGGCATGCACAGTTTGTTCCCATGGGAATGCCCAGCAATTCATGGGCGTTCCCATGGTAATTCGGCTGTGATGCAGGTGTCAAGGTGGGCAGCTGATGTCACCTTATGTCACATACCTGCCCTCTTCCCATACCAGGGCACAACTAATCTGAGTCACCAGAGAGTGACTTAGATTTGAAAGCGCTGTCAAATGATTTACGCAAGTTGTGGGGCAAGGGGAAAATCTGTGCATGCGGCGGGCATTCATGTGTGCAGCAGGCTGCGTTTAGATGACTCACAAAGCTGTGAAATTCACAGCTTTGTGTGTCAACCGGAATGACCCGTTCACATTCTTATGTTGTGCAATGGGCAGATGAGCACCCAATGTTGCATAAGAAAAGCCCAATTTGTAGGCTACTACAGTATCAAATACTGTACACCTTTTATCAGTATACAAAAATATATGGCTTTGCAATAACGGATAGTTAATATTACTGCATTTTTGACTGGTCATTTACAAGTAGCTACTGTAGATAGCTATTGCGGCCATTATGTAGAATTATCCCCTCTTAGCTCTCTACAGCCTCAATCCCCCTGGTGTCTCAACTGTGATGCTACCAGTGTTTACTGCCATCATCTTTCTCTTGGTGTCATCAGTTTATCTTATCTCCATGACCAATCTATCTCCATCTCTCTTTATTTTCTGCCCTCTCCCTATCAGGTTTGGTGGATTGTTGTTTGGGTCATGAGGGTGATACAGTTAAGAGGGCCAAGGATGGGTGTCAGGTGTGGGGTTCATGTGAGGGATTGTTAAATTTCCAAGTACTGAATGGTGTCCTCCCTCTCCTTCCCATCTCTGTCCCATTCACCAGTATGTCTCTTTCAACTTATATACTTGTATGACTTCCCCTCTGCCTCAAAATCTCATATCCCTCCTCTGTCTCAAATTATATATTTGTAATCTTTGTCCACCTCATTTCCTCATGTACTGTATGTAATCTCAGCCCCCAAGGGGGGGTTGCCAAGAGTGAGTGGGATAACTCATAAATGTGGATGGGCTTTGGGTTGAGAGGAATTAAGTCTGTGCTAACAATGCTGACCAATCATGTAAGCTTTTGGCTATGTCTAGCAGGCAGCAATGAGAATTACAATACAATGGAGGTGGCCTTCTGTACTCTCTACTGTGAGTGCAGTGTGTCATGAATGCCCACTGTGATTGGTAGGCAGGTGAATTTTTGTGTAGTTTTCATAGAAGTGAAACAAGCACCTACAGTATGTTCACTTGTGGTCCTTCCCACAATGTTTCAAATAGAGTAGCAATGTACTGTATATAATTCAAGTGCAGAGTTTGGAAGCTGATCCCTCTCACTGCCAGAGGTGGACCTTTAGGCAGTGAGACCCACCAAGGGCTATCCATGTAAACTTTGGACCAGCCATAGCTTGGATTTTATTTATGGCACAAATAGTTCTTAATTTAAGCTACAAAAAAAAATGATTGGCACATGGGTACAACCTTCATAACAGCAGTAACAAAGTGATCCAGCAACACATAATTACATATTTAGATTATTTCAAGTTATTTAGCCAAAATATTTTATTTACATAGCGAGGATTAGGAAAATGATAGTACATTTGCCAAAGTCTAGTGGTGTGATATCATAGTTATCTGAAAGCAGAAAAATTAAGTTAAAATTGATGTTGAATAAATAATGCTGGCTATATAATCAGCAAGATTTTTACAGTAATCTGGCCAAATGGCAGAGGGACAGAGTGATGGTTCCATAATAGCTCTGCTTTCATATATTGAATTAATTATTGGCATGATGAAGAGCTCACTGCAAGCAATTGGTAGAAATATGTTTGGGGTGAAAATCTATCTCTTTTTTTTTGTGCTTTTTTCTAGCAATGAATGAGTCATTTACAAGCTGTATATTATACTTTATTTCTACACATTTTTTAAATAGTTTTCATTTAGTTATTCTAAAAATGCATGCTATAAGATTCAGTATATCCTATTAATATTATATTTTATTTATAGAGTACTAATATGCTGAGTATTGAGGGTTCATTACACATACACATTTTATACAAGGATAAGTGAAATTAAGAGCCTGATTCAAACCTATTTGCTAAGCTGCAAATACTCGTGCCGCCCATCACCCTGCCGAATGCCTGCAACCTCCCCCACCATGCCGCCAACATCCCCTTGCTAGCATGTGAGGGGATGTGTACAAGAATACATCCCCTTGCATGCGGTCGAAGGGGAGACAAATCATTCGATGGTTGGGTGGTTGGGACCATGAAATTATTTTTCTCCACTTCAGATATAAAAGTCAGTCTAAACTGACTTTTATTGCCACCAGAGATGGCCGAATACTGGGTGGATGCTGACATCATGTTTTCATGGGGATTTCCATAATACACTGGGCATTACCCTGATACCACCCCCTGTCTGTCCCCTCCCTCCCCTGCCCATGTGATCCCCACGACAAGTGTGCATATATGCCCATGCGCAGGTGCCCCACAATAAAAAATGGGGACGAATTTTGACCCATATGAATGCGTCTTAATTAGCCCCTATGTTTGGCCCTATTCAAATGACTTACTACTGTATATAAAGCCCCATATAAACTAGACAATCCTGGCTGCGGCCCATATAGTTAACGATATCAGCCATGGGTGGTAAAATTGAGTGTACACACTGAACAAAACGATATCGGTAAACAATATCATTCTGTGACATCACCAGGACCCGCTGAACATGCAGGTCAGTGGCTTTATAACCAAAATTGACCTTCATGTTAAGTAGACAGGAGATTTTGTTAATGATGCACAGGAGTATGCATCATTAATTATATTGCATGTACACATTAGATAATATTTTTTAAGATATCACTCAGAAGCCCCTTTCTGAGTGATATCTTTTCAAATATCCTTTAGTGTATGGGGTTTAAGAGGTTGCAGCATTTTCATCCTCCATTAATTAAACTACTGGTGGTTAGTGGCATATCTGTTTAGCTACATGAGAAATAAGTAAAGTTAGTTGAAGGAATACAGATGGAGCCAATGTCATCTGAGTGGCTCCTGGCGTGACGATCGCCATCCGCCAAATGGGGCGCACGCACAATGGAGATGCTCGCATGCCCCATTCTCGCCAATGGACGCATGAGCATGTGAGATGCTCACATGTCCACATCCGCTAGCTCACCATTCGCCAGATACCAGCAGATGGCGTGCTGGTGGCAACGAAGAGTATGGCCCCATCTGTACCTTGTATTTAAGAATTATTGAAGAATTTTAAAATAATCTGACCTCCCTCTTGTTTTGGTTCCAATAAAATATTTTTATTTTATTTTGCATGGTTTATTTAAGTCTAGAGCAATACTTTTGGTATAATGCTATAATATTAGTCAAGGCATATGTTTCCAATATTCAGTGGCAGCTACTGTACTGTCACCAAGTACACAGTGGAACAGAGGCAATAACATCAGTGATAATTATGTAATAATATAGAGGTACAGGATAAGAGAGAGATTTGATAATGGCCTTTCTTGCACTGCATGAGGATACATTTTGCAGTGTATTTTTTTTATAAACTTTTTATTGAGTTTTCAATGTATTTTTCCATCAAGAAAATTTGTACATGTTTACATTTAACAATTGCTTAGATAACTAACAAAGGTGAATTGGTATTCCAAAAGTGAAAATTTGGAATTGTACCTGAAGGAGGCATTTACATTGATACATTGACTCTCTGTAAACGTAAAAGCATAAATCTATCAACTAAAATAATCTAATTTACATGCAGACTCACAAACTGGGGAAAGGTGGAAGGGGAAGGGAAAGGGAAGGATTTGCTATGATTTTAGTTTCGGGGCAGCAATGCATTCAGAATGGTACTTGATTTGTTTTTACTCCGTAGGGTTCTAATATATATAGAAATATAAGGTGAATAAGATGAATGGAGGTGTAAAGTCCCATTCTCCTGCTAATTGGAGTTGAATTGAAGATCAATAGTTGAAAATGGGTAGGGGGAGTATGTAGAATCTGCGTCAGTAAAGGGTTAACTCTATGTCCGAGACGCTTCTCAAAAAAGTCCATAATATATTGTCTTGAAGATTTGTCTAATGCATGGATAAACATGTCCCATTTATTATGAAAGGAGTCCGACTTTGCAGTTTAATTCTGCAACAGATATTTTTTAACGAAATATACTAGTTGGAGGAGCTTTATTTTAAGTTCTTGTAGAGTTGGAGCAGATTTTTTATCCAATGACGTAATATCAATTTCTTTGCCATTGTGAATATTATGACCATGAAGGTAATGTGCTTAGATTCATGTAAACCCAAGTCCAATTTATCAAAAGCAAACAAAACTCCGGTAACAATGTCACAGATGCATCAAGTTTTGTATTAATGTAGGCTATGATTTTATTCCAGAACCTCTGGATCTTATGGCAGCTCCAGAAGCAGTGGAAGAGTGTTGCATTTGTCATGGAACATTTATAACAGTGCTCTTTTTCCTCAAGAACCATTTATTTTCATTGAGCAGGGGATATATAGGTCCTATGTCTCTTGAAGGTATGCTGACTGTAAATATTTAGTATATTTGCAGTAATTTCTCAATGGATTATTTCACACGGAAAGTCTTCTGCCCACTTGGACATGAGTTGTGTTGAGTAAGTAATGAGGTTCAATTTAGATTCCAGTAGCAAGGGATACAATTTGCTAACGGTATATTTTCTAGTGGCCCTAAGTTGTACCAGGGTAAATATGATATGAGCTTCTTTGCCCAAGAGAGAGCTAAGATGTAATCTTTGAATGTAATGGCAGACTTGAAGGTAGAAGTAAAAATGGGTGTGTGGCAGTGAGTAATTATGGCTTAGTACGTTAAAAGGAATAATCGTCCCTCCCGGGTCGAAGACCCTGCTCTCAAGAGCCAATCCATTTTGTCTCCATATTTTGGCGACTGGGTTATTTAACAAATGATCAAAGCCTGTGTTGCCCCATATAGGTAGATATGGAGACTGCTCGAAATCACCCCCAAGTCTCTTATGCAGATGTATCCAATTTAAATATGTATCTCTAAATAAGACATTGTTAGCAATTTCTTTGGGGATTCTGCTCCTCGTTTGCAAAAAGTAAGAGTGATAATGGACACCCCTGTCTCGTACATTTCTGTAGTGAAAAATAGTTGGATATTTGCCAATTGCAAGTAATTTGGGACTCTGGGTTAAAGTAGAGTAGTTTTATATAGGTAATATATTCTGGGGATATACCAAACCACTCCATACTGGAAAAGAGATGTGGCCAAAGAACAAGGTCAAAAGCCTTTTCTGCATCAATTGAAAGGATAAGTCCTTGGAGGGATGCGTCGGAGGTGGTCTGTAAATTATGAATGGCTGATATCACTTTCCTGACGCTTATGACCGAGTGTTTTCCTGCCATAAAACCGGTCTGGTCAGAATGTATGAGTAAGGGCTTGAGGGGCTTTAGTCTTTCTGTTATAATTTTCGTTAGTATCTTATAGTCCGAGTTCAGTAGTGAAATCAGCCTATAAGATGCCGGTTTTGTCAAATCTTGTTTAAAGTTTAGGTAGTGTCTTTATATAAGCAGCGTTAAAAATGAGTGGGGAGTATGTTTTCCTGCAGTATGTGATTAAAGGCTTTGGTCAGAGGATCAGGTATATGGGGAAGCATTCATTTGTAAAAACTACTTACGAAGCCATCTGGGCCTTGGACTTTACCTTGTTTTAGGGATTTTATTGTGTTAGATACCTCTTCTGAAGTTATCTGGGCGAAAAGTAGTTGGGTTTTATCTACTGGAATTTTCGGAAAGTTTATATCGGAGTATAATTGTTCTATATCAAGTTGTGTATGCTCAATACTTGGTTGAAGTGTATCTGTGGTGGAATAAAGAGAGGAATAAAATTCCTTCATAACTTCTGTGATTTGTTTGTTAGACGTGGTAAAAGAACCATACTGTATGGTAATTTTAGTGGGTGAACTACAGCTGAAGGTCTTGTACCATTTAGTAGGTTTGTTAACAATTTGCCTGTCTTAGTACCAAAATGGTGATATCCATAATCCATATTGTATAAATATTTCTTTCCTTTATATGTTAGATGTTCATTAAAGTGCATTTTAGTTAGATGAAAGAGCTTTTCCAGACATGAGGCTGAATATATTTTGTTCAGTCTTGCTACATATCTCCTCTAAGGACTGCCTTAGCTGCCTGCCAAAAAGAGACGGGCTTGTGGAAGCATGTGACTGCTTGTTCGAGCAGTATTCCTCCCATCTATCTATTACATATTTTAAAAAATCTGTAGAGAAAAGAAGATGACCAGGGAATCTCCATACATTCCTATGTGTAGTCTCTTCTGTAATCGATAACTTGAACCACGCTAATGCATGGTCTGAGACCAAAATAAGTTTGATCTCTGTGTCTAAAACTCTCGCGAACAGAGTCTCAGAGATTAGCAAATAGTCAATTCTTGATAGTGTATGATGTGCCGCCTAAAGACATGTATACTCCTTGGAGGTAGGATTGGTAGCTCTCCAAATGTCTACTGATTTGAGTTGTGATGCAAATTGTGGGACCCCTAAGCTGGGCAAAATGGATGAATGGGGGCATTGGGATGCTCTATCCAATCTAACATCTGTGACCAAATTAAAATCATACTTTTAAAGCTCCATCCATATAAGGAGTCAACTCCTTAAGTAAATTTTAAAAAGAAATTTCTCTTGTAAACTGTGGGAGCATAAATATTGCATAGTACATTTTTAGATGAGTACAAAGATATATAGTATAAAGATATATGTGTTATAGTAAATCTGCCTTCAGGGTCTGATAATGTCTTGATTACTTTATGTGGGATTGAATGTTTTATCAATATAGTTAGTCCTCTTGCTTTGGAAGTAAAGGCATCATTGTCAATCAATTTCCAACCCAACATTTGTAATTTTGGGTATTCTGGGCGAATAAGATGGGCTTCTTGGATAAACACAACATCTAATTTTAACTTATTGCAATATACCACTCCCTCCCGTCCTCTTCGCTCCATCGCTGACCGCCGACTGACCTCTCACCTAATCACCTCCTCCCACTCCCGTGTCCAAGATTTCACTCGCGCTGCCCCCCTGCACTGGAACAACCTCCCGCCACCCATCAGGCTATCTGATTCCCTTACCTCCTTCAAGCGCTCCCTCAAAACCCACTTTTTTCGACTAGCCTATCCCTCCTCCTAACCTCTTTTGATCCTCCTATCCTGCCTCCGTTCCCCTCCGTTCCTACTTATCCTATTGTATTTCGTTCGTCCACCCACCTATTTTTAGTATGTTAACTCTTATGAGCAGGGCCCTCCTTCCTCACGTACTCACCCTACCTCATTACCTCACCTGTGCTCCTGTCCTGTTCTTCCCTTCCTCTACTTCATCTTCAGTCTCCTTGACAATTTTGACACCTACTTCTGAACTTATGCGGATTTTAGTTCTACCAGCTATACCCCTATTTATACTGTATCTTTCAACACACCCTTTACGTTACCTTGTAATTTGTTTTTTTGTTTGCTATGTACGGCGCTGCGGACACTTTGCGGCGCCTTATAAATAAACGTACTACTACTACTACCAAAATTCTGCTTTTTATAGGTGAATTAAATCCTCCAACATTTAAAGTACCAATCTTAAGTTCCATTATGTTCTAGGTTGATTACAAAGAATATATACATATTGCGCCTTAGGGTACGTGTAATACCTTTAAGATACAAAGAAAGTGAGGGGGGAACACATATTCGACAAACTATAACTATATAATTTTGAGAACATAAATGCACACAGCACATTGAAGTAACGTACTTCCACTTTACTTGACTTTCGGTATGAAGGTGTTAGCACAATTATCATTGTGCTCTTTATTAACTATTTCTATCTGAAGCCTAGCTCTCCCCAGTCCCGGCTGATTGATATTATTAACATATTATGGCTTAACTAAAGGTTTTCCATAAAAGTAAACCTTTCTCCTTCTTACTACAAGACCATACTAACTATTCAGACAAAAACAGTTAACAATTTACACAATGTATACCAGGAATGTTATTTGTTTCTACCCATCTTTCCAACACATTACTTAACATTGGTGATATCTTGATCAGGTTGAGCAGTGCCTTCCTTTAGGAAGTTTATTGCTTCAGCTGGAGAAGTGAAGTCGTAATGTGTGTCAGTTCAAAATATACGCAGTTTTGCTGGATATATTAAAGCAAACTTCTACTTTGTCTCAATTAAGGTGCCGCAGATGTGTGCAAAAGCCCTCCGTGCTTTGGTAACTGTGGCCAAGAAGTCTTGATACAATCTTATTAATAACAGGTATCTTCCTAGAGGCTCTCCAGATGTTCATCTTATGTGTGTAGCTTGGGGTCTTGAAAATTGTAACCCTTGGTCAGGTATCATTAGGCCGCAGGGTTGGACCTATTCTATGCACTCTCTCCACAGTCATGTTTTTACATTCATTTTGGATACCAAGTAGCTGAGGCAATGTCTGAGCCAAAAACATTTCTAAAACAGGCCCTTTAATGGCTTCAGGGAGGCCTGTTATTCTGATATTGTTTCTCCTAGAGTGATTTTCTATTTCCTCCAGCCTGTGGGTGAGAGAGTAATTATCTTTCTCTAACTGCTTGATCTCACATTGTGCATTTGACAAGTTATGTGCTATTGTGCCAAATCTATTTTCCGCAGTATCAACACGTATGTACTGTATTTGGGATGATATATCACTCACTGCTTTAGCCAGCAGGGGTGCCATCATTGCCGTTATAGCATCCACCATGTCATAATTTGTAAGTGGGGCATTGCGTTGCAGCTGGGAAGATTCAAGATCCTCTTCATGCATGCTTATAATTGATTTTATAAAAGCTGGCGAGGTAGTTACCAGATCCATCATCATTACAGGAGTAGGACCACGTTTTACTTGTTTCCCAGTCTGCTGTTGGGTTCACGGAGGTCGTTGTGCTGTAACGTACTTGTCCATGTTTGCACATCTCATGTATCGATGGGTTAGAGTAGGTGCTTTTGGGATAATGTATCAGACCTCTCTCTGAGCCAGTATGAGATTATAGAGCCTCTTCTATATAGTCCCTGTATACCCACAACTAAACAGCTTCGACTTTAGGGGTCACCCACCAAAAAACACCCTACATTCTTATAGGATTACGATTAGTCCAGTTAAAGCAGGGGAAGAGATTTTTTCCCGCCCTTTAAAATATCATCCCGTTTATTGTTGGAGGGTTGTGGAGCAGTAAGGGACAGTAAAGCTGCGGTAGTTTGTCCATATGCTCCCTCTGTCACGAGGTTACATTGCAGCCATGTGTGTGAGGGGGCCCCTTCTGCAGTTGAGCCCATCACTTCTAACAACCTCTCTAAGGTTTATGTCTCCAATGTCTCCGGGTCACCTCCTGCCTGATCTAAAGAGGCTGGGGAGAACCCTCAGTGGGTGGTTGTTTAGTTGTGTGGCAGGTGATGCGAGCCTCTGGACAGCAGCTGGTGCCTCCGGAGTCAGCAGGTGAGGTCCCCCTGGCAGGTGATAGGCAGGATTTTAGAAAGAAGGAGACAATTGCAGGGTCCGGGGACACGGCAGACCCGCCGGGCTGCTGTTGAAGTCTGTTGCTGGCATGGTGTGGGAGCGGAGGCCTGCTCTGAGTCAGGTGCGGCTGTCTGTCTCTCACGCTGAATAAATTAGAAGGACAGATTATTAAAGATGCTCCCCTTGTTCTCCTCTCCGGTCACCTCTGCCATTGGAGATGGGTCAGTAGCGGGGTTTTAAGCCTGTGAAGGGTAATTTTCAGTCAGGTCTGGACAGAGCCACAGAAAAGAGGTATTCACTCCATGCACCCGGAACCAGAAAATTTTGCCTTGTATTTATTATCTTTATTGTTATACTGTAGTAAAGTTATTAGAAATTTTTTGAAAATCTTCCTAAATAGAATACTTAGTCATTTACCTCAGTCCATAATCCATTGGGGCTCTCAGCGTAAATGTTAACATCCGCCCTCCTGCATAAACACACTTTTGTCTCAACCAATTAACCTATAGGTATCAGTATGTTTTTGTGATGTTACAGCAATGACATAACAGGGCTTCTTGTCAAGAAAAGAAACAAGCACATTCTCTGGATTTTTTGTCATTGACAGGAAAGATCAATGACTACACTTTTGTTGACATATTCTACCTGCTTCCTTAACGTTTAGTTAAGCATACCCAGTCATAACTGTGCTGTTATATAGCAGTAAGCAGCCAGTAAGTGGTTAATATGCAGCTACAGTACCTCTACTTCTGCTTTTACAAAAAATATAAGAATGTTAAGTAAATAGATTCCAGCATGTATTCTATTAGACTGTATAAAGATAAGGACAATGTGTGCAAGTTTGATATTCATGGTGATTATAACAGCATTAATGTAGGCGCTGAACAAAAATCATGAGAAAGTGGAGAAAGGTCTACAGTTATGGATAGAATTGTAGTTATCTTAGATACAACTCAATCATTAAATAATATTTGACAAATGTAAGTCTACTGAAAAACACTGCAGCAATGTACTGAATTCATACCTCCCAACTTTCAGGTCATCCGAGGAGGGACAATTGTGGCGCACGCCTGAAAATAGGGGGCGTGGCTTGCTGCGGGAGGGGGCATCCCCTCTGGATGCAGGGGATAGATGCTGTGCGCATGCGCACAGCATCTATTTTCTGCTTGGAAAAAGCCAGCTCCAGCTTACAGTTGCAGCCGTCCCATCCTCGTGACAATGTGTGAGAGTCATAGCTGGGCGGCACGCAGCGTCACGCATCATAGGGGGCGGAGCCAAACCAGACAATTGGCTGCCGGAAGATGTTTGCACTCTCGTAGCAGCTACATAGCTGCTAGGGGACAAGCTGCCTACAACTCTGCAACCACCAGTGTGTTCCATGTGTGTGGTCTATGGTGCACGCATGTGCTCATGTGCGATACATCTCCGTGCCGCACGGAGCGGCAATCGATGAGCGGGCAGCTATGTGCTTACTGCACAGGCTCAGTCCAGGCAGAAGGCACAGTGATTACAGCCCGCAGTGTACCATGGGCAGGGGAGGTTGCGGGTGGGACGCCGGGACAGGCCCTGATAATCGGGACTGTCCCAGCATATCGGGACGGTTGGGAAGTATGGCTTTTGAACATTTTTAATTATTGTTCACATTATTATATACAGGTATAATGTGCAGAACCTCACTGAAGCATAGAAACATTGTATACCATTTAGATTATCATAGATGCCTTACAATATTCTGAATTAAATGTAATATTAACATACTGTATGCATTCTAAATCTTAGTTATAGTAAATGATCTTTATCAAACAATATAATCCAACATCCCCTATGAGCTTTTCAAGTATATTAATAGTTCCTGTAATCAGTCGACTGTTCCAAGCAATATCATGCTCCAATCAAAACAGATTTCTTGCAACTTCAGTAAAAGTTTATTACAGGTTGAGTATCCCGTATCCAAAATGCTCGGGACCAGGAGAATTTTGGATAACGGATTATTCCGTATTTTGGAATATTTTAATATTTCAATTATGTATTTTGAAGTATCTTGCATTTATGCTGTATAAACACATCAAACACATGAAATGCACACAAATATATTTTATTTGTTCAAAAAACAAGGTTTTAAAACATGAAACAAAATTTGTGTTCTATCTCAGATATTGAATTTCAATGCCAAGCAATCATTTTCTTGTACATATATAGTGCCAGTTACATATCATGTCCTCAGTAGTGCTGTTACAAATGTCCCTAGTGAGTTTTTAGCAAAAAAAAAAAAATTTCCCACTTTCTGGAATGTATGGTTTTCGGAATAATTCGGATAAGGGATATTCGGATACGGGATACTCAACCTGTATTGTAAAATCCATACACTGTTATTTATCTATTTCATAACAACTACGACAATCACTTTTATAGCGGTGATGACACAGACTTGCAAAGTAGCAAATAAAGATGTGCAGATTGCACATGTGCTGCCTAATTGGAAGGTTTTTGAGTTTGAGATAAGGAGAACATTAAGTAATGGCAGCGTGGACAAAATATATACTGTACAGTATTTATTTATTTTATTATTTACTTATTAACAGTTTCTTATATAGCGCAGCATATTCTGTTGCGCTTTACAAAGGTATACAACAGTATATGCAGTATTCACTTTTTAAAGGAAACACTCTGTGTAAAATGATCTATAAATTTAATCCAATAGATTCAGTATTAGAATATTAATTTTTTCACATATCATTATATTAAGAATAAGAATCCTTTATATACCATATTTTATAAACTTGCAGTGATTACTCCTATTCTGGAAAAACAGAATTCTGACCCTAACCCTCTCTCAAATTACAATCCCATATCTCAGCTCCCATGCCCCTCCAAGCTACATATACAGTAGATAATTACATAACCTCTCTCACACACTTTCTTGACTTGAACAACTTATTAAACCCACATCAGTCAGGCTTTTGTTCCCAACACTCCACAGAGACAGCACGGACTAAGGTAGTGAATTATTTCATCACTGTTAAGTCTAAAGGCCATTACTCTTTATTCTTATAGAGTGGTGCTTGATAGTTTGTGAACCCTTCAGAATTTTCTATAAGTCTTCAGAAATTTGGCCTAAAGCTACCTCACATTCTCATACAAGTCTTAAAAGTACATAAAGAGAACCAAATCCAACAGTGTAGACAAAAAAATGTAGACATGCTTATATTTTTTATTGAGGAAAATTATCCAAAATCACATATTTGTGAATGGCAAAAGTATCTGTACCATTGCTTTTAGTATCTACTGTGACCTGCTTGTGCAGCAATAAGTACAGATGGAGCCCTCTTCACCTAGCTCTTTAATAGGATTAAGGGCCTTATTCTAGTTCACTCTTTCTGACAAAATCCTTCTTAGATGGCCAAAACCATATGCACTGCAGGGGGGCAGATGTAAAATGAGATAATTCGATTTGGGTGAATTATTTTGTTTCTGTGCAGGGAAAATACTGGCTGCTTTATTTTTACACTGCAATATAGATCTCACTTTGAAGTAAAACCCCACCAAATCTAATTTTTTTCTGCACAAGTAACATCTGCCCCACCTGCAGTGCGCATGGTTTTGTCCATCTAAGAAGGATTTTGTCAGAAAGTGTGAACTAGAATAAGGCCCCAAGTGAGTAATAGGATTACTATGCTAATCCACTCCTGTATTGTTCTATGTATTGTATTGCTGCTGAGAACAATAGAATAGCCGTAGCTATTACTGGTGAGGCATGACCTAAGGAAGATAGATGAGAGGGGTCCATCTGTACATCTAAATGTTTCCAGTAATTGTTGATTAGACATGGACATCAGCTTGGAGGAATTAACCCCATTCCCCTATACAAAACACATCAAATCTGTTATATTGATGAGTTGTCTTTCAAGAACTGCTCACTTCAGGTCCTTCCACAACAGTTTTATTGGATTAAGGTCAGGACTTTGACTTGGTCATTCCAAAACTTTAATGCATTCTTCTTTATCCATTCTTTGGCGAAATTATTTGAATACTTTGAGTATTACATCAAATTCCAGAGTGGCATCTTGCACATGATTTTAGCATCCTTTCACCAACCAGGGAGTCCATGAATCCATGGTGCATAAACACTGGACTGTGAAGCCAAACTCTGGAAATACAAACAGGAAGTAGGCAGCAAACTTTGCACTGACAATGAGTAGGCACTGATTAGCACAGATCACTCAGCACACATCCCTACATTGCCCTGTGCATACAGGGCTTTAGTATCTGTGTCTACAATAGTATGAGCTGGCACCAGACAATTCAGCTGCATCCATACAGCTAGAGCATTATTGTGAAGTTGACTATCAGGAACATCCTGAGATCCAGTGTACTGGCACAACCAGGTACTGTGGTGAGGAGTGGGGCAGTATGGATTGTGTAATGGTTTGCATTACTGCCTCACAGCACTGAGGTCATAAGTTCAATACCCACCATGGCCCTAACTGTGTGGAGTTTTTATATTCTCCCCGTACATGCGTGGCTTTCATCTGGGTACTCCGGTTTCCTCCCACAATCTAAAGATATACTGGTAGGTTAATTGGCTCCCAAAAAAGGAACCCTAGAATATCTGTGTGTGCATGTACATGTGGTAGGGAATATAGATTGTAAGCTCCACTGGGGAAGGGACTGATGTGAATGGTCAAATGTTCTCTGTGCGCGCTGCGGAATCTGTGCGCGCTATATAAGAAACTGCTAATAAATAATAAATAAATAAATAAATAATAATGGCTGTAAAATCTTAATAGTCCAATATGAAATATGTAGCATTTATCAATGCTTATTTCCTACAGATTTTAAGATTGTGAGCAGCACTCTTTTACCTCTTTGTCTATTATTATCTAGTCTTGAAGGATTCATGTATTGTTCACAAAGGCATATGCTCATGCTACAGTATATAAGTAATTGCTACATAATTTATATCACCACTGCACAGTGTCTACACTGTGTCTACAGTAGCCTGTGCTAGGCATAGGTTGCCAGAAACTTACAATGAAACTAGCTACAATTTAATTGATATCCACTTACAGATTTAGCTGTAGGATAGGTGTTTAAACTTAAAAGTTCAGTCATAATTCAATAATCTGATATTCTATCATATGAAAGAAAAATTAAGTGGACTCAGCGCAAATTCACTATTACTTTAAAAGTGCATCTGCTAATTAAGGGGTAATCGTCTCCTTGAGAATGAAGCGCCTTTCACATTGCAGTTTTAACACGGCATATATCCGATTTTTAACTGCTTTAAAACGGTACCAGCTGCAATATGAAAGCTCCACAATCAATTTACCGGTTACAAAATACCGGTATTTTGAAACGTGTTAAAAGCAGGTTCCTACACGTTTCTGAGCCGTTTTCCCTGCAGTCTGAACAGCTCAGAAACGATATTTGCCACAAATGATAACCACACATTATCCCCGCCCACAAGCAGGAAAGAAACTTATAAAATGACAATGTATGGCTTTCTATGGGTGAAACGGGTTGAATCTGAAGGTACAAAAATGGTATTGAAACTGCAATATACCTTTACAACATGCAGTATGAAAGGGGTTTACCTGGCTTTTGACCCATTTAAAAAAACGTTTACAAAAACGAATTAAAAGCAGGTTTTTGCAATGTGAAACCAGCTTGAGAAGAACAGAAAAAAATGGGAAGCAGCACTATTGAAAGTAATACATTTATTAATTCTTTGGATTAAATAGTAATAAAAATAAAAATTAGTAGCACAACGTTTCAATATTTCATAGATACCGGAAGGTATTAAACAGGTATAAAATATAATTAATAAAACGGGAGCTCTCTCACAGCCTAAAACAAACATAAATTCAAATAGTCTTATAAACTTAAAAAGCCAACATCATGTTTCTAATCTCAGGTAAGTAGCTGGTTAATTGTAATGGGTTTGCAGTTTTGTGTTTCAGAACTCTCTCACAGTTCAGCACAATTTGCAATAATTGCCTTGGATGATAAAAGTGTTTTCAGGTGTCCTTTATCAAATTCAAGCTTTTATAGCCGCCAAGATCTTTTCATTTAAATTGTCATTAATTTGCATTGAATGAAACAAAGTATTTGGTACTTGCGGGTGGAGCTCCACAATAAATGAAATCCCTTCCTGCAGTCAATGTCCTCAGGTTCTCTCTCGGCTGTCAATATTGCAGGTAGTGCAGCCTTATCCAGAGTAGTAGTGACCCAGGCAGCAGGGTGGACAATGGCAGGCGTCTGGATCGGATTAGCGTGTTTCTCTACCTTTCCTATATAGGTCAGCGGCTTCCTCAGAATCATAGGTGCCAATTTATGTTTTTGCTGATGGGTGCTCAAGCAAAAAATATAGGGGAGTGGCTTCTTGGGTAGCATTTATGTGCGACTGGGTAGCATTTATGTACCTGCACGGGGGGGGGGCACTGTGGGAACATTTATGTATTTGGCAATCTGGGGGCATTTATGTACTTGGCACTGTGGGGGCAAAGGGAACTCTGCTGCCACATTTTGAATATTGGAGACAACTGTGCTGTGTAATATAAATTGGTATTATTTTGAGGCCATGCCCCTTCTTGGGGAAGGGGCATGGCCTCAAAATAATACCAATTTATATTACACAGCACAGTTGTCTCCAATATTCAAAATGTGGCAGCAGAGTTCCCTTTGCCCCCACAGTGCCAAGTACATAAATGCCCCCAGATTGCCAAATACATAAATGTTCCCACAGTGCCCCCCCCCCCCCCCGTGCAGGTACATAAATGCTACCCAGTCGCACAACACACCCTACTCAGCCACACAGCATGCCCAGAGTGCCCAACTCGGACCCGTGGGTGCTCATCAATTTCCGTGGGTGCTCGGGCCCTTGAGCACCCACAGAATCGGCACCTATGCTCAGAATCCTCCATGAGAGTGCATCGGCTTACAAGTGCCAGGTTTAAATAGCGCTTTCTCTCAATTCTGCGCTGAAATCATCTGTGAGTTCCAAGCCCGCATGCACGTGCGGTCCAAGCTGAGACCGAGGCTTGAAACTCGCAGCTGATTTCAGCACAGAATTGAGAGATAGCGCTATTTAAACCTGGCACTTGTAAGCCGATGCACACTCACGGGGGATTTTGAGGAAGCCGCTGACCTATATAGGAAAGGCGGGGAAATGCATTAATCCGATCCAGATGCCGCCCATTGTGCACCCTGCTGCCCGGGTCACTTCTACTCTGGATAAGGCTGCACTACCTGCAATATTGACAGCCGAGAGAGAACCTGCGTACATTGAATGCAGGAAGGGATTTCATTTATTGTGGAGCTCCACCCGCAAGTACCAAATACTGTTTCATTCAATGCAAATTAATGACAATTTAAATGAAAAGATCTTGGCGGCTATAAAAGCTTGAATTTGTGGGTTATAAAAAACTCTTGATAAAGGACACTTGAAAACACGAGCGATTGGGGCTGATATAACTGGGAATATGGTCGCTGGCGACCGTAGTGCCAGTGATGGGAGTGTGCCCCGGCGATAAATCGCTGGGTGCGCGCTCCCGTTTTCAGCCCCATTCTAATCGCTGGTCTCAGCTGATTCCTCTGCGGCACCTCCGGCAGAGGTTACTTTTCATTAGCGACCATCTATGGTCACCGATGAAAAGGGGGCATTGAGTGATATATCGCTCGCTGATATATCGCCCGGCAATATATCGCCCCATGTGTACGCACCTTTAGCCTGCAAAATTCTCATCAAGGATGGCAATAATTTTCTCATTCAAACCAGAATTTTATATTTGTAAACAGTAAGACTTCAGTTGGGGCTGAATCCTGAGAATAAGGTGTATGAATTAATTTAAATCTCAAATTGTGTAAAAACACTTCATTTCTCGCTGCAATTTGTTCTGGGGAGTTATAGGGGTGATACATTCCCAGGTGCCGCATAACCAAAGGGATTTTGGTGTCATCTCATAGAAATTTGCCACATTTATCATATGACCCTCTGATTGATTTCAGTCACTTTGGGGTAAAACTACACCAATCAAAGTCTAATATCATCTAGAAGGTGCTATATAAATAAGTAGAATCTGATTGGTTGCTATGGGCAACATCCCATTTTAGTAAATGTACCCCCATGAATTAATTAAGGTGGCAGGTGAAAATGTAATGTGGAGGATCCAGACCAGGCTTTGGTAGCAGTAGCAGAATCCCAGGTTCTGTATAATCAGCAACACCTAAGTTTCGATGGTGGGATATCTACCCGAGAGATAGGCTGGGGGGGATGTTATAGCATATTATCCATTGGAGCCTGTTAAGAGACTGCTAGGCTGAGAGCGGATGGTGTCAAAATCCCGGTGGTCGGAATCCCGGCGGTCAAAATACCGACGCCGGACTCCCGACTGCCGAAATCCTGCCAATTTCTTCCTCTATGGGTGTCCACAACACCCATAGAGGGAGAATAAAATAGTGTGCCCAGCGTAGAGAGGAACTGGGCCCGCAGCATGGCGAGCACAGTGAGCCCACAGGGGGGGGGGGGGTCCCCAGCCCCCCTTGTTGGGATTTCGGTAGTCGAGATTACGGCGTCGGTATTTCGACCGCCGTGATTCCGACCACTGGGATTTATTACAGATTTATAGTTGTTTATGTAAAAAAATAAAAAAAGACAGAGAATACAAAAACAGCACAAAACTGATGTAAAACAAACAGTGATGCTGGTTTTAAAAAAAAAAAAAAAACATTCAGTAGTTTTGTGACTAGTTGTGCAGTGATGTTGTGAAGGGGTTTAAAAATCCCACCAAAACCAATACTTTGTTAATTTAGTTTAAGTATCAATTGCAATGTTGTGTAATGTTGGCTATTTTTATTAGGAAACTTTTTCCCTATCTGCTATGCATGTGTTTGTCTGACCCTTACAGAAGAGTACACACCCACACAGACTTTGGGATAGCTGCTGCAAAATTATAAGTCCTTATTTTCCTTTGATTCTGTAAATAAATGCGCTTGTTACTGCTGAAGTACATACACTGTAAGTAGTTTATACTTAATTACTACTTCCGTGACCCAAGCCAAATAACATAAACTATTTTGAACAATTTAACCTTAACTATGAACTGTTTGCCATTAATAAACTCTACTCACAAGTCTCCCATTGGCCTTTTATTGGCATTTAAAATTGTCTTGTTTTTTTATAGATCTTGATATACTTGTACGGAAAAAAAAAAAGGTTTTGACAAACTAATTTATATTTAAATCACAGAATTATAGTGTTTTTCAGGATGAACATTGTTTTTATGCATACGTTATTTGTAAACAGGGATTGTCTGCAGCGCTGGGTCAATATGTAGCTTAATTTTTATAGGGTTCGCAGGGTTCCACAGAAAATGACTTTCATGGGTTTCTTCTTTTTTAAAACATAGTCATTTATTAAAAAAAAAAACTATATAAAAAATGTAAAAATATATACAACACAAAAAATACAGTTCCTTGCAGAAGGAAATAGGCTCACGGACCTCTCGGGGACAGAGTCTCCTCCACTCTAGATGTTTAAATGGGATTTTCACTTAGGGTACCACACTGCCACTGTGGTAACCCTTTGGGTTTTCCCTGTGTCTGGCGAAAGTGTTCCCTGGTGTAAAGGAGATGTGAAGGGGATCCTTAGAGCAGGGACACGGCACGCGCTGCTCTCCCAGCCAACTTCTGCCTGCGCTCGCAGCTTGGCGGGGTCACGGAAAAGATCTCCCTTAGTGTTAAGGGAGATCCATGTTCACTACATGTGTCTTAGAAATAATCTCTCCAGAAAAATACTAAATCATTATTCCTTATCATTTACCTTGCAACTGTGCAATCATTACAAGAAGATGGCTGCTCAGTTCTGTAAGTATCTATAAAATTGTGTCCATTAACTCCTGTGAGTATGGAAATGGCTAATATAGATCTTTATTTCAGTCTACAGAAGGTGCCTTGAAACGACATTTTCCAGCCTGGCCAGCTACAGATTTTGCTGAAGGACTGATTATTTGATCACCCCTGAATTTAGAGAGATCAATATGTGCATTTTCCTTAGCTAAACATTAAACATTTTTGTATCATTGCAGTGATGTTACAAACTCTTTTACTGCAAAACAATAAAAATCACTGGAAATAGCTGGTTTGTATCATGACTACTAGAAAAGAGAGATGCATCACTTCTAGAAATATTTTGCTATTAATTCATTTGAGTTTATTTTTAATTTCAATTTACCATTTTGGCATATCTAGTACAATTGACACCATGGTTACAAATGTCTTTTATATATATATTCTAACTATAGGAATACCATTTGCAATCATTTACTCTACAAATTCTAAATATATCAACACAAAATATAACTATGGTTATTATGATTGGATTCAACTTAGTAGTGCTATAGCATTTGTAAATGCAAAAGAACAGTTAAAAATATAGGACATTTATGATGTATTTGAAATTTCAGTCCTACGTTATAAGTCAATATTTCAGAGCAACTTTATTTTTTAATTTGTTTGGGATACACACAAATATGGGTACTTATGTAATATCTAGACTCCCGTTTTTCTTATGAGACCGCGTCCCCTCGCGGGGCTCGCTGCGCTCACCACGCTTCGGGCTCGGTGGCTCGCTGCGCTCGCCACACTATATAAAATCAACTCCATGCGTAGTTGGATAGTAGGGGTATGAAAAAATGGGGTGCATTTAACATGGGAGTCCAGATAATACATAAGTACCCAAATATGTGCTGCGCTCTTACTGGAGGAGCTCTGCACATGAAAAACAAAACATACTGTAAAACATTAATGATGTATCATAGTTGCAAATAGAGTACACATACATGCTACACCTGACGAATATACCTTCAAGGTCTGTAATGACATCTTATTCAACTACATATACTTTAATATGCAGTTGGTACTCATTTAGCAACTATAGCTGCTTCCAATCGGGTGCCGGATGGCTCCCCGACAGTCGGGATTCCGACAGTCAATACGCCGACGTCGGAATCCAGACTGCTCCCTCGTGGGGGTCCATGACCACCATAGAGGGAGAATAAAATAGGTGGTGAGCGCAGCTCGCCACCGTGCCCGCAGCGTGGAGAGCGCAGCGAGCCCGCAAGGTGCTTCATTGCGCTCCCCGTGCTGTGCAGTCGGGATTCCGACATTTGAGTAATGACTGTCGGAATCCCGACTGTCGGGTAATTATACCAAAACCCATTCCAATCTTCATGGAAGGTTTTCTACAATACTTTAGAGTGTTTCTGTGGGAATTTGTGCCCAATTATTCTGTAGAGCATTTATGAGGTTAGGCACCAAATGTAGTACTAACGTCTTATTTACATTCAGCCAGTGCTGGCATACTCCACATTTCTTCTTCTTGATAATCAGGGGAGTGACAATCCCTTGCCAGCCGCTGATAATAGCGCACCTCACATTTAGTTTTGCTTGTAGGTGCCAAAGGTGCTTGCTGAAGTTGAAGTCATGCCATTGTGCAGGCTACTTAGGTTCTTCCACAGTACATTCTTTATAGTTCTTACTTTGTGCGCTGGGGCACAGTCATGCTGGAACAGAAAAGGGTCTACCCCAAACTGTTGTAAAAAAGGTCAAAGCATAGCATTGTTCAAAATGTCTTGGTATGCTGAATCATTAGGATTGTCCTTCATTAGTGTTAAGTTGCCTAGCCCAATCCCTGAGTAACAGCCCCTTAATATTATACATGTACTGTACCTCCTCCACCAAACTTCACAGTTTGCATAATGCAGTCAGGCAAGTAACGTTCTCTCGACATCTGCCCTACCCAGACTCACACGTTTAACTTCCAAACAGAAAAAAACACGATTTTTCACTCCACAGAACAAATGTCCACAGCTCCACAGTCCAGTGTTGGTGTGATTTACATCCCTGGCCTTCCTTGCCTACCACTGTTTATTCACAGAAACCCATTCCATTTAGCTCTCTCCACACTGTTTTTTTAAATATGCAAGTAGATTCTTCACTCTGTGATTTTATGTGGATTTCCACTGTGTTGCTGAGGTTTCACATGTTTCTAATTTCTTATAATACCTATAATAAATGGACGTGGAATTTACAACAGTGATGAAATTACACAAACCATCTTTTTATTGGCGGTTCCCACCATAAAAAAAGAGACTGAGAGTATCAACACACATGCAGTCCCTCAGTGCACTGTATAAGGGGCATTCAGTGCCCATGACTGCTTACATGGAATGAAGAGGATGTTATATGCCGAGTATAATTTTTCACAGGTTCCCTATGGATCATCTACTGCAGAAGAGGACAGGCCTACATGGGACCCTATAGGTGAGTATGTACTGTATTAAACTTATATTTTATTATGGTGTGAGCATTTTATTTATGTATAGTACTTTGTTCTGCTGTGGAATGACAAGAACCAGACGGCCCAGTGATGCCAACATGCTGCGACTTGTGGTTCTCCAAGTCCCTGCATATGATGTAGGCTTGCTAGGACTTTTTGTTCTACAACAGAATGCAATACCTTTATCCTATTTTTTTACACTTTTATGGCATCAGCCCACCACCCACAGCCCAGAGGCGGCAGGGGCAATCTTGGGCTGTAGCCAGGGTTGGGGTTCCCCTCGGGGGGATACCTTTATTGGGGGGTCCCTTCTCCCCCAGGGACCCAGCCCAGGCTGTTGTGCCAGGGTGATCTTGCTTTGGCTGGGTACCTTATGTAAAAAGTGTCCCTCAGCTGTGGCATGGCATGACACTGCTTTCTATTTGAGCCCAGTCCTGGTTTTCCAAGATAGAGGGGACCCCTACTCATGTTATCCCCCAGGAGCCTGGTGCTGGTTATAGAAATGCAGGGGGACCCCAGATTTTTCATTCTGTATTTCTGAAACCAGGACTGGCTCAATGAACCCAGGGCTGGTTATAGCCGGGAGGGGGAACCGTACACTGTTTTTTTTTATTTTTTTGGACTTTTCCTTACTAGGAATTACTTACTAGCATTGCAAGAATCTGACTGATCCATGTGATGCTGGCAGGTTGTACGTACTCTGCTGACTGAAAATTCAGCATCCAAATTTATCCAAATTCAAATGAATTCGCCATCTGAAAATAAGAATCCGGAGAATACAGCAGCTTGATAAATTTGCTGTATTCTTGTATTTTTGGCCAATTAGCACTGATCCCGTTCATACCATTTTGTACACAGGAATGGCCGTAATTGGCCTTCTTCGTAAATTTCCCCCATTATTTGTAATTTTATAAGATATCTAATAAATTGTCTTTTAGATAGTTATTTGTGTAACAATACTTTCTGGAAATTTGTGCATCCAAACAAGAGTTTCTTTTCCTTTATTCAATTGAAAAAAATGAAAGAAATACAGGCTCAAGTAGGCGTTGAGGTTACCATAAGGTATAAAGGGGAAGACTTGATGGACCAAGTGGTTCTTTTTTTATTTTTTATCTGATTTTTATTAAGTTTTCCAAATTGTGTACGGAGGCAAAAAGCTCGATGTTTACAAAAACATTTGACTATGAACAAGCAAATGCAGATAAGGCATAGTCATATTGTTTGTATATATCAACATAAACATGGAGTCTTACAAATATTTTGTATAATATATTCATTGATTCAAGAATAAACACACCGAGAGCATAAATGAGCTCAAACAGTAAGAATTTTTAACAACAACATTAGACAGAATAGGTGAGGGGAGGTAAAGGGGAAAACATTAAAGATTTGTTCAATAACCTATCTAGGAAAGGTTATTGAGAAAGTGGTTACAACTCAACTAGAGACCCACCTGTCAACCCATGACATTTATGATCCATTCCAGTCAGGATTCAGGAGAAGACATAGCACAGAAAAAGCTCTGGTATATGTGCTCAATGATCCTTTAAATGCAAGGGATAGAGGAGACTGTTCAATCCTAATCCTTCTGGACCTCTCTGCAGCATTTGACACCATTGACCATGGGATTCTAATTGAGAGCCTGAAGAATTTCTGTGGTCTGGGTGGCACAGTCCTTAGCTGGTTCAAATAATTTCTCGCTGGCAGGTCACAGAGAGTTTCAGCGGGAGTATACTCTTCACCACCAGTGCCATTGTCTTGTGGTGTCCCACAGGGTTCTATACTATCTCCCATGCTTTTTGCAGTATACATGCTTCCACTTGGTGACATAATCAAACGTCATCGCCTGGTCTACCACTGCTATGCAGATGATACCCAACTGTACCTTTCCTTTGCTCCATGCATTGATAACACAATAACAACCTTAAATGGCTACCTAGCTGAGCTCCAGGAGTGGATGAGTGCCAGTTGGCTGAGACTGAACCCAGATAAAACAGAAGTCCTGATGATAAATCACAGGACAAGACGGCAGCATAACCAACTGACAGGTCTTAAGCTGGGGGGCACAGCACTAAAAAACTCTGATCATGTGCAGAATTTTGGTGTTGTCCTGGATAATGGCCTGACACTTAAACATCAGGTGTCAGCCACAATCAAATCCTCATTCTTTCTTCTGAGAAACATAGCCAGAATCAAGCATTTTATTCCCTCAGAAGACCTGCCTAAAGTCATACACGCATTTATATCCTCACGACTAGACTGCTGCAATGCTCTCTACCTGGGTCTTCCAGCAAAAGAATTGCACCGCTTGCAGCTGGAACAAAATGCAGCCACCAGACTATTAACTAACCAGCCCTGCTCCAGCCACATAACTCCCATTCTCTACACCCTTCACTGGCTACCTGTAAAATGTCGAATCGTTTTCAAGAATGGCTTACTCACTTTCAAGGCCCTACATGACCAGGTACCTGCAGCAGCTGCTGATCCCTTACTGTCCTACTCGATTTCTACGATCCACTGGAGAAGGACTACTAACAGTACCCAGAATCTCCCTGAATTCATCTGGGGGTTGAGCTTTCAACTTTGCTGCTCCAATTCTGTGGAACTCTCTTCCTCGCACGGTGCGAGAAGCTCCCACTGTAGAATCCTTTAAAAATAGACTAAAGACATACTTATTTACTCAAGCATTTCACTGACACTACTACTACTGTTAAGCTCGTTTTGTATTTGGAGCTGTAAAGACAATGGTGAAGCACTTTGAGTCCTATTGGGAGAAAAGCGCTATATAAATATAATTATTATTAATTATAAACATATAATATAATATAGATATTTTATTCCATGACAATCCAATTCAAATTTTAAGTCAAATTTCTAAATCAAATATGGATCAAGTTCAAATTCAGCGGCTTTCATGAATTCAGCTCGTTCGAGCTTCAGTTGCTATAAGGAAATGAGCCTTCATAGAGTTATCAGAGTAATTGCCACTTCTGCAAAAATTTCTTTGTTCATGTATTTAAATCAAGTCTATTAAATTTCCATTCAAAATATAATTTGTGTAGTAATTTTTTCTTTACCATTAATAGTTGTGGAGCTGTCTTTTTAGTCCAATGTATTAAAACACATTTCCTGGCCAGTGTGATTATTGTAATGAGAAGATGAATTGAACAAGTTTTAATGCTATTCATTGGCCAGGAGTTTCAATTAAGACCCATGAGAGCCGCCGGTTCAAATGAGAGGTGGACATTGAACATATTAGAAGTAAAAATTAGAACTTTATGCCAAAATCTTTTCAGTTTATAGCAGTTCCAGCGGTGCCGAGAGGGGGGGAAGTACAGTTTACCCGGGCCCAGGCCTGTCAGGGGGGCCCGGGTCTGGACACAGGTTTTCCTTTATTTGGTGGTGAGTGCGCTGGGTCTGAGTGCACCGCAGTCAACTTTTCAGAGGTGACATTGGGAGTGCAGATTTGGGCAGATGTGGACTGGCATGGGGGCAGCAGCCTCACAGAGCTCCTTCCGCTCTCTGACACCAGGGCCTGCTGAGAGCCCGCCACGTGATTTGGGAGTTTACTCCTGGCAGAGCATGTTAACCCCTGGCAGAGCATGTAACTCTGGGCAGAGCATGTAACCCATGGCAGAGCATGTATCTCCGGGCAGAGCATGTAACCCATGGCAGAGCATGTATCCCCTGGCGGAGCATGTAACTCCAGGCAGTGCATGTAAACCCATGGCAACGAGCATGTTAACCCATGGCAATGAGCATGTTAACCCCTGGCATCAAGCATGAAGCCCATATCAATGAGCATTTAGGTAAGTGGAACTTACAAGGGTCAACAGAGTGTGCAGGGAGCTCCGTCCGTGGGGGCCCCAGGAAGTTGTTGTACCAGGGCCCAGGATTTCTCTTGGCGGCCCTGAGCAGTTCCACATACAATGTGGGAAATCAGCCTGAGTTATACCGCATTTTAAGCAGTGACCTTGTTCATCTGTTATCATATGTCTTCGCCGGTACATTGTAATATAGGCTCTATTCACAGTTCGTATATAGACTTCTTGAAGATAAACTGAAGGTAATGATTTTTTTGTTACTATTTGCAGTCCAATAATATCATCCATGTTATGAAGCGAAGGTATGTCATGCTTCCATTTATCCATCAATAAAGTCCAATGGGCATGTCCAGAGTAACATTGTTTCATCAGCATCCTATAAAAATATTGCAATCTTTATTGGTGAGTTATTATATAATTAAACAATATATTTATAGATGTTAATTCAGATAAACTGATATTAGATGTTGGTTGCGGGCTTGAAGCTTGGATAGCTATGGAGTTAAGGGACGGGAGGAATAATGGGAAAGGTATAGAGGAAAGAGAATAGGGATGAAAGAAGAGAGAAAGAAAGGGAGGGGGAAGGAGAGACAAGTGGGGAGGTGTCCCACCCGACTGGTCTATCTAAACTCAATACGATGTCAAAAATAAAAATTTGGTGGGTCAAAGCCTCAGTTCCTTTAAAAAAGCTGGGGGTACATTAAAATGAGTGGTCCAAGGATCCCATATGTTAATACATTTTTTGGAGGAACATTTCCATATGCTGGTGATATACTCCATCGAGTGGATATGCCAGATCTTAGCGATTACTTCAGTCAGAGGAATTGTTGAAGATTTCCAATGAGTGGCTATACAGGTCCTGGCTACCAAAACAATGTGATTAAACAATTTGTTTTGGGCCCAAGTTGTGTCTGGGACATCCATCGAAATGAGAAAAAAAAACAGCTTTAAAGGGAACGTTGAGAGATAAAATAGATTTAGCTAGAGCTAACAATTCTTGCCATAAGGGAACCAAAACTGGGCAATCCCACCACATATGAAAGTAAGTGTCATCCGAGGCCTTGCATCTCCAACATAGGGGTGATATCTCTGAATTAATTTTATTAAGCAGAGTTGGGACATACTGTAGTACCACCTATAAAGAAGTTTGTATGCATTCTCCTTCAACCTTACACAAATCGAGCTGGAGGAGACGCTAGAATAAATGTCTGTCCATTCTTCATCTTCCAGCGTCTCGTCCCATGCCCTCTCAAATGAATTGTAACGGATCGAATACTTTATTTGAAGTATCTAAACCTCTTTCTCTCCATATGCCAAACCAAGGGTTATCAAAAGGATTTCTGAGCAAACATTTCTTAGTATAGATCCAATTAGTGTATGTGTCCTGGAACAAGATATGTGATCTAAATGTTGTTGGGATATCTGCATGTTTCGATAGGATTAACGCCCCTGGTGCATAGGGATAGAAAATAGCTTTTTCTAGAGAGGAGTCAGTGTAAATTGATTTATTTAGTTTCCAGTCACTAACATATCTAAAGAATATTGCTGAGATGTATGAAGTTATGTCAGGGTTGCCAAGGCCCCCTTCAAGCCTACGGGTTTTAAGTTTTACGTTGGCTATTCTAGGGCATTTGTTTTGCCACAGAAATTTAGAAAAATATGGACTCCAGCTTTACAAAATCAGTTTTTCGTAAAGGTAGCATTTGCATACAATAAGGGATTTTCTGAAAAATTATAGCTCAAATTAATGCCAATCTACCCATTAGTAAGATTGGAAGGTCCCTCCATGCTTCCATTTTTGTTGCAACATGGGAGATTATAGAAGAGTAATTCAAAGCATATAACTGAGATAAGGCTGTCCTTATTTGTATACCTAAGTATTTGAAATGAGAAGTGGAAAGAGCAAACGGAATATCCATTACATTCTAAGTAAGTATTCATTTCGTATTTCCCAAGTAGTAATAATTCTGATATTGATTTATTTTATAACCAGATATCTTTCCGAATAAGTCAAATAGGTTTACTAGGGCTGGTCGAGTGTGTGACGGGTTTGAAATGAAAATAAATGTGTCATCGGCAAATAGAGCTATTTTTAATTCTTCCATACCAATTCTAATCCCATTTATTAATGCGAGTGTGAGTTACCACAGCTAAAGGTTCAATGGCTGTATCAAATAAAAGAGGGGACAACGGGCAGCCCTGCCAAGTTCATCTGCCTAATTGAAAAAGAGGTGAGTATAACTCATTGCAGGCTACAGAGGATTTAGGAGACGTATATAATATGAAAGTTATTTTTTATAAAAACAGGGGGGAAAACAGAATTTTTGTAGTGTTTGAAACAGGTGTGGCCATATTTTTTGTCGCACCGGACCCGGAGAAATCCCTAGAATGCTGTATAGTGGCCAACACCCTGCGGACATTGACAACAGTGTCTCCCGGTAATAAAACCTGATTGGTCTTTATGTATTATTACAGGTAAAATTGTTTTCAATCTCTCTGCCAATATTTTGGTAAAAATCTTATAATTGATATTAAGCAAAGAGATTCGCCTGTAAGATCCAGGGAGATTAAGATCACGACCTGGTTTTGGAAATAAATTATTATAGCCTCTGAGAAATGTGCTGGCAGTGTACCTGTTTTTATGATAAAATGAAAACACTTTGCCAATGTGTGATGTATCTTATCTCCCATAACCTTGTAAAATTCAGTAGAACAGCCATTGGGGCCTGGGGACTTAGCAAGTTTTAATTTTCTTATAGCCCAGGCAACTTCAGTATCTAAAATTGGAGTTATCAAAGTCTGTTGTAACGATTCGGGAATTTGGGGTAAATCTAAATTGTTCCAGTAAGAAGAAGAGTTAAGGGGATATGAAGATTGGTAGGCCTCATCTGACATTGACTCTTTTGGGAAAGACTGGGAGGAAGAATACAGTGATTCATAGAATCACTTCATTACTTCCACTATTTGCGTATCAGATTTATAGATACACACAAAGGTGGTGAGGAAAAACAAATAGCGCTCAGTGTATAACCAAAAAAGTAAATGGATTTTATATCACCATTAGCAGGCACTTGATTCCAGCAGATATGAAACCTTCAAGTATAACCACCCTTTCAAACAATGAAGTGTTCAGGGGGTAACAGAGGAATACAAAGATAGTGCAAATTATCCTTTTAAAAATACAAATTTAATAAAAGGTCCACACTTACAATATGTAGACAATTAAAACAGCATTGGTAGTTCCACAGTGGCAAAACAGCAAGGTCAAGTTGGAAATAAGCAGGTCCAAGTGTGAGTCCAAAAAACCCGTCCGGAACAGGGGATCAGAAGCACATGGAAAGCTGCATTGACCGACAGCCGTCCTCCTCCAGAGAACCGTCCAATGACAAATCAGATAGTTGACACCCAAACAGAGTGAAAACTCATCCTGTGCAAGTCTGAGAATGACTTGCGAAAATATTGCTGATTGCCAACAAACTGCAAATCCATTATGTAACTCACTCACGATCGAATGATTTTCCATTCTATGCAAGTGTGCATAAAGCTGAGCCTCCCACAACTCTACGACTCTGAGACAGGCTGATCAATGCATAAGCTGATGTCACACGCACTCCACAATCGGTGGCATCCTGTCAGTCAAGTTGCAAGGAGATTGTGAAAAAAGTAATCACTGGATTTTGTCACTGGCACATGTATACCACAATCAGTACACAGCTCATAAGCGGATGCAGACGGCAGATATGTGGTGGTTACGGTAAAACATAACAGCCAAACCTTTACTTTGGCTAACATATATGCCCCCCCACCATACTCCAAATCTTTCTTCCACACTATAACAGCTCTTCTCACCCCCTTCATGGTCGGTAACCTTATAGTTGGCGGGGATTTTAACATGGTTACCTACCCCTCTACCAAAAATTGGGGTAAATTTATTCATTAAATCATTGAGGCTGGTGGACGTATGGAGAGCCCTCCACCCTGTGGATCGGGACTACACTTGTTTGTCCACTGTGCATGGTTCCCTCTCTTACATTGATTTTCTTTTTGTATCTCACTCTCTTTTTCCGCTGGTTCAAGACTCACACATAGCCCCTATCCTAATTTCAGATCATGCCCTAGTTTCAGTCACACTCCAATTACCTGCAGAACAGGGTTGTTCTAGAATGTGGAGATTCCCTTCCCATTTCATTAAATCAACCAAATTCAAACAGTTCTTGGAGGCAGCTTGGAGGGACTTTCTTAGCACCAATGCTGAACACATCACCTCTGACCCGATTTTGTTCTGGGTGTCCATGAAGGTAGTTTTGAGGGGGCATTGATGTCCTTCATAGCAGATTCCAACAAAATTTTTACTCAAAACTATTTATCACTACAATCCTCAGTCACAGACTCCTTCCACAATTCTAAACTAAATCCCTCCCCCCTGGCTAAGCAGAATTATCTGATGGCTAATACCCAACTTGAAGGTTATATTTCAGAAATGGGTGATAGACAAATATTTTCAGTTTCCCATAAATTCCACCACTTTGTTAATAAGTCAGGTAAACTGTTAACCAATTTGCTGAAAGGCACTCAGAAACCTGCCGTTGTTCACCCTCTTAAGACCCCCTCAGGGGACCTGACTAAAAATCGCTCAGACTATGCAGTCCTTCTACAAAGAACTCTATACCTCCACCATAAACCCATCCAATCCAGGAACTGACCCTCCCCCCTCAGGACCCATAGACCACACTTCTTTAACATCTCCCGCCCCCATGTGGGATTCCCTGATATTCCCCATGGTAACCCCCGAACAGTCAGCTTCCCTTGTCTCAACTATCACTTTAGAGGAAACAGATAAAGCTATCAAGCATCTAAAACCTAATAAAGCCCCTGGCCCGGACGGTTATGTAATTCTATAAACTTTTAGCTCCCCTTCTTGGCCCAGTTTTACTTACAGTATTTAACACCCTACTCTCCACCCCCAACCCCCCATCTCAATTCAATGCTGCAATACTAAAAATTCTACCTAAACCGGGTAGGGATCTTTCCATGCCAGGTTCATATCATCCCATATCCCTTTTGAACCTGGACTATAAGTTATTTGCAAAAATTATCGCTGATAGGCTTAAAATAATTGTACCTACAATTATCCATTTAGCTCAAACATCACTGCAATATCTCCAAATCCCCACAATTCCTCACCTTCTGCTCATGCCATTCTCTTTGGACGCGGAGAAAACTTTCGACCTTATTGAGTGGCCTCACCTGTACTATACCCTACATAGATTCGGCTTCCCCCAAAATTTTACCCATATTCTGAAAGTCCTGTATCATCATCCCCATACACAGGTCTCTTGCAATGGCTTCTTGTCTTCCCCATTTGTAATCGAGAAGGGCACCAGACAGGGCTGCCCGCTGTCCCCCCTGCTATTTGCCATTGCCCTGGAGCCTCTGGCGATGGCCCTGAGGTCTTCACTTATATACAAGGGGATTCTCGTCAGACAGGTGGAACTTAAAGTTTCCCTTTTCGCTGATGACATGTTGTTGTTCGTGTCTGACCCACTCCCATCTATTCAAGAAATATTGAGACTTATAGATGAATTTGGCTCGACAGCGGGATACAAAATCAATATAACTAAATCAGATCTACTTCCCATAAATTTTTCACCTTCCCTTCTTACTCAGATTACTGCCTCATCCCCATTTGCAATCACAAGCTCTCACTTTAAATACCTGGGGGTACAAATACCAGGGGATCCCCATAAGATTTATGATCTTAATTTTAAAACTACAATCTCCAAAATAATCACAAAAATGGAGGGTTGGATGGATTTACCTTTATCTCTACTAGGTAGAATTGCAGTGGTCAAATCGATTATTTTCCCCAAACTACTCCTTTAGCATCACTGTAGCAGATGTCAAACAAATAAGGAGGGCTATAACTCGATTCTTGTGGCATGGAAAAAAAAGCTAAGATTGCATTTAACAAGTTGGTTTTGGACAGGGAGGAGGGAGGGACTGGAACACCTGATTTTTCTTCATACTCTCTAGCTATATTATCCCGCTGTGCAGCGGACAGGATTCTAGGTCAGAGCACCTATACAGACTATAACTTAGACTAAGATATATTCTACCCTTACTCACTTAATGCCCTTCTACACACAAATAAATCTCTCATTCCATTATCTTTTCTACAACACCCTTTGTTTCGAGACACATATTTTGCATGGGTTTCTATTCATAAAAAACTAGGGCAGGACCATACCACCTCCACATTTCTCACTTTGTGGGGCAATCCTTCCTTTCCCCCCTCGCTGACGACATTCTCTTTTACCAGTGGAAGGAGAGGGGACTATGCGCGGCGAGTCAGATGTTTGACCCAGGGGGCTCGATAACTGCTTTCTTGTCACTAAAAGAGGCGTTTGGCCTCCCTAACACTCATTTTTTCATGTTTTTACAAGCAAGACATTACATGTTATCATTACGTCTTGCTGACCCGGTTTCTCAAGACTCCAACTCAACTCTAAAAACCTTACAGAGGTGGTCAAAATCTCCATATAAATTGAAACATATATACGATCCGCTCCTTTATTGCCATGCCAGACGGACTTTCCAAACACTTGTCAGCACCTGGGGGAGAGACATGCCTTCCATAATCTCAGCTGACTTATTACTAATCAACTATGCCCCCACACAAAAATTACTGGGCTCAGCCTACCTACAAAATGTCCACATCAAAACCATCCACAGAGCCTACTTGCCTCCCTCGACAAGAGCTCATTTTGATCCTTCCGTAGAGGCACAGTGTTCCAGATGCGGAAGATCTCGGGCTGACTTGCTTCACTGTCTCTGGGATTTCCCCAAGATCCGAAGGTTCTGGTATAAAGTTTATTTATTAGTCAACTCACATTACTCTGTAAACCTTCAATTGTCCCCAAGCGCTAGCCTTTGTTTAATATTCAAGGAGTGGGAATTGGAAATAACAGTTAGACCTCTATTCAGTATGCTCTAATCCTGAAACATTGGACTGTCAAGACGGCCCCCTCAATCTCACATCTACACATCATGATGTTACAGCAATTATATTTTTGTCACTCCTGTTCCTGTCGATGGGCTCATCTGTCAGACTACACAAAAAATGGGATCATTATATCTCGATGCTGGCCCCGGTCGATAGGGACAAGATTCTTTGCTCTAATTACTTACTTACCTGGACCTCTATAGCCCTGCCCTACTCAACCAGGTCCACTATATAAGGACACTTATTTAAAAGGTTCTTCATATCATCTCTGACAGATTAAAATGATCTGATAGCTCCTTAAGCTAGAACGGTCACGTAGAATTCTTAGTCTTCCTCCTCCATTCTTTACTTTGTTAAGAATCTCATGCAGATAGGAGGTCCTACCTCCTCACACATCATGATGCACCTGTATCTTCTATGGAAGGGCATTGTTCCCTTGGAGATGAATATGTGCAGGATCGATCCCCCCCTCCCCCCTCCCTTCCCAGTCTTCATCTCATCACCCTTTATCCACCAACCCAACCCTCCCATCTTTGCTGATGTAGTATTGTTATACGTAGTAGTGTACTGAGATCTGCATAGATTTGTTTATTCAGATATTTTCTTAGAAGTCATGCATATCTCATTGGTGGACTGTTTTGAATGTTCTATGTCAACTCTACTTTACATTGTACACAACTGTTTATTGAAAAATCTCAATAAAAAGTTAAAATATATATATATATATATATATATATATATATATATATATATATATATATATATATTAAAAAATATAATAAACACATGAATTAACCATATATAAAAATCATACATACACATAAATAAAACTAATGCACTTCTCAAGAATTATTGGAAATTTATAACAATGTCCAGAGATATTTATTGTGTTCCACCACTGATATAGTGTCTATTAACCTATTGTAGACATATTTGGAATATCACCCTTTATTGAAACTGTTGCTGTGGGAACAAACAGGATAATAAAGTTCCTATTAAAGTTGATACCACAGCCACTTAGAGGGGCCCTTTGGTGACGTGTTAGCTGAATTATGCTTTTCAAAATAACCAGCTGTCAAGACCAGATCCATTGGCGGCTCCAGCTAATCACCGTAAAGGTCATTGCCATTTGAAGCCAGGCTGTCCGTGAATGATGCCAGTGACTGCAAGCCTGTACCTCCGTAGGTCGACATTATGGGCGATAGTGCAAACTAAGGCTTCACCTATAACAGCCACATCTGAAATGGCAAATTAGGTACACCCCAACTCCGGTGCCACCAGATCTTAATGAGGGACAAGGCTGCTGAAGGAAACTAGGCACCGCAAAAGGAGGGTCTGAAGGAACTGACCACACATTAGCCGTGATACTACAGATTCTTGGGATGCACAGAGATGACATAACCCAAAATGTAAAGATAATGAAGGTGAACTGGACTTATCTGATGCAGGTGTAACAAACAAAACAGCCAGGGAATCTCCAGAGCAGGCAGGGAACACACTGAACACACTGGCAGGACAGGCATACAGGGTGCTATAACCAGTGCCTCTGAGAAGACTGAGGCAGGTTTTATTCAAAAAGCCTTCTTCCATCTGGAATGGGATGTGTCATATGAGACCTCTGTCTGTGTGCCTGCCTAGCAATGTCCCCAATGCTGTCTGGCAGATTCTGGAAGCTCTGGAGCTTCCATACAGCCACCTGTCCTAGGGTGCTGGAACAGACCCACTGCTCAGGAACGGCCCTAACACAAATAGATTTGCTGGTCACTCGCACACAGCATTGTTGGTGGGGGGCATGGGGTGTCGGGCCGTCGATGCGCCCAAAGGAACAGCCAGAATTTCATGAGCATTTCCATGAAAACACTGGGCGTTCCCTTGGAAATTCTCCCATGATGCGGGTGCAGGGGGTGGGCAGCTGATTTCAGCAGATATCAGTTGCCCACCCACCTCCTGCACAGGGCACTCACAAATGTACAGTAAGACACCAGAGAGGTGTCTTAGATCTGTGAGAGCATGCAAAATCATTCGATGGTCGGTGACCATTGAATGATCTTGCCCCTGCACGCAAGTCTGCGAAAGGATGTTTATGCGTGCGGCGAAATTAGCATGCAAAGGGGGTCGGGACGGTCATGGGGGCACCAGTAGGCATTCAGAGGACCTGCAAAGCTGAGAATTTTGCAGCTTTGTGGGTCAACAAGTTTCACCCCCATGGTCCCTAAGCATAAATTCAATTGCCCAAGGTCTCTAAAGCATTGTCCATTTTATGAATTCTTCACTCTTTGGGATATTCATGTAATCATTTAATTATTACAATAACATAAAGTAATAGATGTGTTATATACTGTTTTGGTATTGACCATACAAGAAGATTTTAGTGATTAGAAAAACATCAACAGCTAATGGATAATGATTTGTTTTGTTTAAAGTATGTAATCTTTTTAACAAGGGACAACCCTCCATTGTGTAGTATGTATACTAAATTTGGTGGAAGTCATCAGGGGATACATGAAATTAATAATGTCACTTTGGATCCATAATTGTGCATTGTGCATGAGGAATATAGGGGATTATTCTGGTTCACTCCTTCTCGCAAATTCCTTCTTAGAAACCATGTGCACTGCAGGTGGGGCAGATGTAACATGTGTAGAGAGAATTAGATTTGGGTGGGGTTTTTCTTCAAAGTGAGATCTATATTGCAGTGTAAAAATAAAACAGCCATCATTTACCCTGCACAGAAACAAAATAACTCACCCAAATCTAATTCTCTCTGCACATTTTACATCTGCCCCCTGCAGTCCACGTGGTTTTTTCTATCTAACAAGGATTTTGCCAGAAGGAGTGAACCAGAATAAGGCCCATAGGCAGCATATGAGCAACATAATAAGAATATTGTTCATTGTAAGATTTAAAATTGTCATATTTGTTTCTGAAATGTGACAAGGTGTAGAACAAGGAGCTATAGGAAACCTATATTTAAAGTTTGTCCTTTTACCACCCTCTTTCTATTATGGACAGGATGCTTTCCAGGTAAAAGCATGGAGAGTTAAAATGAAGAGGAACTCGTTACCATACACTAACACCATTATTAGCATCAGTATGTTCCTATTGTTTCAGCAATAGAGCAGATGGACTCACCCACACAGCAGTTATAACAGGAAAGTAGGGGTAGTAGTAGTACGTTTATTTATAAGGCGCCGCAAAGTGTCCGCAGCGCCGTACATAGCAAACAAAAAACAAATTACAAGGTAACGTACAGGGTGTGTGGAAAAATACAGTATAAATAGGGGTATAGCTGGTAGAACTAAAATCAGCATCAGTTCAGAGGTAGGTGTCAAAATTGTCGAGGAGACTGAAGATGAAGTAGAGGAAGGGAAGAACAGGACAGGAGCACAGGTGAGGTAAAGAGGTAGGGTGAGTACGTGAGGAAGGAGGACCCTACTCATAAGAGTTAACATACTAAAAATAGGTGGGTGGACGAACGAAAAACAATAGGATAAGTAGGAACGGAGGGGAACAGAGGCAGGATAGGAGGATCAAAAGAGGTTAGGAGGAGGGATAGGCTAGTCGAAAAAAGTGGGTTTTGAGGGAGCGCTTGAAGGAGGTAAGGGAATCATAAAGCCTGATGGGTGGCGGGAGCTTGTTCCAGTGCAGGGGGGCAGCGCGAGAGAAGTCTTGGACACGGGAGTGGGAGGAGGTGATTAGGTGAGAGGTCAGTCAGCGGTCAGCGATGGAGCGAAGAGGACAAGAGGGAGTGTGGATAGAGATCAGTGAAGAGAGGTAAGGAGCGGTGGAGGAGGAGAGAGCCTTGTAGGTGGTAGTGAGGAGTTTAAAGAGAACTCGGAAAGGAATGGGGAGCCAGTGAAGAGATAGACAGAGGGGGGAGGCGGAGGTTGAGCGGCGGGAGAGGAAGATGAGCCTAGCAGCAGCGTTAAGAATGGTTGGGAGAGGTGCGAGGCGGGTGAGTGATAGCCCAGAGAGAAGGATGTTGCAGTAGTCAAGGCGGGAGATGACAAGAGAGTGAATGAGAATTTTGGTCGCGTCAGTGGAGAGTGTTATGCAACATAACATTAATATCTTTCCCAAGTCCCTCTGCCTCCTATTTCCCCTGAAAAAGCTATGAAAACGTAGACAAAGTAAATTCAATGAGTGGTAAATAATATATGTATGTCTAGTATACTTTAAAGTAATTTGTTGATGAGGAGATGTATTGCATTTAACTGGGGATAAATATCATGAGAGATTCTTAATGATTTAAGTAGTTTTTTGGGATATTTACTATCTAGGCAAATATCATAAATGGATGTGCACACTTGCAAAAGCTCAGAGAACAATCACCTTGTTTGAACTGCAAGATAATTTTATTTTTTGCTGCAGCAGAGGTTGGGTCCATAATTGAGGAAAGCTGCTTGATTAATTGCAGACACTGTAATGTAGATTTCCAAAATTGAAAAACACTGAACAGTTGCCATAGAATGCAGGTAAGACCTTGAAACCTAGGAGTCATAATGCAAGGCCATCTTTCTTAACTAAGTGTTATGTTTTTTGAAAGTGTAGTGAGAAATTTAGGTTATTATTGCCAACTGTGAATCATTTAGTGCATGGTATATGCAAAGGGATGGTACAGTAGCATATCGATTTTAATGGAAATTTTAATGGAAATAAAGAAAAAAGTATGTGTGAAAATTGGGAGATAAATAAAAAAGAACTCGGGATGTGGAGTACAGTCTCCTGCAGGTTACACTTTGTGTACTATTAAAGTTATGATTTTTGTGACTCACATGGTATTTGTTTAATCATTTTGCACTGCAGTCCCTCTGTATATTGCTAACAGAAAAAATGATGACAAATATTATCGTAGTAAAACCATGTTGTAAAGCAGGTGAGATCTGTGCAGAGATATTAAAATTTCAATGGGACTTGTCCAAACTGATACCCTAATTGCAGTGTAAGATAAGGCAGTATTTGTAAACTACATGCAAAGCAGCCAGTATTTACTTTTCACAACAAAATTATTAATGCATTTTATTTCACCCCTTGTAGTCTGACATGGTTTGTCCCGGATGCTTAGTTACTTGCCTTTGGCTTTGTTCCTAGTTCAAAATCAGTCCCATAATGTTTTACCAATCTTATCATCTGACATTCTTATTTTTATTAAATGATCCACCAGCTTGGACTAATTTTTAGTTATTCAACTGCACCTTTAATGCCTGAACGACCAAACACAGTAACAGTTGAGGTCACAGTGAGGACATAGGGCCTGATTCTGATTGGTTTGCAAAAAATGTACAAACTAGTTTTCCTATGCACACTTGTCTGGTTTCATATCTAACTTTCTGATCCCTGTTTAAGGCTGATCATAGTCTGATTAGAGACCTCATATTTGCTGTACATGATGTTGTTGACCTACAAACAGAATGAATTAAAACATGATGATTTGTGATTTCAATTCTACTTTAATGCCATTCATAACAACCTTCTTCCCTGCAACTCTTATTGTGCACTGAACATTCCCTTTTTCATTTTGTCTCCTTCATTTGTCTTGTTAATTTCACTCCTATTACACCATTTTTTAAATATTTGTGATATCCTTCCCTTCCTTTACTTCCTCTTTGACTCTCTCTTGCCTCCTCTTTTTCTTTACCCCACCCATCTGTTGTTATTGTGTTCATATATTCCTTGCTCTCTCTCTGCTCTCATTTTTTAAAATCCTTAAGTATATCCTAAAATAAAATATATGCATACACAATGTTTGATATTTTAAATGTGGAAAGGTGTTATGTACACAATATGAATTGGAATTTTAGTAATAGGTTTTACATATTTTAGGACAACAGCATTAGGTACATTTAAGTTAAAATGTAACACCATATTGTGGACAACCAAACACCACATAAAAATAATAACAAAACAAAATTCTATCTGTAGAGCACCATGAGAATACATACAGTATTCTCATTTCAATACATGGTAATATGGTCAAAAGACCAATATAACTAATTGTTAATCCCTAAGACAGTCATGTAAAAAAATAAGATGACAGATTCCATTCTACAAAAAAATTCCATAATATGCTAAAATTGAATCTTAGAATGAATTACTAAAGTCAAATTTTGTACCATGTCTAACCACAATCTATTTGAATTTGTCATAGAGCTGAACTTTTTTATATGAAGTGTGTAAAGTATATTATTTTGTACTTGAAAATCTTAATAAGCCACACACCCTTTCTTATAGATTATGTCAGTGAAGTTGGGTCTCAAAATACTAGACCAGGGGTGGCCAACCGGTCAGAGGTAAAGAGCCGAAAAATATCGGTAGTCAAGCTAAAGAGCCAACATCATGCGTGCGCCGAAGGCGCATGCTCCAAAAAAAGGGGCGTAGTCTATTTTGACCCCTTGGGTGGGTGTGATACAAATATGCCTCCAATAGTGCAGTGCCATATAAACATATGCCCACAATAGTGCCAAATACGCATATGCCCCCCACGGTGCCAGGTATGCACTACACGGTGCCGGGTATGCCCCCACAGTGCCAAAAAGCTGGTATGCCCCCACAGTGCCACAAACTGCTATGCCCCCACAGTGCCACAAACTGCTATGCCCCCACAGTGCAAATTTCCCAGCAGCGGCACTCACCGTTGTTGCTGCTGCTGCCAGGCGGGGAGAGGACAGTCTGGTGTCCCCCTGCAGTCCTCCTGTCATGTCACCGATGGGAGGAGAGCACAGCACACCGCGCGTTTCCTTCCCCCTCATTTCCCTGTGACTGGGCCACCCACCAATCAAAGCTCGCTGGCCGGCTCCTGATTGGCTGCTGGCCACGAGCTCTGATTGGCGGATGGCCCAGTCACAAGGATGCACAGTAAGGGGTAGGAGAGATGCGCGATGCGTGCTCTCCTCCCCTCAGAAGGAGAAGGGATTCAGGGAACTGGCAGCAGGGGGGACTGGGATGGACGGACGGTGGGCGGCGGGCAGCAGTGGGAGCAGGAGCCGCACTTTACAAGGGGGAGAGCCGCATGAGGCTCTAGAGCCACAGGTTGGCCACCACTGTACTAGACCATCATTACAAGAGGAGACGCTACAGTATGTACATAAAAGTTTCCACTATTTGACAACACTAGGAACAAAAAAAACAAAATTAAACATAAGTTCAAATTTTTCCTATCTACATATAAAAGCACAGACAGGGTGAGATTTAATAGGATGAGAGATTCACAAAGTGAGAGATTTGGTAAGAAATCTCCAGGTTTTTTTAAAGCGGCAATCATTTACACTGCAAAACCAGTTTGATTTTGAAGTGTAAATAATTAGCGCTTTAAGAAAATTTCTCACTTTCTGAATCTCTCATCCTATTAAATTTCACCCATAGTTTCTGCAAAATATCCATAGAGACCTTTAAATGGTTGATATTGCACATAAGCGCTGCGGAATATGTATGCGCTATATAAGAAACTGTTAATGAATGAATGAATGAATGAATGAATAATGTTATTTATACTCTATAACACTCTCAATTTCTAAATGAAAAGATCTAAAACATATAACCAGATATAGTCATTATAAAAAAAAAACTTTTTGAAATGTGGGGCTTAAAGTAATAATTCAGACTATGCTCCCCTTAAAGAAGCAGTGTGTACTAGTGTACATTTAATGTGATACATTTTCTAACTTTTTAACCAGAATTGAAGAAAAAAAAAGGATTGCATTAAAGCCCCGTACACAAGGGGAGATATATTTCTCAGTTTCTCCTTTTCATCAGCGACCAGAGATGGTCGCTGATGAAAAAGAAACTGCCGGGGGAGCCCGGCAGTGGTAATCAGCATGTTCCTGCGACCAGCGATCACTACAGGGGTAAAAACGGGCGCGCGCACCCGGTGATATATCGCCGGTGCACACTCCCATCGTGGGCAATATGGTCGCTTAGCGACCTTATTTCCCGCGATATTGTACAAAATCGCCCCCGTGTGTACGCACCTTTAGATTCATCAGTTGGGGTGATATCCAGGAAAGAGTCTGATGTTCTTTTCCTAGAACATCCACTACTTCCCACATATATATCCTTTTGACAAATTCACAAATACTTCTCTGACTCCTCTAGGTACCACCATTGTCTACTTAATATTGGAATTCTTACATCGAATGTATTGTATTATGTGGAATGTATATATTCAATCTTGTATCCCCCAAACACTTCTCTCAATATGAGTTGTATTCACATGAATATATATAATCATTCCACATCATCATGGTCACAAGTGGTTAGACACTTTATCCTATGGATAATGTGACCCATGGGAGTGGAACAGGTTCAACATTATCTTGTACAGTATTCACTTTATTTGATCTCACATTCCTCTTAAAGGCAATGCCATAGGAACCACATTTAATCTGAACTATGCTAATTCATATATACAGTAGGCCACCTTGATAAGATGCTCATTGGCACTGCTAGCTTGCTGTATATATAACTATAGCAATTATAATTAATCTTTCAGCGCTGAATAAATTCTAACATATCCCCATAATTTAATTATTTAAGGCTCAAATCAAGCTATTTAGGTAATCTTCAATGTTATTGTTTTGGTATAAATATATTTTTAAATTTTTCTATACAAATATTTTAAATGGCAGCTACATACATAACTATGTTTCATTTGAAAGTGAGGTAAGGAGTCAGCAATTCTTTTTTTCATTAATTATAGAAACATAGAAAAATAGAATTTGATGGCAGATAAGAACCATTTGGCCCATCTAGTCTGCCCCTTTTTTTACCCTTCAGGTAAACTCAACCCTTTTTAATCCTTATTTCTTTGTAAGGATATTCATATGCCTATCCCAAGCATGTTTAACTTGTTCTACTGTCTTAGCCTCTACCACCTCTGATGGGAGGCTATCCCACTTATCCACTACCTTTTCTGTGAAGTAATTCTTTCTAACATTTCCCGTGAACCGACCTCCCTCCAGTTTCAGTGCATGTCCTCGTGTTTTATTACAGTGTGTAAAGAACCTATAAAAAATATTAGTGCAGTAGATTCCAACAATAAAACATTCAAAATCCATCATGCATAAGATTGAATTTAACCAATATTATCTTTAAAAAAATTCCCCTATATTTTTCCCCACCTATAAAAGTGCTTAAAAATATACAGTATGCTGCAAAACTTTTGTTTTTTTAATTACATTTAAAATGTGTTACTTGGATGAGTACCTTAAATTACCATTCCATTATTTATAGCAATTTTGATTTAATTTAATCTTTTTTAGATTTGAGCCAAAACTAATTTTGCATATCACTTCTGTTATAGAAACATAGAATTTGACGGCAGATAAGAACCACTTGGCCAAACTAGTCTGCCCCTTTTTTAAACATGTTACCTCAAATCATACTTGGTCCTTATTTTTTGTAAGGATATCAGTATGCCTATCCCAAGCATGTTTAAATTGTACTACTGTTTTTCCTAACTCTTTTGACACAAAGTTTTGTTGCTTTCAGTATTGCACTTTTTAATTTTTCCCACTTTTCCTGCATTACTTCCAAGTTCCTCCACTCTGCCAAAGAATCCCTTCAGGTGCGTACACACGGGGGGGAGATATATTGCTCAGCAACATATTGCTAGCAATACATTGCTGAGCAATATATTGCTCAGTGTGTCCTTTTCATCAGCGACCAGAGATGGTCGCTGATGAAAAGGAACCTCTGCCGGGGAGCCGCAGAGGTAATCACCTGGTGATTACCTGCGATTACAAGCTCCTGCGACCAGCAATTAGAATGGGGCTGAAAATGGGAGCGCGCACCTGGCGATTTATCGCCGGGGCACACTCACATCACTGGCAATATGGTCGCCAGCGACCATATTTCCAGTGATTTCAGCTCCTATCCCCCCCCCCCCCCCCCGTTTGTACACGGCTTTACAGAGTTTCCCATCTCTACAAAATCAGCCTTCCTAAAATCTAACACTGTTTTTTCTGTGTGATGAGTCGGTCTCTGTGTTTATTTTGAACCATACTGCTTGATGGTCACTGGATCCCAGGTTTTCACCCACATTTACATCAGATATTCTGTCACCATTTGTAAGTATAATATTTCATCCTTACGAGTGGGCTCCCTCACCAATTGCTGGAGGGATGCTCCTTGTAAGGAATTCACAATGTCCCTACTTCTGGTGGTACTTGCAACAGGCAGCTCACAGTTTACATCAGATAGATTAATGTCTCCCATGATTATCACCTCTCCTTTTAAAGCCATTTTATTGATGTCCTGTAATAGGCTCTTGTCAAGTTCCTCTTCCTGACCTGGTGGTCTGTAGATCACTCCCATATGAAGAATCTCCTAATCCCCTATTTCTATGGTCACCCAAAGGGCCTCAGTTTTTTCCTCAATACTTTGTATTAAGGTAGTCTTTATGCTTTTTTTTTTACATATATTGTAACACTTCCTCCGATTCTTCCCGTTTTGTCCTTCCAAAATAAAGTATATCCTGGTATAGCTATGTCCAAGACATGGTTTTCATTGCACCATGTCTCTGTAATCCTGAATCTGTTGTCATCCTGAAACTTCTCCAGTTCAAATCTATTCACAACAAAATCTAGTTAAAAGTTGTTTCCTCACATTACACATTATATTCTCAAAAACTGCTTATAGAAGCTTTTAGAGAAATATAATATGCTCAATTATAAATTACAGTATATACTTAATCTCAAATCTTGAGAGACACAGTAGTAAGAAAAATATGAAAAAAAAATCATCATAAAAAAACCTCAAAGTTAATTTGATAACCTCATAAACTTATTGTAAGGAAGGACTGATTGGGTGGTCCCGTTTGCAATGTTTCTATGGTCCTGCTGGTCTCCTGCAGGCTAAAGCTTTACCATTAACAGCCACGTTTCTTTCGTACCAAATTAAGGGGGTTATTCTGGTTGAGTTGCAAGGCTGCAAATTCGCAGCCTTGCAAATCTACCAAACCCCTCCAGGCGAATGAACGCCCCCCCCCCCTTGCCCCCTTGCAGCGTGGGTTCGCCCGAACAGGCGGCTAATGAATGTTTAGCATAAACATCCATTCATATGCCTGCGGGTAACCTCCCACATCTTTCGGTGGTCAGCGACCATCGAAAGATGTGGAAGGTACACGCATATAAAAGTGACTTTTAAGTCACTTACATATGCGTGCATGCTGGCACCTCCTCATTACCATGAGAATGCTGAGCATTCTCATGGGAATGCCCATGGAATGCTGGGCACTCCCATATGGTAATGGGGCAGCCTGGGGCCCCCAGCCCTTCTCCTCCCCCGCACAACATGAGTGCACACACCCTACGTCTGCACATGTGCAGACATAGGGTGAATGCACGGAGGACCAAAGGAACTTAAATAACCCCCTAAGTCCGGCCCGAGTGCCACCTGGTATTGAGTGGGACAAGGTGGCCCACAGGATGTAGAACACACTGCAAATATGGGGTAAGATAGCATATGCACTCAGTCTACCAGTATGTGGGAAAAAGACCCCACAGGGGCAACAATGCACAGATGACAACTAGGAATAAGTCCCTATAGTACACAATGGGTGCAACAATGCACAGATGGAAAAGACAATGATAAAAATCGTGTACCTGCACTAGGAGAGGGAACCCCCTTGCAGGCTAAGCCTGACGAGATGACAATATACAAAATACAAAACAGAATTATGGAGGGAGTCCCTGACTTATCTGAATGCAGACACCCAGCTGATTTCTTTCAAAGAAACTGTAGCAGGCAAATAGAGATCCATGACTTGGAGCAGCTGAAACCAGAAACATGCAGACAGTAGGCTGAAAATGCTATAACCGGTGCCTGTCTGAAAGGCTGGCCGGATTTTATTCAAATTCACCGAATTCCGTGGCGGAAGTGACGTCGGGTGCACCCGGCAATGGATTCCCCCTGCAGCAGCATCTGCGGCGGAAGTTCGTGGCAATGCCTAGCAACATCCCCAATACTTCTGCCCGGCCTGCTCGCCATTCGCCACAAGAAGATGGCAGCCATCCATCCCTGAGCCTGCAGTGCCAGAGCTGTGTGGCGAGCAGGGAGGCGATGGCGCAAAATACAGCGCCTAACACTTATACACAGTTAGTTCATCAAATACAGTAGGATGATACAAGCTATTAGGACTAGCCAAATAATGTTATCTATATTTCGACTTTAGTTATAATCCATAGTCATATTTTGGTTGTAAAAAACACCCTCAAATGTTTTGGTTTTTGCTTTGGTTTTGGAACTATACTGTTTTTATTCAAACATTTGATAAAACAGCTAAAATCATATAACTTTTATTTTACTATAGCCTGCATATACTCAATACACTGCTCTATTACATGGACTGAAATCACAAAGGAAGAGGCTTACGGTATGTCCAAAACACACAAAATCAATATTTAAGAACTGAACTTGGTGCGAAGACTCAGTTGGGACTAATTTCTACTCAAAACTCAAAATACCAATATGATCCAAGCCAGGATTTAGTTTGTCTAACAACTTATATATATTTCGTTGTGTTTGCTTTCAGCAAAAATCATCTGTAGTTAAAACAAGTTTTGGTTTCTGAAACTAAAGAAATATTCTAATATGCAAATAATATGATTACATTCTAGTTACTAATTTATATAAAGATACTGACACAACAAGCGATCGACAAAAGAAACACACTGCAGTTACCTACAGCTATCACTGACTGCTTAAAATTGTAGCGCTAATACTGTAGATGTTTGTACGCATTGCACACTATACATAGAATTTCTTACATTATTTATTACATTATTTCTATATGTTTTTTAAACTCTGGGGCCCCATACGTCAGTCAGACCATATGCAAACTCAAAGTAGAAATTTTTGAGCACTGCAAAAAATCAGATCACGGAAAAACATTTCATGTATTACAGAATCATGGGGTGTATTTAATTGTGGGGATTGAAATTATACCTAAAACCTACTATTTCTGTTGATATAGTTTGCTACTGCACAGACTCCAGGTTGGATTCTGAAGGGAGGCTTCATTTTCTTGCTAATATGGACACATCATTTAGTACTGCACATATATTATGCCATCATGCTTCAGTGTAAGAGCAACATGGTGTGAGATAGATGTCTCCTAATTAGCTCCAAGAGACTCAAGACTTTTTCTTGTGTCTCTTTTGTTCCAACACCCTACATTGTTACCTGCTATTTGTATACAGTCACTGACTGTGATGCTACATCAACCTCACTACACTGAAAGCTCTACTAAAACTTAATCAGTGTATCACTTTGAATATGGCTGTGCAGCTGCTGTCTTCAGTAACCTACTTACTGTTCTATTGTTTAAATACCTCTGACATACTGTACCACTCCACCAATACATACTGTACAATATTTTCAATAATTACTGTACAATAGATTGTGAATTAGGGATGCCAACTGAATCCACAAATGTAAAACCCTGCTACCCATGAGATTTAATAAAATGGAAGAAATAGACTTTCAAATGTAAGACTAAATTGGTATGTTCCTCAAAAGTTTGACAATCCCTACTTAAATGCACCCCAGTCTACATATATGGAACATATGGGGGCACACAAATCAGACATCCCACCAAGTAGAAATGGTTATCGGTGACTCCATTATTACTTACCCTCCTGCATCAATATATAACCAGTGACTATAAATACTCAATGATCCAAACACTAAGAGTGTCCATAGGGCGTCAATATACTTTACTACTTCTTCCTCTGTACCATGTTTTACTATGTATGTCCTCACATCCACACATCTACAGTACCTAGGGCCTATTCTCCTCTATTTAACCTCATCAGTAAGAGCCCAGCTTGCTGCAGTCACATTTTATACATCCACATTAATGAACTGATAAAATATCTTTAGACTATCTCATTTACTTATGATTAAATAAATATCATAAAATCATAAAACAATCTATTCTATAGCTTGACAAATATCATTTTCTCATAACGCCTTCAACAGGTGGTCGACAGACAGGAAAAATATACAATAATACATGTAAATTCATTAACAGTAGTTGCTGTAACCACCACCACCAGCAATGAATTCCAGAATTTTACTGCTCTGAGGTGAAGAATCTTCTTCAGTACTGTATTTATTTTGCTCGAGCATCAGTACATGTATAGGCCTGTTAGTGAACAAATCATCTCAAAGTTCCATATGATTCCCAATGCTGTATTTGAACATACTAATCATATCACCTCTCAACCTCCATTTCTCCAATGAAAACATATTCAGCCTGGTTAACCTATCTATGTATTTTAGTAATTTGAGACCTTTTACTAGCTTAGTCGCCCTTCTCTGTACCTGATTCAATTCATTTATGTTCTTTTTAAGGTTGAGGTGCCCAGAACTGAACAAAGTAATCCCAGTGTGGTCTCACCAATGCCTTGTAAAGAGGCACTATCACATTTGCATCCCTTGAATCCATTCCCCTTTTAATGCATGCAAGTGTACAGTTTGCTTTTGCTGCTGCACTTGAGTAGTGTGCACTATTACCCAATTTTTCATCTATGATGACCCCCAAGTCCTTCTCTACAGCAGAATTCCCTATAATAACTCAATTTAGCCTATAAGTATCTTGTTCATTTCTGTTCTCATTATCAACTACTTTACATTTATCAGTGTTAAACTGCATTTTCCACCTTTCTGCCCACCTTTCCAGTTTATTTAAATCACTTTGTGGTGTTTCCACATCCTCTTCTGAGGATGTGTTTCCTTACTCAATTTCGTTTCATCCACAAATATTGCCATTTTACTCAATATGTCACTTCCAATATCATTAATGAATATATTAAACAAGGTGGGTCCCAATATTGAACTTTGCCTGACTTGACTTCAGACCTTACCCCAGCTGGAATGTATGCCATTTACCACCACTCTCTGTCCCCGATTGTGCAACCAGTTTTTAATCCAATTACAAATTTTTATCTTCTAACCTCAAATTACCTACTTTCATTAATAACCTTTTTATGAGGCACTGTGTCATAAGCTTTAGTGAAATCAAGCAGTATTACATCAACAGATTTCCCTAAGTCCAGCCCCCTACTGATAGAAGCTAGAAGCCCCCTACTCATAGAAGCTAATTACATTTTTCTGACATGATTTATTTGTGATGAACCATATAAAAATTAATATTAATGTAATTTAATTTTAATATAAATTTATTTTAATATAAATTTAATTAAGTATAAAATAGATTTCACACAACAGTTAATTTTACAAATGTATCTAACTTAACTATAGCCTTGTTCTGATTTAAAGGTTATACTAAGCATATCACTCAGATGTGCGAATGCTTTGTGTCCCCCTGTGAACAAAGCCAGCAATGGCTTGCTATCACTGGCTGTTTGCAAGGGGATTAACAGCCAGGAGCCATTTTTATGGGTCACACCAGCATTTTCTGGGAGTATCCTCCAAAACGCATGCTTTGCCCGGTCGTAAGTCTAGACTTACTCAGCACTGCTAAAACGGGGGAAATCCATTCGATGTTGAGTGAATACAAATGTTTTTCAAATTTGTGCACAGCTGCGAATGCATTTGCAACCGTGCGGAGGGAAGGTGGATACCTAGGTGGGGCGAAGTTTACCTAATCGTTGGGCTCCAAACATTTGCAACCCAGCAATCAGGTCTGAATCAGGCACAATATATGGCTTTGTATCGAGATCACACTACATGCTGGGTGAATGAGGACACATCTGTAAAAATAGTTAACCATTGCTTTCAATGTAGTGTAATGAATGGCATTTTTTCATCCTGGTGCTGACTAAATAGTGTTTTGTTTTCTTTTCAAACGATAAGTATTTTATTGAAAGACTCACTTTTTTTAACTTTTATTGACTACGGGAACATTACAGAAGAGCCCTGAATTATTGAGATGTCTGAGAGGCTATAAAAGTCAAAAATAAATAAAATCTCTGAATCCTTAAATAAGTTCATATTTGACTTAAAGATCAGTGGATGCTGCTTTCAGGTGCACATATTGGCATTTTGAATACTCACTCATTTCATTCTCTCTGCCCCTTTAGTATTTTATGAATACATTTCATTGTTCGATTTAATAGGATTTTTATTTCCTATTTGGATGATATTTTTTTATTACCAAATACATTTATTCTGAATGAAGAGACCATCTTAATGTTTAATACTATATAATGTCTCACAATGTTAAAAGATAGTTATGATAGTGTCAATTTATCAGGAATACAGTACATCTATGCCCATTAAGTTATCCTTTGAAAAAAGAATATTTAGAAGTTCTAAAACAAATAAATGATAACAATATTGTAGGACTGCAATTATAACTCAACACACACAATGAACCTTTGGGTTTACTGCAACCTTTTATGATCCTTGGTATTAATTGTTATGCCTATATTTAAAAAAAAAACCATGACAGCATTTATTGTAGTATGTATGTTGATCCCATCTATACTTCGTAATAATTTGGTTTCAGCTTCTGGTGTTTGATTGACTTCTAAATCTTTTAAAAACACATTAATTTTCTCTCTCCTTTCTGAGTCATATGGGGAAATTGAAATCAGCATTATACACGTATGAAACAGAAACAGGTATGCAGCATCACAGCTAATTTACTACAGTATGTAGACAACGTTTTTTAATTAAGGTTTATAGTTTACATCAAACCAAATCTCTTCAGAGGTGAGGAAAATAGTGGAAAATGGCTAGACAATCCAGTTTTAGCAAGGATATGTTGCAAATGAATTGGGTGCTAAACCTAGTGAACATTTTCTACCCTTGTAACACACTCACCTATTTGAAAATATAAATTTACTACTCATGAGCTCAACTTTATTGTTATTATAAACCCAGTATGACCATCTCATGTGTAACATTTGAGCAGCTGTTTTGTATATTTTTGTGTAGCATACATAAGCAAATATACATATATGCATTCATATTTGTGAATCTCTATCTCATTAGAACTTGGACAGTTCTGTATTTCCATGAAATAATGTATTTTGAGACATTAAATCTCAGTGACAGTGCAATCATACACTACCACAATAACTCATTGTAATTGGAGTTTCCTGGGAGGGTTGTGGGTTTGTATCAAATGCAAGTGTGTATCAAATGTGACATGTGATGTGTGCATATTGACAATGTTTCTGACACATCTCTTTCACTTTTCATGGAGCTGGTGCAAGTGCAAAAAAAGTATTAATGATTTTAATTGCAATGGCAAAAGTAAAATCAATGTGCAGTACTAGTTTCTGAATATTGTGGAAGGGAGGCATTGGGCCACAACTGAGTTGGTTTGTAAATAATAGTTTTCAGGTGCGGAGGCATTGGGACATACTCACTGTTTTGTTACCTGTCTTTAGGATATGTGTCAGGTCTGGTCCAGGTATTGTAGCTGGCCGAGGTCAGCTGACAGGCATTAGTCAGCTTTTGAAATCTTGGCTTAAAGATTCCATGGGAACAGGGTTTAAGGCTCCTGATGTTTAACAAGTCAGCCAGGTGATATGCTGGGTAGGAGTGAGGTTAGTATTAGGGTGACAAGACTAGGAGGGTCCGCTGTTCTTCTGTACATCAGCTGTGTCACAAGTTAAAACCCCACTGATGTGACCGCTTTATTCTGAGAAAAGTATTTGTAATTTACTATTGTAAAATACCTTTTTTTCTGTGCAATGCCTATTGTGTTGCAGTGAATAAAAACCTTTTGCTCTTACAAGTGATGGCATGTGCAGGGACACACTTCTCAGATAAATTCAGTGCAGCAGAGACTCGCAAGTGATGTACTACAGTAGCTGGGAGAGTAGGATAGCTAACCAGAGGACAATCAGCTTTAATTATTTATTTTTACCAGTATTAAGTAGGAAAAAAAAGTAATGTATTCGCTGGAAAGTTTTTGGTTACATTTTGCAAATACAGGGATACCCGATTTTGGAATGTAACTACAGTATTACAATGATTAAATATCAACTTGTTTAAGGCACACACACATATTCAATGGTATTCCTGATATAGATCACTGTGACAACCAATTGGATGAGTTTTATTCCCCTGTTTTCTTTCTCCATTGTAGTGGTAAGCTGTTATTTATGATATGTTATGCTTATAAATTTGCCACAAAGTCCCAAAGAAGAATAGTTGAGGTTCTCCAGACTATTATTAATGGGGCTGAAGGCAATACCAAATGCAGACACAGCTAGAAAGTAATACAATTATGCAGGCTGAGTTTGGCTGGATAAGGAAAGTAGATTAGTATCTAAAAGCACTGCAGTAATGACAACATCTGATGATGAAGCATTTTTTGGACAGTTTACAGAACTGTGAAGTGGCTAGATTGGCATGGGATCAAACAAGATTGTTCAATTTGTAGGACCAGTCAATTACACAGTATAACAAGACTTGAAAAGGGAAGTAGAAACAAATGTATAATGTTAACCTGTTAGAACCCTGGAAAAAGAGTATCACCTGAACCTTAAGAAGTTTTATGCCAATTGAAGAACGGTTAAGTTCCAACTAAAAACAGAAAGCAATATGTATGATTAAATGAAATCAAGATGATATTCTGGGGAGAAACCAAATCATAACATTTGACATTTTATTCCTCTAGGAGTAAAGGAAATTAGAGACCTTATTGCATGCCTGAAGCTAATTGAGGAGCCATAAAATGGGAAGTAGCATATACACTTTAACTGGGTGAAAGTATTTGAAGAGTTGATTAGTAATTGGACAATCTCATTGTGATAGTGCTCAAACCTTTTGCAGCTTTGAGATGTTGTAATGAATTACAGTTTCTACACTTTCCTCCAGAGGAAAGTCCAGAAACAGAGGATTTTGTCCCTCCTGGGGAGGGTAATGTAGGGAAGTTGCAGCAATGGTTAAAGACTGTTTTTTTTTTTTCTTTTTAATTACTGCATCCTTGAAAAAGTACCTTAAGGGCATGAAATGCATTGTAGCAGATTGGAGAAGCTCCCCGCCAGTATCACCGACCACAAAGAGAGATTGAACGCAAAAATGCCGGCACAGTCAATCTACAATCAACTCTGCTGAATCTTGCTGCAAACGGAGTGAGCTGTGGCAAAGCAACATCAACACCTCCGCAAAGCAAAACCTCTGACAGAAGGTTCCCAGCACCTCCTGTTGTCAATCTCCAGACACAGAGAAAGGAAGCCGCGGCATAATGTATCTCATCAGAGCTGACTAAAGATAACAGCCGCTTAGTGGGGATAGATATAGTGGCACTAGGCACTCCACCACTCCAAAAAAGAGTGGGTACTTGTTTCCTAGCACGGCCACAACGATCATGATCGTGGTCATCGGGTGTAAAATCGTGGGCATCTCGGCCATCGCATGCACTAAAATGGGCCAGACACGATGCCCGCGATTTCCCCATAGAGAACAATGTTAAATGCCTCAATTTACCCGCGATGACCACGATTTCCCATAGGAAACAATGTGAAATGGCTCAATTTATCCAAATTATTATAGGAACAATTGTAAATGGCCCAAAAACACCCCTGAACATTGAAATGTCCCCCCAAAGTAGTTTACGCCACCCCGCGATCAACGTGAACACGAATAGTGGCGAGCGCAGCGAGCCCGCGAGGGGCGGCGGTACGCGTCCTCTGACCTTTTCATACCCCCACTATCCACGTCGGCGTGGAGTTGAGAATAGAATAGTGTGGCGAGCGCAGCGAGCCACCGAGCCCGAAGCGTGGCGAGCGGACGCGGATACCTGTGAAGCCCGCGAAGGGACGCGTTTACCTGTGAAGGTATCCGCGTCCGCTCGCCACGCTTCGGGCTCGGTGGCTCGCTGCGCTCGCCACACTATTCTATTCTCAACTCCACGCCGACGTGGATAGTGGGAGTATGAAAAGGTCGGAGGACGCGTACCGCCGCCCCTCGCGGGCTCGCTGCGCTCACCACGCTTCGGGTTCACGTTGATCGCGGGGTGGCGTGAAATACTTTTGGGGGGACATGTCAATGTTCAGGGGTGTTTTTTGGGGTTTCTGGCCCATTTACCATTGTTCCCTATGATGATTTGGGTAAATTGACCCATTTAACATTGTTTCCTATGGGAAATCGCGGTCATCGCGGGTAAATTGAGGCATTTAACATTGTTCCCTATGGGGAAATCGCGGCCATCGCGGGTGAACCATTTAAGCATTTTTTGCCGCATACGACCCGACCGACGCGATTTTCACTGTTTTCAATGCATTTCAATGGAAAAATCGGGGGCATCGCGTCGGTCGCGTCGCAGGCCACTAAAAATTACACCCGATGGCCGCGATTGTGGCCATGCTAGGAAACAAGTATCAAAGAGTGTAAACATTTTAAATTAACCCCATTTTTTTCTTATAGGTCACACTCATTTGTATCATCTATTTATTCTCATATTATTTTCTTTATTTTTATTTTTCATCTAATTTAGTTATTATATTAGCATTCCCTACATACAAACCCAATACAGTTTTAGCATTCCCTAATAGCAAAACTGTGGCAAGGTATGCTGGGACTTGTAGTTTCACAACAGCTGGATAGCCACAGGTTGCCCATGCCTGCCCTAGCCAAATGCAGAGGATGAAGGGAATATCCATGCACTAGAGATCAAGACATAATATGAAAAAGTTCCATCGATTTTACATTGGGTATGGAGGCTGTAGTGTACTTAAGATCAGCAGTCCAACAAACATGGGCATAGAAATCCCAGTGTTTAGTGATGATGACAAAATATATTTTAATCTATCGATAGATATAAAAAGTGATGGACGGAGTAGAATATGTAGCCTCAACCTGATTGTTGTTTTAGTTTCCAATAGTTGGTTAACTGGAGGACATGTAATATGTGCCTTAACTGATGGTAATCTCTAAATGACCACCTGGTTGCAGTCCTAGCAAACTATATACTCAAGTTGATTATCTAGATGAAATCTCAGCCAACTGCAAGAATCTTCTGCTATAATGATTCAATTGTGCAATACATTTGATATTTTCTGTCCCTTTTTTAAACCATAAAATTGACAAATGTGAAATCTTGGCTAAAGAACTTCTCCCAAAGCAGAAAACCAAGGCCAGTATCTAAAAAGTGGAACTAAATATTCTTAAAACATTTTTAAAAGTATGGTGTTCATTTCCTTTCACACTACATGCAACAGTTAACCCATGACTTTGGACACTTTGTTGCATGTTTGATATACTTTGGGACTAATGCTGATTAAATAGTATGACACTGTAGTTTGTGAACTTATGCTGCATGTTTTAACACTGCACATGTTCTGGAAGTAACTGCAACAATGCTGAGTCATATGCATCTCCACTTTCCTATAAAACATAGAGAGGGCTTGTCAGCAGATTTGCAGAGTGCTTTAAGTTGGACAGAGGTACATATTTACTTTGTGTTGTATTAAGTAGAAACAAATTATGCACATTTCTCTACTGAAATTTATATTAATAGTCATAAACCAAAAACAGTAAACAAATTAATTATTGTCAGCTCTATTCTATGTATATATTCTAAACTTCATAAAATGCCAATTTACAAAAACAGTTAGTTAAAATATGTGACTTGGCTGCAATGGTGGTATAAATGGATTAAGATGGTGTCCCAGAGTAGGATGTGAGATGATCATATAATGCTCATGTCCAATTATCTCTTCACAGCTGCTGCTAAGATACCATGGCCAACTGTGATAAATACGGTGATGCAGCTTGGTATTTTCACTATTTAAAAAAAAAATGTATTTACATGTCCTTTCATTTTTAGCAAAACTATGTTATTTAGAATTTGAGTAAAAGGCTAACTTAGATATCAATAAAATAAACATTTAAGTAATTGAACAGTATGCATAATAAATGCAAGTTTAATGAGGAATTTCTTTGACAAATGCTTTAGGCTTGTCAATTTTTTTTACATTTCTTTTCATTAAACATTTTTTGAATTTAATGTAGATTCAAGATTTGTCTTATACAGAGTAAACAAAGCACCAGCAAAACTCAATAAATGTCATTTTCACCCAGCACAAATTGACATTTATGTGCAAAGAATTGACAGAGAAGTAGACATTATGTTCTTTTTTATGGTTTTAGTACAGTATGTAGCTGGAAATGTATTTGTTTTCCTATTCAACATATTACAGAGTAAGTTATTTTTTCCTTAACCGGGAATAGATGATTTGAAAAGATAGTAACTATAACAACTCACTATATATACTTAATATATTCCTTTAAGTGTTTGTATTTACATTAACATTTACCTAGATTTGCATAAATCCAATTTACTTGTAATCATTAAATCACAATTCTGTAAACAATTAGTTTTCTTTAAAGCTAGTAAATAAAGATAAAAAATAATTATAGTTCAGAATTAATCACATGTAATTGGCTCAATGGTTTTTAATGGATTTAGCTCATAAACCACTCTTCTCAGATGTAGAGAGTAGTACGTAATATTTTTATGAACTGAAGTTATATTTATTTAGTTTTAAGAACTCTACTGATAAAGCAATACTGTATACTTTTTAATACAGATAGGGGTACATATGTAATAGTATCAGAGGTCACTGGAGGTGTGGAATGCTGGTAAAATGGGAAAGTTTTTTAAGGCGTGAAACATTTACAAGTTTACTAACTCACTACTATTTACACTTGACAGCATATTAAAACAATCAGCTCATATTAATGCAATATACAGGTATTGGGTTAAATACAGTGCATTTATATGTATGTACTGGACAGTTGAATTCCCTAAAGATACATATATTATATATTGATTTTATTCTGTTCTAAGACTATTTTCCTAATTAACTCTATTGAGAAAATATAAAACATATATACACTTAAATAACATACTAATATAGTAGACAAAGTGTTAAAATGACACAATATAAAATAAAGCATAAGAACACTGTATGAATCATTTTCTCAAAACCCTTTCTTTACCACCCAAAAAAATCAATTCTTCACCTGTGATGTTTCTTACTTGTAGGTGATATTAATTTAATCATTATGTTTTTTGTTTAGTGACATATATTTCAGATCTACAGTATACAGTAGGTGCACAATTCTTGCCCCGACATAGCACACATTTCTCCTTGACCTACTGTAGAGGTTCTTGGTCTCTTGGGTCTGATTAACAAGCTTGAATATTCTTGCAATTAATCAGATAACAATTTTGTACCTACTGTTTGTGTGAGAAAAGGAATCCAACATTGTTTGCTTTTGGTTTTATTGGCTATACTTAATGTAAAATAAAAATAACGGGTGAAATTTAATAGGATGAGAGATTCAGAAAGTGAGCGATTTGGTACGTTTTTTTTTCAAGCGGCAATCATTTACACTGCAAACCCCCCCCCCAAAAAAAAAAAATTGGAACACAACCTGTCAAGCGCTTATTGTTCTTGAATGCATAGGATTTCTCCTCACACTAGAAGATACATGTAAATAAAGATGTGATATGATAGTGAAGTATGTTTAAACAATCACTTGCCAGGACATCTGTAGCGACATTGAGAACCACTGTTGAAATGCTTATGTGGGACTGTGATTCATGCGCTTGCGGAACTGCCTAACCACCAGTTCCTTGTGATCCGGTAATTTCTCAATTCTGCCTTGCTTAAAGACTGAACCTTTTCTGCACTTGACACTTTATGAAGTGTTGTGGATTTTCATTTTTTTTAATGTACTTGTATTTTTATGTATGTGGATTAAATTAAGTGATTGTTTAAACATACTTCAATATCATATCACATCTTTATTTACATGTATCTTCTATTGTGGGGAGAAATCCTATGCATTCAAGAACAAGAAGCGCCTGACAGGTTGCGTTCCAAATTTGTTTTTTGGTGTTGGTGAAGGATGTTGAGGGACCTATAGGAACACGCATGTATTTGCAACTGGTTGCCCCATTTACCATCTCACCGCCATTGTTTTAGAACACTGCAAAACCAGTTTGATTTTGCAGTATAAATGATTGCCGCTTTAAAAAAACCTGGAGATTTCTTACGAATTCTCTCACTTTCTGAATATCTCATCCTATTAAATTTCACCCAACTTGTTATTATCTCAAAAGAAAATCTTTAGCCCATTTGGACATTTAATCAGTAATGCATATGCTTGAAATACCAAAGAATCCAACCAACAGTTTATATTGATTCAAAGAGACAAAAGTGGCAGTGTTATTTCTGAATTGGATTAATGTCTGATTTGTCATTTACCATTGTTCATTTGTGTATTGCCACATGTTAAGAGGGTACTGTACATAAGGGAATTTAATCTCCAATTACAGAAAATGTGAATAAATGCAACACTTTAATTCATGGCATTTGTGGCCAATTATAGCTGATGTAGATAATTATAAGCCTATTCATTTATATAGTACACCTTTTCTGGCACACTGTAGGTGGTGAAACCCACAACAACATTTTAGGGTTCATAAAATCAATTTGAGAGAGCGCATCTATATCAGTTCATTCTTAAAAATTATTGTAAAATTTCATTTATATTAATGAATAAAACAAAACACATATATCTAATGCCAAAATGTTTGGAACAAAAAGTCCTCCAATAATATTAATATATGAGAGTGTCAGAGCAGGGGGTGGACGCAGTCCCTGGCAGATTGACGTGGGGGATGGTGGTGCTGCAGATGTGTATCAATATTTGGCTTCCTATTGATTTCAGCAGTATTATAAAGAGAAGTATACTGCTGGGTATTCTGGTCAATTGCTCAGTAACTCTCACAACACATTTCTTCATTATTCAAATCTGATGGTTTAATAAAACAGCATACAGCAGACACTTTTTGAGGATGCTAGAGGAGGTGTCAGCCTCCTTTTAGCATCCTCAAAAACAGTCTGCTGTTAGGGGGCGGCCATATTCATTAAGCCTGCCAGGAGGAGAGCCACCCGGGGCCGCAAACAAGAGATAAGTAGTATCTGCGGGTGCCAGCGACAGCGAACAGAGGGGGTAAGTAGCAAGGTTGGAAGCTTTATTGTAAGGGAGGGGGCACGCAAAATTTTCCGGCGGGGGGGGGGGGGGCATGCAAAAAATAGTTACGCCACTGGACACACTCTTACCTACTTCAAATGTCTTATCAAGTTGGATGATTGGATGACATTGCACATGGGTTTTTGCAGTTTTGGGGTTTTTGGAGTCAATTTTGAGCACTGTAGATTCTCATTATATTCTATGTATTTGCTAACTGTCAGCACTGCTAAAGGCAGAACAGGTTTAAGGCTATTGGAGATAAGCCATTAATGGGCTTCTGGGACTCTTAGTTCCACAGCAAAACCAATAGTAACCACCGGACTGAGCAGGAGCCGCACGCTGTCTTTGTTTATATCGTTCAGCTCCGCCTCCTGAATAAGGCTATTGACTTTATGGCCCATTGTACAAAAAGAAAGGGCCCTCAAATGTTTAAAAACACCAGAGTTATGCCATGGTATCAACGTGGCAGAAGCATTAAGGAGTGGGTGGTACATTCAGATGTCACACCACACACAAATTCCTAAAGCCTGAATCAGCCAAAAAAACAGGTTGCTTCACTTGTTTGGGATGTACAATATGTAATCATATGATAACAGGCAAATGTTTTATGCACCCTCATATGGGACAAAAATTTGAGATCATACATCCTTTATCCTGTAGAGACTAGTGGGGTGGATTGTCACAGGCAAGATAATTTTTTTTTTTAAGGAGGTACGTGGTTGGTGGTGCACCCAAATGAAAGTTCAGCTTGCAAACTGAAAAAGTATGTCACAGAGGGACAAAGGAAGAACACGTGGGGTTTTGGGGCACACTGATAGTAAATAGTGAGAAGATGGAGAATGAGTGAACGATAAAAAGTAACTTTTTATTTCACCATTAAAATGTCACATAATTGTAAATGTATGCATAAAAATAATCAATAAAAACGTTAAATACACAATGAAAGACTGTACATGGTTACAGGCAAAAATGATTCTAGGGTGGGTTCAATTGCTGAGTTAAATACCCATTGGAGACAAGCGATGTTGAGAGATTCAATAAATTACAGTAATAATATTCTGGATATAAATTCATACAGAACATAACAAGCTCCTTGCACATTACAACAAAAACCTTATGGACCTAGTCCAATAACTGACAGTTCAGTGACAAATGGGAGTATGCGTGTTTTAATACACATGGGTTATCCGTAGTGCAGAGGAATGCTGCCCATAGACACTTGTTGCTTCTGCTGTCTGAGTGTGGATACAGCACCGGATATTCCCTGGTGGTCTCCCAGAAGGTACTGATCTGGCCAGTCACTGCTTAGCTGCTGAGTTCGGATGGGATGAGGTGGCACAGTGAAGTATGGCAGTATACCAGAAGATGAGAGGGCCCCACAGTGCCATGAAGAGCCAAGTGTCGCTTCTGCTGTTCTGCGGATTGGTGTCCGCTGAATGAGAGAGCGGCGGAATGGGTGATGAGTGATTGACAGTAAGGGTGATACAAGTGGGAAAATAAACAGTTGTACCCACTGTGATTGTCAAAAGTGTCCCTGATGCCAGTAATGGAAAATACTGAGCAACTAGGTACACACAGGGGTCAGAGAAGTTGATTTGATAGATCAGAATATATGTTACAACACGAGGGAAGGCAAATATTGTGTATTTTTGCTTCCACAATTTATAATCACATTGGTTATCTTCACTTAAATTTATACAGTGCTATCAATTTTGTTACACTAAAGTAACATGTGAGAAAGAATAAAACATAATATTAAAGAAGCAGTATTTTTTTTTTAGGTTCTATAGTAGGGTACTAACCAAATAATATAGAAGACCTTACCACAAGCCTGCAATCTGGCTTATTACAAATCATTGAGACCAAGGAATACCTTGACATGATTAACAATGGTGGGATACTACCCAGCTGGTGAAGAAGCCCTTAAATTAAATTGCAATCAGGCTTGTTCCAAGTCCCTATAAATAGGGGACCCCATATCACTGTTAAGTAATTAATATTTAGCTATAAATCACCTATCCGTTGTATAAGCATGGTTAATATAAGTTAAGCTACATAGTGGATCCGGAGCCTGATAATGTGCAATAAATTGGATAATGAACAAAAGATTTTAACCCCCAGGGGAGGACAGTGGAAAATTCACTAGAGATACTCAAAGGATACTTGCTGTTGGTGTGCGGAACCGTTTCCGCTGGATGCCGGGCACCGAAGATGACCCCGCCAGAGCTTCAATGGTCCGGACTCCCTGTGTGAGTGGTGCGCGCTCCACCTCACAGGGTTTTGGTATGGAGGGTGGTGGTAATGGGTGGGTGGGACACAGCCTGTCGGACGCCTGGGACCGGGGATGTCTCTCACCTCAGATGATGATGAGTGGAACTCAATCCGTCAGGTGCCGGGGACCGTAGATAGCTCCGCCGGAGCTGTGGTCTTCTGGAAGGAATGGGTGAGTGGTAAGTGCTCCACCTCTAGGTCTGTGGACACATGTTTTGCCTGGTTGGCTTGATCTTCGTGACGTGTAGGAGTGGGATCGTAGTACCTATATTTAAAGGATAGCTGAGCCAATAAAAAGAGGTTAAATTGGTGATATCACAGGATGGGTTTAATTGCAATTATGTGGATGCCCGTTGTTAAATATTAAAAACAAAAAACCTGGTGATTGGCGTAGTCACAGATATAAGCTTATATAACCCACTGTTATTATATTTAGTTATTATAAAGTAAAACTACACTGTGTCAGAGAAAGAATATTGCTGACAGGCAATAGGGATATATGCAAGGAGTCCACCTTTATAATGGAGATAATGACTCACAATTAGTGAATTTAATTTTGCATTGTTACAATACTGAGCGGGATCTGCTCACATGAGTGGTATCTGTCTGTCGGGCTGCGGCTAGACAGTTACCTTGCCTGCTGGCTGATAGGGTTGTTACACTGATGATGGTTATAAAAGTTGAGAGATAATACTAATTATATAGACTGAGATGTTAAATCACATATGGATCATGAGTAAAAATAGATAACAATGGGTACTTGTTTCCTAGCACGGTGCCTCCGATTTTAATTGTATTGATCGGGGCCGTAAAAATCGAGTCGATCGCATCGCATGCCAACCAAATCGCATGCGACCCGATTTTTACATTGGAATCAATGTAAAATGTTCCCTGAGACCCCAATTGATTTCAATGTAAAAACCCCCCATTTAGATAGCAACCCCCCCCCCCTGATGGGTGAAATGGCCCGCCATTGTTAACGCCAGCCCCGCGAGGGGACGCGCATTACTTCACAGGTATACGCGTCCCCTCGTGGGGCTCGCTGCGCTCGCCACGCTTCGGATTCGGTGGCTTGCTGTGCTCGCCACACTATATAAAGTCAACTCCACGCCGACATGGATAGTGGGGGTATGAAAAGGTCGGAGGACGCGTACCGCCGCCCCTCGCGGGCTCGCTTCGCTCACCACGCTTCGCTCGCCAGGCTTCGGGTTGGCATCAAAAGTGTGGTGGCGTTAACAATGGGGGGGCCATTAACCATACTTAATACCCATGAGGGGGCATATATAATGAGAAATTGGCCATATTGGCCCTTTTCCCATTGTTCCCTATGAAAAATCGAGTTGATCGCGTCGATCGCATTGGATGCCATTATAATGGCATGCGCCTGACGCGATCAACACGATTTTAACTTTAAAACTAATTTAACATTGTTCTCTATGGGAAAATTGCGTTGATCGCGTTGGTCGCATCGCGGCCCTTTATAATGGCCACGATGGACGCGATCAACGCGATTTTGTCTTTACCGGCAAATTAAGCTGGTAATTGACAGAAAATCGGGTCCATCGCGTCGATCGCATGCCTTAAGTACCTTAACTTAAGGCATGCGATCAACCCCGATGGGCACCGTGCTAGGTAACAAGTACCTAACAATGTATAGTAAGACAAGGAGGAAGGTATGCTGGTGGCAGCTAGAGAAACTGCCCGAGCGTATGGGATATAACTGGTATGCTCAACTTGTACTATACAAGGAAATGTGCGCAGCATTGGAATGATTGACTCATATTTTAAAAGGAGATCAATACCGCACATGTGGCTTTGATCATACCCAATGTGCATATTCATGAACAGAGAGATCTTGTAAATTTAGTTAAAATAAGTTATGTGTATTCCCTGCTGTTTTTATGTTATTGGGCTTGTTACATAGTTTTCTCTGAAGGTCATATATTAAAGAGATTAAGGTGTAACAGTCCTATAGGCGTGTCCAAAGGGTAATTGTGGTCACATAAACAGGAGCTAATTGTGGTGTCCAAAAGAAAACAATCGTGGACACAAATCCAGGGGCTGACAATAGAGGATGAATAATAATTGAAGAAAGATACTTATAAATTGTGGACAAATCTGAGTGCTACTGGATGAGCGATTTCATTAATAACCTGGGAGCAAGAATGACATTGATGACAGTGATAATTGTTTCCTCACCTATAAATCTAGATTGGATAGTCACAATATGAATAATAGTTAGAGCTATTTTAAGCTGATAAAGAAGTGCACCTCCTTTTGCTGGTCAAAGGTGATATTCACTTCTGGGGGAGTTTGAATAAGTATTGTTATCGTGGTACCTGGTAATTAGTAAAGATTTGCCAGCAAACACAG